>NC_090437.1:725370911-725700688 GCF_031143425.1 Pleurodeles waltl
GAGGGGATATAGAAGAATGTGTTTCACCATGGGAGAAAATAGTCTCTTTCAACAAACTAAGGGAAAAAACTTTCAAAGTGAAATTGCAATGTGACAGCCATTACTGCATGAATGATTGTTAACTATCTTCTATTACATATACCGAAAAGCCTCAGCATTAGCAAAAATGTGATTTCTCAAAGGTTTTCTAGGAATTCCAGGAGCCTTTAGAGTTTCCTAAAATAAAAAATGTAAACCAAACTAAAGTGAATTTCCTAATCTCTTTATGACTCTGTTTTGATGCTCCTTACAAACCTCATCTTGGATCACAACATTTTCACTAACAATCAAGTTATATTCTTGGTCATTTCTGCTTCCAAACTTCACATGAGGATGTTTATCAGTCCCAAAATGTTGAAATACTATCATGCATGCAGGACGAAACTTGCTGGAGTAGATTTCCAACCTATTAAAGTCAAGATATATGTATGTGGATCAACATACAAATTTGTATTCATACCTCAATCATGCAAGTATTTGTGTGCCTCCCTTCTGCAGTGATCAGTCAAGTATCCTGTTTAATATTTAGCTCTAAACTAGTCCTATATTTCATGTCATCACTGTTTTTATTGGTTGTAACCATAGCGCTGTCAAACAAGTCATTCGGAATTTCAGAGGACTTAAATATACCACAGGAGTTATTTTAGAGCAAAAAAGTAGGCAAATGGGAAGAAAGAAGCACACCTAACAAAAACAAGAGACCTTGTTCAAACCAACATGCTTGCATTGCTCTTTGAGGTCAAGAGGTCAAAGGAAGTGTGTGGCATGGGTGATCTAGTATGTACAGTGTGCTTGAGAACCAATACTGGCTGATTTTTTGTGAGGTATTGCAAAACTCTAATTTATGGTAATTTCCCTTCCTCGTGTTCTTGTCATCAGCCAATACAGCAGGCTGTACTGCTGAACACTGATCAGGTAAATGTGCTGTTGGTGTTTGGAGAACAGTTGCTACTGTGAAGCAAGCCACTGGATGCAGAGTGCCTGGATGAGGAGCTGCAATTACTAAGCTACTACTGCCAAGAAGTGTTCAGCCGTGTCTTCTGTTTTTGCCACAGACTTTTCAGCATTAGGCTTGTATCGGAATTGTCCATCCATTACCAAAACTCAAACATCATAAGCGATTCCCCTTCCATCCCTGCCCAGGGGAGGGGGTGGGAGGCCTGTTAGACATGGGGTCTTTGGTTGACAGTCAGGTTACCCCCTGTTCAAGCAAGGACCCTCACTCTAGTTAGGATAAAAGAGAATCACCCTCAGCTAACCCCTGCTTACCCCCTTGGTAGCTTGGCAGAGCAGTAGGCTTAACCTCAGAGTGCTGGGCGTAAAGTATTTGTACCAACACACACAGTAACTTAATGAAAACACTACAAAATGACACAACAGCAGCTTAGAAAAATAGGAAATATTTATCTAGACAAAACAAGACCAAAACGACAAAGATCCAACATACACAAGTCAAGTTATGATTTTTTAAAGGTTTAAAATAAAAAGAGTCTTTAGGTAGTTGTAACACCACACTAGCGCTGCTAGCGTGAAAATGTACCTGGTTTGCGGCAAAAATAACCCCGCACGGGCGGTGCGCGTCGAAAATAACCCTGCACGGTTATATGCGTCGAAAACAGCTCGGCACGGCGAGGCGCGTCGAAAAAGCCAGCCACGCGACGGTCCGAAAGTCCCGCGGCGCTGGTTGCGATCTCTCAGCCTTCGTCAGCGATGCTGCGCGTCGTTTCTCCTGCTCCGGGCGTCGATTCTCCGGTCGCGTTTCCTGCGGCGTCGTTTCTCAGCTGCGGAGCCGGCGTCGCGTCGTTTTCTCAGCCGCGATCGGATTCGCGTCGATCTTTTCTCCGCACGGTGCTCGGTGCGTGTATTTTTGTCCTTAGGCTGCCAGCCTCTCCTTTCAGGGTCCCAGGAACTGGAAGGGCACCACAGAGCAGAGTAGGGGTCTCTCCAGAGACTCCAGGTGCTGGCAGGAAGAAGTCTTTGCTATCCCTGAGACTTCAATAACAGGAGGCAAGCTCTACATCAAGCCCTTGGAGATTTCTTCTTCAAGATGGAAGGCACACCAAGTCCAGTCTTTGCCCTCTTACTCTGGCAGAAGCAGCACTGCAGGAAAGCTCCACAAAGCACAGTCACAGGCAGGGCAGCACTTGTTCCTCAGCGATCAGCTCTTCTCCAGGCAGAGGTTCCCCTTGATTCCAGAAGTGTTTCTAAAGTTTGTAAGTTTGGGTGCCCTTCTTATACCCATTTTAGTCTTTGAAGTCACCTTCCTTCAAAGGGGACTCACACCTTCTTGTGAAATCCTGCCTTGCCCAGGCAAGGCCTCAGACACACACCAGGGGGCTGGAGACAGCATTGTCAGAGGCAGGCACAGTCCTTTCAGATGAGAGTGACCACTCCACCCCTCCCTCCTAGCAGAGATGGCTAATCAGGAAATGCAGATCACACCCCAGCTCCCTTTGTGTCACTGTCTGGTGTGAGGTGAAAAACAACCCAACTGTCAAACTGACCCAGACAGGGAATCCACAAACCAGGCAGAGTCACAGAATGGTTTAAGCAAGAAAATGCTCACTTTCTAAAAGTGGCATTTCCAAACGCACAATCTCAAAATCAACTTTACTAAAAGATGTATTTTTAAATTGTGAGTTCAGGGATCCCAAACTCCACATGTCCATCTACTCTCTAGGGGAATCTACACTTTAATCATATTTAAAGGTAGCCCCCATATTATCCTATGAGAGAGAGACAGACCTTGCAACAGTGAAAACGAAATTGGCAGTATTTCACTGTCAGGACATATAAACCACATTACTATATGTCCTACCTTATCCATACACTGCACCCTGCCCTTGGGGCTACCTAGGGCCTACCTTAGGGGTGCCTTACATGTAAGAAAAGGGAAGGTTTAGGCCTGGCAAGTGGGTACACTTGCCAAGTCGAATTTACAGTGTAAAAATACACACACAGACACTGCAGTGGCAGGTCTGAGTCATGATTACAGAGCTACTTATGTGGGTGGCACAACCAGTGCTGCAGGCCCACTAGTAGCATTTGATTTACAGGCCCTGGCACCTCTAGTGCACCTTACTAGGGACTTACTAGTAAATCAAATATGCCAATCATGGATAAACCACTTACATACAATTTAAACAGGAGAGCATATGCACTTTAGCACTGATTAGCAGTGGTAAAGTGCTCAGAGTTGAAAAGCCAACAGCAACATGTCAGAAAAACATAGGAGGCAGGAGGCGAAAAAGACTGGGGATGACCCTGCATAAGCAAAAGTCCAACACGACCCCCTACCAGCCTAAAGCCAGGGGAGAACAATCAATACCTTGATGTACTTCCCTGATTGGGGCGATAGAACAGGGACCCAGGCCCACAACAGCAGGGGCATGTTCCAGTTCTACGCCTTCCTGACTCCAGTTGGATCCCTCTGTCCATACTCTCAGGGCCCACTAAGCTAACCCATGGGGAACCCTTCTCCACATCTACAGACACCATCTGTGCAACACCTAACTTTACTTTGCTCACAGATGTATTGCAATGGGCAGATAGTACCACCAGGGCCAACACAGTGGTGTTGCCCACTCCACCCCCGGGGTGTGACTCTCGTCCTCCCCCCCCCAGGGGCAACTCTGTCCACCAGGACAGCAAGCCACAGTGGCCCCAGACAACTGTCAGGGATGAGAGCCCGACCTCAGGCCTCTCTAACCACTGTGACTGTGGAGAGTGGGGGGCGGTAGCCCCAGGTGCCTGGCACCCTTTGACCACTCTCTCTTCCACCAGGTCAGGGATGACAACCTGACCCTGGTCCTCCCCTCTGGGGCTCTGTAACCTCCCTGCAGAAGCGGCACCCCCAGAGTCAAAAACTGTCAGGGTGCTTGTAGAAGCAGTCCTGCACAATTCTTCCACCAGTGCAGGGATGTTAACCTGCAACTGATCCTCCAACCTGGGGTCTGTACCTTCAGGTTGGACCAGGGCCAGGGGTGAGGCTTCCCTCCCCCTGCCCTCTCTTCTGGGGTCCTGAACCACCCAACTAGGAGTGGCCCCCCCAGAAGACAACATGGTAGGGGCACTGTTAGCAGTAGCCCCTTCCTCCAGGTCAGGGGGGACACCCTTAACCTGGCCTCCCAATCCAGGGTCTGTACCCACAGACTGGATCACTGCCTGGCAACCCAGGACTTCCTGGGGGGCATACCTACCCCCTACCAGGTCAGAGTTTACCCTCTGAACCTGGTCATCCAACCCAGGGTCACCACCCTGCGGTTGAACCACTGCCTGGCACACCAGGACTTCCTTGGGAGCACACCTACCCCCTATCAGGTCAGAGTTTACCCCCTGAACCTGATCATTCAACCCAGAGTCACCACCCTGCGGTTGAACCATTGCCTGGCACACCAGGACTTCCAGGGGGGCACACTTACCCCCCTCAAGGGACACACTGTCCCGAAGGGCCACACAAGAGTCTGGCTGGTGCAGGTCTCCTGACCTCTGCCCATCTGACAGAGTCTGGATTCCCCCCAACCCAGAAATGGTCTCACCAAGGTCATTCATGGGGGGCTCTGCTCTCAGAGCTGACCCCTGACCCTCCAGGTTCTCCACTGGGGTCCGCAACCCCCTCTCAACCCTCTGTCTGGACTTCTGCACCCCCTCACTAGGAGTGGTACTGCCAGACACCAGAACTGGTGGGACGCTGGCTACAGCGGCCCCCCCAAGTTCTCCTGACACTGTGGGGTCTCCCTCAACAGATGGCCCTATGGTACAGGCTAGGCTCCCCTCCTGGTGTTCCCGCAGGGAACCCTCCAGGACCTGGGACCGGATCTCGGGCACCTTGGGCCTCAACCCATCCCCATTCCCTCTCCTCTGAGACTGGACATGGGGTCCCTCACCCATCCCACTACACTGGGACCTACCTGGGACACTACAATCCTTCCCTACCTCACCTGGTTGGGAACTACCTAGACCACTCCTCTCAGGAGCACCCCCAAATGCCTCTTCAGACTCTCTGGTACTCACCCAGAAGTCTGCCTCCATTGTAAGCTCCCTGGGGTCAGAGAACTCACACTCCACCTGGTGTTGGCATAGCTCTGGAAAATAAGGACTAGACATATGCTCTCCAGCAATTACATCACTCAGCCCCTCACATGAATTAACCAAAGTACCCTTCACCCAACCATCCAGTGACTCTGCTTTGAAAAAGCACCCCACATCACCCTCCTGAGACTGGTGAGACAGTACCTGACTGTCCCTGACACTCAACCCACACTCTTCTGGGATGTTTTCACACTCCATAACCAGGACTTCTACCTGGGGGGAACCCCTCTCCCTGTCACTCTCACTTAGAGTCAGTAGAGTGTCCCTCCCACCAGTAGGAATATGACTCCCCATGCCAGTTCCCCAATCCACCTCAGGGACCCTGTGCATCACTGGAGCTACCTCATACCCCTGAACCTCCTGGCGTGTGTTAACTCCCTCCTTCAAGTAGGGCACCACCTCTCTGGGCATGTGCACTTCTGCAGCATCACTGGATATACAATTGTTGCTGCCACCATTCCAGCTGGACTCAGCCCTCATGACTTCCAGCTCTTTCAATTTAAGCTCGTAAGCATAAATCATTTTTTTAATCTCTAAGTTCCTCCTCCTTACTTCCAACTCTTCCCACCTGTCATACTCCCTTTGCATCCTCAACTTTTCTGCCTCCAACCGGCGAACCCTTTCTGCCTGTCTGTCCTGCACATCTTTAGGAGTCAGACCCTTAGACGACACCCTGCTACCCCTCCTGGGGACCCTCCCCCCAGGCGTAACAGGTACCTCCACTACACCACTGTGTATCCTCTGCACTTCCCCACCCACATTCTCCTCCTCTGTGTGCCCTCCAGCCTTCTTGATTGTCACCCCGGCCCTCTGTGCCTGTTGCAGCTCCCCCTCCCTGGTGGAGCTCTCAGTGGGACAGTCAAGATCTTTAAGGAACTGTTTCAATTGAGCAACTGAGTACTCCTTCAGTTTCTCCATTTCAAACACAGCTCCAGCTGTTGCATCTCCAGATTGAGACATGATGGTCACAAGTGCAAAGTTCCAAAAGGCAGAAAAAAATAATTTCCCAATGAAGTAAAAAGAATCAGTCAAGGGATCAGCAAAATCATGGAAGTAGAAAAAAAAAGAGTCCTTAAGAGAAAAATCAAAAGATCACCAAACAAGTAGTATGTGGTCACGTAGTGGTCTGAGATCAAAACAGTAGTGTACACTCAATTACTGTATGTCAAGTACAAATACAAGTCCAATCCCGACCGCTGGTCACCAATGTTAGACATGGGGTCTTTGGTTGACAGTCAGGTTACCCCCTGTTCAAGCAAGGACCCTCACTCTAGTTAGGATAAAAGAGAATCACCCTCAGCTAACCCCTGCTTACCCCCTTGGTAGCTTGGCAGAGCAGTAGGCTTAACCTCAGAGTGCTGGGCGTAAAGTATTTGTACCAACACACACAGTAACTTAATGAAAACACTACAAAATGACACAACACCAGCTTAGAAAAATAGGAAATATTTATCTAGACAAAACAAGACCAAAACGACAAAGATCCAACATACACAAGTCAAGTTATGATTTTTTAAAGGTTTAAAATAAAAAGAGTCTTTAGGTAGTTGTAACACCACACTAGCGCTGCTAGCGTGAAAATGTACCTGGTTTGCGGCAAAAATAACCCCGCACGGGCGGTGCGCGTCGAAAATAACCCTGCACGGTTATATGCGTCGAAAACAGCTCGGCACGGCGAGGCGCGTCGAAAAAGCCAGCCACGCGACGGTCCGAAAGTCCCGCGGCGCTGGTTGCGATCTCTCAGCCTTCGTCAGCGATGCTGCGCGTCGTTTCTCCTGCTCCGGGCGTCGATTCTCCGGTCGCGTTTCCTGCGGCGTCGTTTCTCAGCTGCGGAGCCGGCGTCGCGTCGTTTTCTCAGCCGCGATCGGATTCGCGTCGATCTTTTCTCCGCACGGTGCTCGGTGCGTGTATTTTTGTCCTTAGGCTGCCAGCCTCTCCTTTCAGGGTCCCAGGAACTGGAAGGGCACCACAGAGCAGAGTAGGGGTCTCTCCAGAGACTCCAGGTGCTGGCAGGAAGAAGTCTTTGCTATCCCTGAGACTTCAATAACAGGAGGCAAGCTCTACATCAAGCCCTTGGAGATTTCTTCTTCAAGATGGAAGGCACACCAAGTCCAGTCTTTGCCCTCTTACTCTGGCAGAAGCAGCACTGCAGGAAAGCTCCACAAAGCACAGTCACAGGCAGGGCAGCACTTGTTCCTCAGCGATCAGCTCTTCTCCAGGCAGAGGTTCCCCTTGATTCCAGAAGTGTTTCTAAAGTTTGTAAGTTTGGGTGCCCTTCTTATACCCATTTTAGTCTTTGAAGTCACCTTCCTTCAAAGGGGACTCACACCTTCTTGTGAAATCCTGCCTTGCCCAGGCAAGGCCTCAGACACACACCAGGGGGCTGGAGACAGCATTGTCAGAGGCAGGCACAGTCCTTTCAGATGAGAGTGACCACTCCACCCCTCCCTCCTAGCAGAGATGGCTAATCAGGAAATGCAGATCACACCCCAGCTCCCTTTGTGTCACTGTCTGGTGTGAGGTGAAAAACAACCCAACTGTCAAACTGACCCAGACAGGGAATCCACAAACCAGGCAGAGTCACAGAATGGTTTAAGCAAGAAAATGCTCACTTTCTAAAAGTGGCATTTCCAAACGCACAATCTCAAAATCAACTTTACTAAAAGATGTATTTTTAAATTGTGAGTTCAGGGATCCCAAACTCCACATGTCCATCTACTCTCTAGGGGAATCTACACTTTAATCATATTTAAAGGTAGCCCCCATATTATCCTATGAGAGAGAGACAGACCTTGCAACAGTGAAAACGAAATTGGCAGTATTTCACTGTCAGGACATATAAACCACATTACTATATGTCCTACCTTATCCATACACTGCACCCTGCCCTTGGGGCTACCTAGGGCCTACCTTAGGGGTGCCTTACATGTAAGAAAAGGGAAGGTTTAGGCCTGGCAAGTGGGTACACTTGCCAAGTCGAATTTACAGTGTAAAAATACACACACAGACACTGCAGTGGCAGGTCTGAGTCATGATTACAGAGCTACTTATGTGGGTGGCACAACCAGTGCTGCAGGCCCACTAGTAGCATTTGATTTACAGGCCCTGGCACCTCTAGTGCACCTTACTAGGGACTTACTAGTAAATCAAATATGCCAATCATGGATAAACCACTTACATACAATTTAAACAGGAGAGCATATGCACTTTAGCACTGATTAGCAGTGGTAAAGTGCTCAGAGTTGAAAAGCCAACAGCAACATGTCAGAAAAACATAGGAGGCAGGAGGCGAAAAAGACTGGGGATGACCCTGCATAAGCAAAAGTCCAACAAGGCCCATGGGGGGAGCGCTAGCATTCCCCCCTTGAGCAAGGACGTAATCGTTATGTCCTCGGCACAGAAGCGTTGTGGAACATAACCATTACGTCCCCAGCACAGAAGGGGTGAAAAGAAAGTAAATCACTTTGTTTTACTTTAGTGGTATTCTGCCTTGCTCTCTTGCAGCCAGTCAGTGCTTTTATGTGAGGCATGTGTGGGGAAAACCTGGTCCTGTGACTAACCACATCAAACATTCCATTGGTCCTCGGGGACCAGCAGTGTACTGCTACTGTGCCACTATATAAACAAGTGTTTGCAGAGAGCATTGTTTACAATTTGTCTTGTTTACTTTTTTCTTTCTTGATGTAGCTACTCCTACTGGTCCATCATCTCAGCAAGAGATTGCAGCATGGTTGCAGCAGCACTAGATGGAAGCCATCCAGACTGATTATGGTCAGCTGGTGGCTCTGGAGGAGGCGATGAAAGCATTTGACCTTGCCCCAGGCCCCAGTTTCAGGCCTTAGTTTCTCCAGCCAGCTGCCAGCACCTCCATCCCAACCACATCATCTCTAGCACCGCCAGCAGCTGGGATCTCCCTGCTCCTCCAATGCTGCCCTCCTCATCCCCAGACTGCTTCCAATACGGTGTGCTTTGAGAGTTAGTGCTGCTTTGCCAAGATTTGGCAAGCCTTCGCCAGCAGTTAGGAAGCCTTCAAAGTTGCCTAGATTAAGCTCTCTGACTCCCTCTTTTTATGGAGAGGGTGGGAATCGGGAAGGGAACAGGATGTTGGATTTTTCCTTGGACATTTTGGACATTGGTTGGGGGTGAAAATGTTTGATGAGAGGGATGGGCCTGTTGTGGGTGAAGAGTGTGGGTTTTAGATCCTTAACAAAATGTAAGGTAAATTATTCTTTTACTTTATGCCTGAAATTGTTTACTTTGCACTGCTTTCTTTTAGCTTGTTGTTTTAAATCTGCCTATCAAAGTTTATACAAGTTAAGGATACCCTTGTCCAACTATCCTCTGTAACTATATTGACCACTGGGTGTATGCCAATGCCTATACCTATATTGACTACAACAACCTAGATAAATACCTCCTTAGTATTCAGTAGAAATTAGTTACCAACTAAACTAGTTCACTTCACTTCATAGTTCATTTACCTGAATAGTTTAAATGATGGCTGCTGCCACTCTCAGTCTTCCGAAACCTTACTGGTGGGTTTCACATTTGCCTTTATAATGGCTGTGGTACAGGTAGCAGGCTAATGTGTTAACAGGAAACACATCAAAAGTGTGGTCCTAGTCCCACCTAGGTGAATTCTAACTGTAGAATTAATCAGAATGATTATCCATCACATGCAACTAGATTGAAAGAGAACCCAGAGTTAGTGGATTAGTTATATATATCATCATTTTACAAAGACTGAGCCCATGCTACTACTTTGACACAAAGATCTGATGTTATAACAAACACTTGCAGTAGTAACTTCTTCTGAGCAACGTGGAGCTAGTATTTAATTAAACATATGAAATCCTCGAGTCAGGAGAAGTGGACTCGGGAGTGGACACCATAAAGCATTTACACAACACAAGGCCTGAATGATGATGTTGACTAATGATGTTAGATATCTAAATTATGGATCCCTTTTATGCATGAGTGGGTAACTGTGGCTGGTGTAGACTATTGATCAGGTACTGGAAGATCCTGCAGTGAAATGGTGACCCTTTTACCACATCCACCCTACCAAGTTTGTGATCCATTTCTAGTGTAAATTAAGTCACACCTCAATAAATTACACAGCCTGTGGGAAGAGGGTTACGTATTTGACGAATGGATGGGAAAGGGAAGTTGAGGAAAGGCGGACAAAGACAAAGTCTACACAACAACAACAATATTCATAAGGGAGATGAAAAGTGCATCATCATCAGATCTGTTGTGGATGGAAATGAAGGAATGACAGTTACATTAATTTCATTGCAAACAGTCCTTCATTGCCAGAGACACAACCTATCATATATGTAAATGTTTTGCCATATAGGTTACAAAAGGAGGAGCAACAGAACCCAGGTAGTTCTAACAATATGATTGTTAAAAGTAAAATCATACTGTATATACATGCCAAATTGGGTAGTGCATCTGCATTCTTCTTAGAACGTCTGGAATGTCTTTCTTGGGTTCCTGGCTGAACCAGTCCAGTAAGGTAAGCAGGAGTGTTTGGGAGCTTTTGCCTTTTGTGCAGGAGAAAAGACCTGTGGATTATAAAACAGTAACAATATACTAGAGTCAAGGAAAAGGACATAAGGTAAGCTTCATGAGGAGTAGACTAAGAGGCAAAGCAAGTACACAGGCTTCTGCAATCAATCAAATATTAGTCATCATGATTAAGGAGTAGAAGTGAGAGCAATTTTACAGTCAATCCCAGACAAGCAGCTGCACGTACCTAGCTGATCAATCTCACAACTATCATAACATTTAGCCGAGTGCATCCATCATGGGATGCTAATGCTGTAACATCATCACATGACAGTCTCCAGTTACTGCCCCGACCACAACCACATAATAGAGTTTGAAATTTATTTGAGTCAGCACACTACCTACATTTCCCAAATCAACGCACCTCTCTCCAGTTCACAGGGCAGAGTAGGCCTCTTAAAGTCTTCATCATGTTGGTTAGGTTTCCCTTTTAAGTAGAAAACTTCCTTCTTATGGATATTGAGCTGGTCCAGCTCCAAGTCCTGACTCCAAGTAATGAATCAGTCCAACTCCCTACCCCAATGAGATTGACAGAGATAGATCTTTAGTGCACTGCCATTGATAAATAAAAAGAGCAAAATAGTGTTAACACTTTGTGCAGATTTGTATTGGTTAACTAAAGTGACTGGTATGGTCTCCAAAAAAAAAAAAAAAAGAAGAGCAAGGAATGACCATGCGAGTAAATCTAGCTAAGTGTGAAAAGGCCAATCACCTCAAAAACAAATCAAACATTAAACCCAAAACATTGAAAATCATCAAAATCATGTACATAAATTAGTTGAAAACCTTCCCTCAAGGTCAGACACCACATGAATAATAAATCATCACTCAGAATCACTCAATAATATATCACTCATTGGTGCAATGGTTAACTGTTCCAATCCAAGCATAGTGTGAAATAACTGCATATCCTCCATGATTAAAGCAACATATTGTATATTTGGTAGTCTTGTAAATTAAATGATCCGAACAGGGGAAGCCCTGCTAGGGAATGTTTAAAAAAAGGATAAGCATGGGACGGAAGCAGTCATTGTCTCCAATGTCTGCGTAGGGAATGACGATGCTTCTTCACTGCACACTAGTCAACCTCCAATCCAGCCATACATGTGCCTAAAACGATGGGGCTGCATAACTCAGACAAAAACAAAATATATAATGTTCCTCTAGCTACATCCATTTTTTTCATCAAAGCGGTTTCACGATAATCTGAAAGCACTTGAGTCTGACCAATCACCCTCATCCTCCTCCTCTTGTGGTATTTCAGGAACAGTTTAATTGTGTGGTATGAAGTGTTGTTTAATTGTAATTACAGTCAATCGCGTCATGTTTTCAGGTGAGAGACTGGAACCTTCTGACTGTGACAACTATACCTCCCCCTTCACTGAGCACACACTCAGCAGACACACTGGCAACCCGACAAGTCAGATACTTTATTGCCAGCCTACTAGGCTCTGACCATTGGTGCATGTTCCTATACCAATAAGCCAATGGGTTTTGATCTACATAGACCTCTTTTGGAGCATTTCCGATAATCCTGGAACATCCTCTGAATGACCATTGTTGCTGCCACTTGCTCAAACTATTTTTCCTTCACCTTTGCACTTGACTTAAGCCCCACCACTCAAAACTAACCTTATTACACAAGTTGGCTCTGATTCTTCTGCTGTTGTTGTTGCAGGTGTGGTTGTTGCTGGTGATGGCTGCAGTGAAACTAGAGCACTACCCTCTCTGGAGGTTAAAGGCTGAAAGACAGAACTTATGCCCTGGCCTCTAACTATCAGCCATTCTTCTTCCAGGTCCCTCACTTGCTCAGCAGTCCATGTCTTGTACAGTGAAGCATCTCCTTGTGAAAATGGAATGAAAGTGGGCATAATATTTTGTGCCGTGGATAATGTACTGTGGCACAGATGTACACTTTGGAGGACAAAATGGGGGTCATTACAACATTGGTGGTAAAAGCCGCTTTCCGCCGTGCAGAAGACCGCCAACACACCGCCGCGGCCGCGGAATTCCGCCACGGTCATTATGACCCACAGCTCGGAATCTGCCAAAATCCAGACACCCACACAAGCCCGCCACACCAAAGGTCAATGATAAACTGGCGATAAACCTCCACTGTCACGCCAACAGGAATACACCCACACTATCACGACCCACGAATCCACGCGATGGTCTTTCAACCGCGGTATTCCATTGGCGGAACACACCACTGCGCTCAAAATACACACACATTTACAAAACACTACCACATTGGACAATTCCAAATACACACACCTGATACACATACACACACCACTCCCACACACCCAATACAATATAAAACACCCACCCACATCACCCACAAACCCTTATGTCAACAATTGCGACTGAAGGCCAGAGAGAAACACCACCATCTACAAACTAGCATCCACAGGCACTCACCACCATCACTCACACAACATCCAAGCACCTCACACAACACACCTCTAAATATCAACCCACATATCACAACATACACCACCCCACACATCACTCACACCACCCCATGGCCCCGCAAAGACACCCCAGGTTTCCTGAGGAGGAGCTCAGGGTCAGGGTGGAGGAAATCATCCAGGTAGAACCACAGCTATTCGGATCACAGGTGCAGCACACCACCATAGCTAAGAAGATGGAGCTATGGCGAAGAATCGTGGACAGGGTCAACGCAGTGGGACAGCACCCAAGAACAAGGGATGACATCAGGAAGAGGTGGAACGACCTACGGGGGAAGGTGCGTTCTGTGGTCTCAAGACACCACCTTGTGGTTTAGAGGACTGGCGGTGGGCCCCCACCTCCTCCCCCAGAACTCACTACATGGGAGGAGCAGGTCTTGGCTATACTGCATCCTGAGGGCCTCGCAGGAGTAGCTGGAGGAATGGACTCTGGTAAGTCAAACCTTTAACTACTTCATCCCCCACCCACCTGCATGCTATCACATACCCCCACCCTCGCCCTCACCCCCATCACTCCAACTCCTCACATATGTCCCAATATCACAAACCACACATCCCAAACCCAAGCCCTGCATGTAACACCAATGCATGGCCACTGCACATACCCATACACCCCCTAAACCGTTATCACAAAAGGTCCTACACAGGAATGCAAGCACTGGGGTACATGGTCACCCACCCATTGCACACCATGGCACACACAGATGCAATAATCATGCCTTTACACCCCTGCAGGACCCCTACCCAACGTCACCGGACAGGAGGGTCCAGATATGTCCACTCCACCCACAGAAGAGGCCCACATTGATGACAGCAGCTCTGTCCAACTGGATCAAGATGGTCCCATCTTGGACCTCTGGACAGTCGGTTCCCCTCACACTGGCACAAGCCACTACAGAGCTTCCCCCCTCTGGAAACACCAGCACAGTACCCACTCAGTGGGCCCATACCTCTGTCCCCAGGACATGTCAATCAGCAGTGTGTTCACCACTACAGGGAACCCAGGCTAACCCACCACCCCAACAACACCAGGGACCTGGGGGCAGTGGTAGTGGGCACACGGTTCAGGGGACAGAGGCCCAGGAACACAGGGGAACTAGGAGGGCTGCTGTGCGACAGGGGGAGGACAGGCCCAGGGAACCCACTCTCGACGAGGTCCTCTCCAACATCAAGGGAGCCTACCACCATTCCTAGGGGACGATGGCAACAGTACTGGCCAAGTTTCAAAAGACCCAGCGGTTGCAGGAGGAACAGTATTTGGGCTTCAGGGAGGAATTAAAATCCATCAATTCCACCCTGGGCATCATTGTAGTGGTGCTGAAGGAACTCGTGAACACCAGGAGGGACACTGTGGCACAACAAAGGGCCCCTGACACTAGCCTGGACGATAAACTGCTCACCACCTCCGCCGGCGCTAGTGGACAGGAGGCACTGCCACAGGACCACTATACCAGCACCCCACACCCTGCAGATGGAGAACCACCCCGCAAGCAGTCCCTGAGATCCAGGACAAAGACAGAGAACAATGCCAAGACCCCCGCCAAGAAATGAGACCACCCTGATTGTCATCCTTCTGTCCCACTTTGTCACCCTGTCCATACTTAAACTGCCCTAGCTCCACTTCCTATGCGCTTTTGGACAATGCAACTGTGAGACTAATAGACTGGACTCTGCCATGGACATTCCTCCACCATCACCCCTCACCATTTTACAACCCCCTCCACTATTGAGCACTTAAATAAACACCCTTAAATCACAAAACAATCAGGAGTCTGTCTGTGCTTTCGAAAATGTGTATTAGCAATTACATTGGCAAAATGCTATATCAAATGTAATGTCAACATACCTATGTCACACAGCTCTAGTCCATGCGGAAACAAAGCAGATGTCACACAGTGGGACCCACATCTGTGAAATCGTAAGGGAAAGTGACCACTCAGTGACCATACACTGGGTGAAAATGACAGACAGATGAGAGGTAGTAGAATTAAATAAGATGTGCCAGGTAGTGTTGTCTTCTTACCTGTGCTCACTGGAAGTATTACAGGATCACCGTGTTCCTGTTTTCTATGCCCTCTTCTTCTGCTTCCTCGTCTTCACTGTCCACAGGCTCCACAGCTGCCACACCACCTCCATCTGGACCATCCTCCTGCAGAAAAGGCACCTGTCGTCACAAAGCCAGGTTGTGAAGCATACAGCAGGCCACGATGATCTGGCACACCTTCAATGGTGAGTAGAATAGGAAACCACCTGTCATATGGAGGCACCGGAACCTGGCCTTCTGGAGGCCGAAGGTCCGTTCTATAACCATCCTAGTTCGCCCATGGGCCTCATTGTAGCGTTCCTCTGCCCTTGTCCTGGGATTCCTCACTGGGGTCAGTAGCCATGACAGGTTGGGGTAACCAGAGTCACCTGCAAATGTCGAGGGACAACTGTTAGACACACACTAACTCATAGGGACATCCCCAGACACCTAGTCACACTGTATTGGGTCCATGTCCTCACCTAATAGCCACACATGGTGCCTCTGGAGTTGCCCCATCCCATAAGGGATGCTGCTATTCCGTAGAATATAAGCATCATGCATTGAGCCAGGAAATTTGGCATTCACATGGGAGATGTACTGGTCTGCCAAACACACCATCTGCACATTCATCGAATGGTAACTCTTCCGGTTTCTGTACACCTGTTCACTCCTGCGGGGGCGGACCAAGGCCACATGTGTCCCATCAATGGCACCTATGATGTTGGGGATATGTCCCAGGGCATAGAAATCACCTTTCACTGTAGGCAAATCCTCCACCTGAGGGAAAACGATGTAGCTCCGCATGTGTTTCAGCAGGGCAGACAACACTCTGGACAACACGTTGGAAAACATAGGATGGGACATCCCTGATGCTATGGCCACTGTAGTTTGAAAAGACCCACTTGCCAGGAAATGGAGTACTGACAGCACCTGCACTTGAGGGGGGATTCCTGTGTGATGGCGGATAGCTGACATCAGGTTTGGCTCCAACTGGGCACACAGTTCCAGGATTGTGGTATGATCAAGTCTGTAGGTGATGATCACATGTCGCTCCTCCATTGTCGACAGGTCCACCAGCAGTCTGTACACCGGAGGATGCCGCCATATCCTCACATGCCCCAGCGGACGGTGCCTATGGAGGAGAAAAGCGAGCAGAGAGTCAACCAACTCTGAGGTACGTAAACACAGCTTAATCTGAAAATATTAGCAAATCGACATATGGCTGTATTAGTGTTTAAGCAAGGCCTAGATATGTGTGACGCAGTCCAAAATAATGCCATGTGGGCCCATGAAATGGCGGCTGCCTGACCTGTAAAGTGGGACAAGGGGATATGAGGTAATTGCGCTGGCGTTGTACATCGTTGCGGTAGGCTGTCGAAGACCGCGGCGCTATCCTGCATTGGTTAACATTGGACCCAATGGGTCCCAGGAGCCAATGACGATGTACGCCGGCAGTGACGGTACGCATCGCTGCGGACATGACTGCCATTTTCTCTCTGTTCTATCACTTGATACCTGATCTTCGACAGGAGAGGACCTACACTGCAAGTGCTGCTGTGACCTCAGTCTGGAAGAGACAACGGCTCGTGTGTCTGGGGAAAGGGCCCCTGCCTTCAGCACGGAGGAGTTGGAGAAACTCGTGGATGGGGTCACTCTCCAGTATACCGCTGGAGCAAGAAGACGGCGGAGGCCCAGCTGGAGATGGCCTCCCAACGTGGGAGGGGTGCCTGTCGCACCATGATCCTCCTGATGTTCAGGATCCTGGCGGTGGCGTACCCGGATTTGGATGGGCGCTTGAGGGCATCACAGCAGCCACAAGGGGGTGAGTACACTCTCATTCTGCTGATTCAGCATGCATTGGAGGTGTCTGGGTGGGGGAGGTGGGCTGTGGGTTCCCCTAGGCCAGGGCGAGTTTAGTAGGCAAGGTCCCTTCTTAAGGCAGGCCCTGTGGCACCCCACCCCACCTGTGTACAGTGCCAGCTACTCCTAGTCAGGCTCCTGTGACATCCATGTGTGCAGCAATCGGGCATAGCCTTGTAACCCATGTCCCTGGGAATGATTACTCCAAGTACATGGCGTAGTGCAGGGGGCTTCTGTGTCTGTAGTGTCCGCCAATGGTAGCGGTATTGCATGCACTGAACATGCCTTTCTTCTGTCTTCCCCCATCTTTTTGTGGTCTCCCTGTTCTTATGTGCATTAGCATCATCCGGCGGAGGAGCAGTGGCACCGGACCAGGAGGGAGCTGCATCCCACATGGCCCTGGAGGGCGACACAACGGAGTCTGAATTCACGAGTGGGACGGAGGGCGAGGGGAGCTCCACGGTGGGGACAGGAGCTGAGACCAGCGATACGGACTCCTCCTCTGATGGGAGCTCCCTTGTGGTGGTGGGCCCATCTGTGCCCCCTGCATCTACAGGTGCAGCCGCCACCCCCGTACCAGCACAGCCCTCCTAGCAGCCCCTCAGCATGTGTCCCGTGCCCGCTCACCCAGGAGGGTGGGGATCTCCTTCGCCCCAGGCACCTCAGCCCCTGTCCCTGTCACCCCTGCTGCCCTCAGTGAGGAGGCCATTGACCTCCTCAGGTCCCTCACTGTTGGGCAGTCTACCATTTTGAATGCCATCCAGGATGTAGAGAGGCAGTTGCAACAAACCAATGCATACCTGGAGGGCATTCATTCTGGTCAGGCAGCCCATCAGTGAGCTTTTCAGACTCTGGCCTCAGCACTGATGACAGCCATTGTCCCTGTCTCTATCCTCCCCCCTCCAACTTCCTCCACCCAGACCCAAACACCTGTACCTCAGCCTATCCCAAGCACATCATCAGACCAGCATGCACACACCTCAACACACAAGGGAAGCTCTGGCAAACATAAGCACCACACATCCCACAGGCACTCATGCAAGCATCATACACATGCAGACACACCAACATCCACTGCCTCCACTGTGGTCCCCTCCTCCTCGTCTCCTCCCTCCCTCCCTGTCTCATCTCCACTCACACCTGCATGCACTACATCCTCAGCCACTACGTCCATCACCAGCACACCCACCACCACACCCCGCTCACGTGCAGTCACCACCCCCACTACCATTCACATATCCCCTGTGTCCTCTCCCAGTGTGTCTGTGAGCCCACCTCCCAAGGTACACAAACACAGCCACACACCCACCCAACAGCCATCCACCTCACAACAGCCTCCAGCACATGCACCTTCACCCAAAGTCACCAAACATACACCTCCTACAACCACTGCCTCTTCCTCCACTCCCAAACCCCCTCCATCTACCCGTCCCAGTGTTCCCAAAAAATGTTTTCTGTCCAACTCTTCCCCTCACCTCCCCCACCCCTTCAGTCTCCTAGGGCCCACCTCTCCAGGTCCCAACCCAGCACCTCAGCCACAAGATCTGCGGGACCAGTGGTGCCAGTAGTAACCGGCTTCTGGAGTGTGCCAGGCAGCAGGGCAGCCAGTGTGGCAAGGAGCCAGAGCACGGACAGTCCCCCACCTGTAAAGCACAAAATGTTGGCCAGTGCCCGGTGGGAGAGAGGAAAGAAATCAGCCTCCAAAGCCGCTCCCAGGGGTACAGTTGGGAGTGTGGAGACAGCTGCGCCACCATCCAAGGTGGGGAAGGGGCACAGTAAAACCGGCAAGTCTGGGAGAATCTGCACGGCGGACAAGACCGCCACCAGCCCTGCTGCCCCCTCCAGAACCAGTGGAGAAAGGCATCCACTACCTCAGTCCTTGGCAGGATGAAGTACTCTGGGCACAAAGCCCCCTCCAGAACCAGTGGAGTAAGGCATCCACTACCTCTGTCCTTGGCAGGATGAAGCACTCTGGGCACAAAGCCCCCTCCAGAACCAGTGGAGAATGTTATCCACTTGAGAGACTGTGGCTTTGCACTCCCCAGGATTAAGCAGTGGGCAAACCACCCACTGTAGAGACTTGTGAGACTGTGGCTGTGCACTCCCCAGGATTGAACAATGGGCAGGAAGCCCCCTCGTGGATCTGGAGTTGTGCACTCATCCGGCTGAGGGCCCCCCCCCCCTTCCCTTCCCCCTGAGGTGCCTGTTTTTTTTCTATTTGATGCCCCAGTAGTGTTCTCTCCGTCTTGTTCGGGTATCTTGTGTGGGCCTCGCCCATGCATTTTGGGCCCAGTGGTCCATGGACTATGATAGTGGAATACCTTGGACTTGTATTCTTGGTGTATATATTTGTTTATCGTATACATATCTTTATATATGTATATATTTTTGATTACTGTATTTGAATATATTACAATCATTCGACTCATTTCCTTTTGTCCTTGCATTCTTCCAGGGGGGTTTGGGGGGTGTAACTGTAATGTATCATGATGTGTTAGTGTGTGTGTTGTCGTGGGTGAGGGTGTGGGTGGGGTTTTTGCGTGTTGTGTGTCACTGTTTTTTCCCTCCCCCTCCCCGTGTCGTAGGTGCAGTACTCACAGTGGTCTACGCCGGCGGCGTTCGTGCTCCTGGTAGAGGAGCAGGAAGATAAAGGCTGGAACAATCTGGAGCTCGGGTTCCATGGCGTCCTGGTTCCTCGTGGGGTGTGTAGAGGTGAGCGTTTCCCCTTCAAAATCCTGTTTCTGCTGTGTTTTTGTTTGCGGTGAATCCACCCCAGAAAAGGTGGCGGATTGGACTGTTGTAATTCTGTGGGCAGTACATTGTCCTCCGCCTGTCTGTTGGCGGTTACCGCCACGGTGTTTGTTCGTACCGCCTTGGCGGTCGGAGTGTTAAAGTGGCTGTCTATGTTGGCGGTTTCCACCACTGTCGTAATTTAAATTTTTTTTGCTGCCGGCCTGTTGGCGGTTTTACCGCCGCTTTTACACCGACCGCCAGGGTTGTAATGACCACCAATGTCTCTTTGCAGCCTTGGATTAACTGCAAAACGAAGGATTAAGCTCTCCTCCAACTCATGCTCTTCTCGGTTGCTGTTCACACTGGTAAACCTTTGAGACACCTTTTTTATCTGGTCCTGTAGCAGATGGAACAATGGGATAGTTTGGTTCATCGTACTGTCCTCTTTGCTGACTTCCCATGTGAAAACATCAAAAGAATATAGCATCTTTGCCAGACAATTGACTAGGCCCCATTTGCCTGCATCCATGGTAATGCTTTTCACAATTGCATCACCTTCTCTTTAAATGACATAGACATTGATTAGTTTGTACTGCTCAAACAGATATTGCAACATGCAATAGGTTGAGTTCCGATGTGTTGACACCTCCTATATGAGGTCTTTAATTGGTACTCTATAAGCATGCTGAATGATCCTCATCTGCTTCTGGGCTTTAAAAGAATGGCTAAAATGAGTGCAGATTCTTTTGCAGATAGTCAGTATGTTGCTGACTATACCTTCTTTTTTGGAAAGTCCTGCACAATCAGGTTGATGCAATGTTTCACACACAGGACTCTGAAATAGCCACCATCTGCTTTGACCCTAACTATATTACTGCCATTGTCTGTGGCAGCAAATTCAATTGTTGGACCTCTGTGTCACAGCCATTCAAGCGCCTTGCTTTTAAAGTCTCCCAAGATGTTTGCAGGGGTATAGTATTTCTCTCTGATGGACATGGCTATTGTTGCATGCCATAGAACACCCTTAAACAATTCTTTAGTACAGAGACCTGTAGATAGTTGTTGTCTAAACTCAGCAAAAGAGGTCCAGTGCAGTGATGCACATGTAATCAGTTGCTTGACAAATGGTCCATATGTCCGTTGTCAGGTGGATAGTGTGAACAGCAATCTGTTGCAAAGCTTGTGAAATCAACTGCAGCACATTGTGATGGAGCACTGGAACAGCAACTCTAGCAAAATAGGTTTGACTGAGAACCTTCCATTTCAGGCAGATGGCCACTACAAGTTCTAAAAATCTCACTCCTTCCACAAAAGAAAAAGATAGGTGGTCCGGCGCTAACATTATAGCCAGCTTCTCATTGTATAAATGTGTTGTTGAGTGGTTGCTTTAGTAAGGCCCCTCCTCCCTAAACATGCCCATAATGGTAGCCTGGATTTTTTTCTACTCTGGTGCCACTGAAGTAGACGTCTTCCGAGAACTAGGAGGTGGCATATTCAATGTGCATCTTGGGGCAGCCACTGTATGCTGTGGTGTCTCCATCTGACTCTTGTAACATCTTGAGGTTGCTGAGGTGGGTGAATCAGGTGCACTCCTGGGGACAGGGCTGCTTTCCATAAAGCTGTCACCCTCTTGTTGCTCATCACATTCACCTCCCACAATGATCAGAGCTCTTTCCACTCCCTCATCACCACTACCACCACCTGCAGCAACTTTTTAAGGTGCTCTTTCCACCAGTTTGAGTGATGTTTTTTCATATTGGTCATTTGGCCTTCAGTAACATGGTGTAAACCAACCTAAACTCGACAAACACTTGTGTGGCAAATGGAGCATATTTAAATGTTAACCTCCTGCTTGCTAATTGTAAATAAGTCCCAAACTGGAGAGAACTTTTTAGTGGGCCATTGATGCCTCTGTCAAGGCCTGAGGAACTGGAGGAAGATGGGTCTGTCAACAATTGCTTCTCTTCAGTGCGTACTTCAACTGAGGTAGTGGTGGATGCAGGTCTCAGGGGGCACCTTCCAAATATGGAGGGTGGAAGTGGTGGTGGTGATGATGGTGGTACCAGTGCCACATCCCTTGGAGTAGGTTGAATAGGAGGGGTAATGTTGGTGTCCTTTAAGTCACCTTCCATGAAAATGATCGGCCTGGGTGGAACTTGCAGAGAAATTGCACAGATTTTTAGTTCCAAAGCTTGTTCTGCGCTAAAGAGCACTGCTTCTTTCTCCCAATTGAATAGATTTTCAACTCAAGCGGCCCCTTTCTCAACATGAACATTACGACTTACTGCATCTTCCTGTGTTGAGAAATCTCACCAGGAGGCATTTTAGCATCTGAAAATTGCCCTAGGGGACGTAAATTCTTGCTCCCGCTTACCAACTTAACATTGGTGAGCTCACGCGAGAAAAAACTGTGCCCGCGGCTGTTGGTCGAGTTTTGCTGGAACTCTGCACTCTGTGGACCAAAATCTGTGAACTCTGCCAGCAGAGTGGTATTTTATACCCACCCCTAAACAATGACTGGCTCATCCACCTCAACCCCTTCAGGAACTTTCCTTTTACCTTGTCTCCTGTGGGGGGGGGGGGGTCTAAGACTCAGCCAAGGTCCAATCCATGTCCAGATCAACAGAAGGGACTTGGAGAAGATGGTAGACTACCCTTCGCTTTCCTTGCTGGAGATCAGGAAGCCAATGGTTCAAGAAGAGGTACATCTTATTCAGTAGCAAGCTCAACCTCCAGTTCTGCCCCAAGGCTTCAGGAAGATCTACTATTGCTGGCTGTCTCTCTTGTTGTCCACTTTGCTCCGTTTTCTGCAATGTTTGGGTACTAGCTTGCAGACTCACTGCTCATCACCATGATTGCAGTGGCTGCCTTGCTGAGAGGCATGGCTTTGGGTTTAGTTTACAGTGGTGCCGTTAATAGGGGAGTGCTGCTTCTAGCTTGCTTGTCAGAGAACGGTGTGGCAGGCACATGTTTCCTGAAAAAAGGTATGGGGCAGAAATCTATGTCTTCTTCTGTTATTCACTGGCCACTTTCTTAGCAGCACATTTCTTTGCGGCCATTCTCAAGCTCTTTCAGTTGGCACTGGCACTTAGCTGCACAAGTGGAAGAGACTGGAGGACTCACGTGTTGTGGTTACGTCACTTCGTGCTGGCCTTCTGTCTTGAAGTACTCTGTGAGAGATATCTCTTGTGCACCTAAAAGCTAACAAGCAAGAAAAACATTTAGTGAAACATGGAATTTTTACATTTTAAATTATTCAAAGTACAGACAATATAATTTAGTGTGGTTGTGCTTTAGGTGCATCTAAGGGGAGAGACCTGTGGAAGACAGGTGGATCCAGGGGAAAACGGAATAATCCTTAAAAAATAAATGCTGGTATTCACCTATTGCAGAGAGGGTGGACCATGGAAAAATTGAATAATCTCTGTGTGTGTGCAGCTGTGACCCTATGGCAGGCAGCGGGTCCAGGGAAAAATGAGTAATGACAATCCTTGAAAAATGAAGGCTGGTTTGTGGCAGGCAGATGTGGCAGGCAGGGGGTAGATGGAGGGAATTTGTAAAAAATAAAAACAATTAAAAAATATCATTTTTTTATTTAAATTTTCAAAAAATTCAAAAACTGGAAAAAAAGAAACAAATAAAAGTAAATAAATAAAATAATTCTTGTTGTACTAGGGGACTATGAGGATCCACTGGGATTTGGGAGGCAAGGAGGTGCAAGGTAGGAAAATGTGCATACAGTATTAAACTCTTTTCAAATATATACTACAATGATCCTAAAGCATATTAAACTGATATCAGATAAAAGTTAAAAAAAAAGAACAAAAATAAGAAGCCACAGCTTTCAATCCCCCCAGAACATTTATTTGAAAATTGGAAAAAAAGTATTTACACACTGGCTGGCTGCAAAATATGGAAGCCGGCCACATGGTCTGCAAACATGGTCTGCAAACAACAACAAGCAAGGAGGCATGGCAGCAAAAAAGAACACATGTTGACCTATGGCAAAAGCACATTGCCTGCCTACACAAAATGTCCACCCACAACTTGGTCAAACAACAAGCAACGTGACATTGTCAGCAAAAAAGAACACATGCAGGCCTATGACAAAAGCCCACTGACTGTCTACACAAGATGGCAGCAAGGCACATGGTCAACAAACAACAAGCAAGAAGGCATGGACTATAAAGAACACATGCAGGCCTATGGAAATGCACACTGGCTGGCTATACAAAAATGGCCAGTGGTCACATGGTCAAACAACTAGCAAGGAGGCATGGACAACAAAGAAGAACACATGCAGGCCTATGGCAAAAGCGCACTGGCTGGCTGCACAAAATGTCTGATGGCCACATAGTCAAATATCATCAACAACAGCAATAAAAGAGACATTGGTAGACAAGAACACATGCAGGCCTATGGCAAAAGCAGAAGAACACTGTCTGTCAGCACAAAATGTCCGCTGGCCACATGGTCAAACAACAACATCAACAGCAAGCATGGAACCATTGGATAACAAAGAACACATGCAGGTCACCACAAAAGCTCACTGACTGCCTACACAAAATGGGCGCCAGCCACAAAGTCAACCAACAACAAACAAGGAGGCATGGACAACAAAGAACACGTGCAGGCCTATGGAAAAAGCACACTATCTCGATACACAAAATTGCTGCCAGCTATATGGCCAAACAACCAGCAAGGAGGCATGGACAACTAAGAACCAATAAACAGTGTTTATTAGTTGCAATAACCCCTCCAAACAGACACACTCGGTTTTTCCTTTGTTTACAACACATGTTGCCTTTGGTATTACACACATATTTAATTTAAAGGAGAAGTATTGCAGGGTGTGTAGTTTCTTCCCACTGGCAGTATGGCCTGTGGACATAAGGCACACTGTGCTCAGACATAAGTTTAGTACACTCTCCCTCACACTCACAGACACATGGAGGCCTATGGCAAATGTACACTGGCTGGCTGCACATAAAATGCTTCTGGCCACATAATAAAGAACTATAACAGCAACCAAGGAGGCATAGGAGAACAAAGAATACATGTAGGCAAAAGTGCACTGGCTACACAAAATGGCCACCAGCAACATGGTCAAATAACAACAAGCAAGGAGGCATGGACAACAAAGAACACATGAAGGACTATGACAAAAGCACCCTGGCTGGCTACACAAAATGGCACCTGGCCACATGGTCAAACAACAAGCAAGGAGGCATGGATAACAAAGAACACATGCAGACCTATGGACACTGACTAGACAAAATGGCCCCACAGCCACATGGCATGGGGAACAAACAAAGACAAATGGTGGCCTATGGCAAACACACACACACACCCCCACACCCACACACACACTCGCCAGACAAAGGATGCATGGTAACAATAAAGAAGACACTAACATTAATTCAGCAATTCCAAAAATGAAAATTAAGTGAGCTGTAACAATTTTACAACAACACATCCTCCCAAGACATCAAATATTATCCCACTAAAACACACTTTAAAAAAAAAGTGTAAAACTAAAAAACCCACATTTTTAATTTAATCTAATGCCATCCCTGGACTAAATGGTGTTTTAAAACAATAGATACAACAGAAACAGTTGTTTCACATACCTGTGACTAGCTCTGGCTGGATGGCTCATGGGCAGACTAACCACAAAGCAAAATACATTTTACAAATATGCAGAAAATGTACTGAACTGTGCAACCTTTTTCCTTTACATAGATAAAAAAAACAAGTGCAAAATAATAGCTAGGTACTACTAAAACTTCAGGCCACCCACCACAACCACATTAAACTGTAAGAATTGAATAAAATTAAAAAATAAATACTGGTGCATGCCCTCTATCAAACAGACAACACCATTTTACAAAGGTTTTTCGACTTACTTGTAATATCACAAAAACAAAGACCTTAACATCCAATGGTATATATGCCACAGGAATTGCAGACAGAGTAATCCTTCCAAATCAAATTGAAATGAAAAGTGAGCAGAAGATGGAAAAAGCACTGGGAAGAGTCTGCTGGACAGCAAGAGGAAGTTGGAGTCTCTGAGGCATGTCCTTCCTCTTGAAACAAAGTAAAATAAAAAAATGCTTTTTACACTAAAAAGCAACCTGAACATCCTGTCTTTTTGCATAGATGTAGCTGCTATTCAAGTAGAAAATCTGCTAGAGAAGCAACCACAGCTGCCCACTCTTGCCAGTGTCATGAAAATGGTACCAAAAGGCATTGTTGTGACTAGAAGCCGTGCTTGCGGCCAGCACATTTTGTCGTGCTCACCAGGGCGTCCCAAAACAAGTCTTGTGCATGCCAATAGAAAATAATTCTGCTACATGCTGAATGGCGGCCGTTACCAGGAATTCAGCATTGCATACATGTCGTGGAGTTCCTGGAGTTCATCAACTCTGCAATTGGAATTATATTTCCACCCGACCTATGTTATATATACTCATCGTCGAGTGCTGCGCATGCATGAACTTTGTAGATGGTTATATTCATAATCTGTAAGAAAAGGAAGACTGTTACTTGCTATTACTCCACTAGTGATTGACAGTTAAAACACTTGGGCCCATATTTATACTAATTTAGCGCCACATTTGCGTCATTTTTTGATGCAAAAGCAGTGCAAACTTACAAAATACAATTGCATTGTGTCAAAAAGCAGTGCAAATGCGACGCTAAAAAAGTATAAATATTGGCCTTGTTCTTCTAAAGACTTACTTTTGCCGCTTCTTGGGACATTACTCAATCACGCCTCTTATGGAACTGTTTTGTTAATCATTATAGGAATTATATAATTCTATTTCCAATCTGTCTTTAAACCTTTTGCCTTTTGTGGTTTAGGTAACTATTGGGTGCTAGAGGGGTGTTTTACTACTAGTGAAAATTTTGGTCTGTGTTCTATGTATATTCATGTTCATACTTGAAATGGTGAAGATCGTAAAATCCCCACTATATACTTATAGATGTACCATAACAGTTGAACACTGAAAGAATCTGCAGTATCGACAATTGATGCAGTCACCTTGAAGGGACCCCAGGACACCATCTCTGTTTTTTTCTCAACTTCTCTTTCCACTGGGTGCTGCTATTGTCTGTTATTGCCTGGAGTTATACTGTATCATGGGTGGTAGCAGGGCTTTGGTGACATGAGGAAATCACCCGCTGATATTCATATCTTGCTTCCACAAGATTGCTCAGCGAAGGCGGAATTGCTTGTGCCTAGACGTTACAGCGCTTCTCTAACTTTATGAGCTGCATATAGGAAAGTATTTTGTGAGTGGGGGACTGTTCAAACCAAGCAGCAAAATTTGATAGGGAGGGAATGGTAATATGTAAAAGTAAATTATAAAGTTAATTTTTCACATTATGCACATATGTTTATGGCACAATTTTTGGGAATTTGCGCTACAGGGAAATCCACTAATTTTCCTACATTCCCATTATTTTTAGTGGCATGGAAAAACAGGGGTTATAACCCAGGTGTATTTGAATACACAGAATCAGGGTACACAGAAGCAGGAACATGCACCATTACCTGTCTGCCAGCAATGTCTCAGTCTTTGTTAATCACATTCCCTGCCACTGCTCTGTGGTTTTGTCTGTGCATATGTAGGCATACTGTTTTCAATGTTTGTTTTGATGGATTTCAGTGGTGTTTTCTCAGTATTTCCCAAAAATTATAAACAGTGTTTATTGTTTGCTATTCAGCTGCCTAATTCCTCCAAACAGTTTACAACACATGTTGCATTTTCACAGTGATTGCCATTACACACATATTTAATTTGAAGGGGAAGAATTGCAGGGTGTGTAGTGTCTTCCCACTGGCAGTATGGCCAGTGGGCATAAGGTGCACTGTGCTCCTTATGGGATGGGAGAGTCTCCCTCCCACTCAGACTCTCCCATGCCATCTTTCACATATCATTATTTCTCACATTCTCTATACTAGGGCTCTGCCTGGCGATTAGGAAAATTAGTAGATTATTAAAGTGTAATATTCAGATATTTTTCAGTAAGCAAATTCTTGGACACAGTTGGGAACTATTCACTGACTCCATATTAAATAGTATGACATTGTAGGAGTGATGAACACTGCCAATAACATAGTACCTTGCAGAACATTTTCAAAACTTTGAATTAAGACATATTTATTTGTAGCCTGCATACTAAAGCACCTGAAACCTGATGCTTTCAGCATGCCCGCCATTGCATTTCTGCACTCTTTTCTTTAGAAAAACAAGCACTTGCAATGCAATAGGTCTCACACTGGCGAGAATTAGAGTCATTGGTTTTGTAAATACATAACTGGACTTTTCTTGCCACCTAAATTGATAAACCCTGCCGCATAATTTGGTCCTCCCTGCCAAATAATTCCAGTGGCCCTGCAATAACTAAATTACTTACATTTACCTTCTTCCTATATTACATTTTTGGAAAATACACCATGCAATAGTGAGGGGGTTGCTTCAATGATTGTATAGTAGGGCTGGCATATATTTTTGAAGCTACATGTTTACCCCATTCAGTTGTTGAAGTGCATTAAAAATCCTCATTGTTTACTTGCGCCAGCGAAGATGTGAGGCAATCAATCAATAAATCTATTTTTATAAAGCTCAACTAATCATCCGTGAGCGTCTCAAGGTGCTGGTGGTGGGTCTGGGCCTCATTCGAAGAATAATGTCTTGAGGTTCTTCCTGAAGATGGTGAGTGTTGGGCTTTGTCTGAGGTGTGAGAGTAGGTTGTTCCAGCTCTAAGCTGTGAAGCAGGTGAAAGATCTTTCTCCGGCTGTGGTTTTCCGGATGCATGGAATGGTGGATAGTGCCTGCTGGGCAGATCGGAGGGGTCTGGCAGGTTTATTGAAAGAGATGTGATGATTCAGGTTGGCCGATCCAATGTTGTTAAGGGCCTGGTAGAAGTGAGTGAGTATTCCGAAATTGATGTGCTTCTCCACCTCGAGCCAATGGAGGAGTCTCAGGTGTTGGGAGATGTGTTCCTGGCAGGGGAGGTTCACGACTAGTCCGGCGGTGCCGTTTTGGAAGAGTTGTAGTTTCCTGATGTTCTTTGTCGTGGTGCTGGTGTAGAGTGCATTGCCGTAGTCGAGCTTGCTTACGACTAGGGCGTGGTTGACTATCTTGTGCCAGTCATCCAGGATCCATTTGAAGACTTTGGGAAGTTGGCGGCGGGTGTGCTAGCAGGAAGAGGTGACTGCATTTACCTGTCCGGTCATTATTAGGGAGGAGTCAAGGATGACTCTCAGGTTACGGGTGTGGTTAGTCGGAGTAGGTGGGACGCTGAGCAATATGGGCCACCAGGAGTCATCCCAGGCTGAAGTGGTGTTTCCGAAGATGATGAGCTTGGTTGTCTGAGTTGAGCTTGACGCAGCTGTACCTCATCCAAGCGGTGACAGCTTTCATTCCTGTTTGAAAGTTCCTCTTGGCTTTGTCTGGGTCTTCAGTGAGGGATATGATGAGTTATATGTCATCAGCTTATGACACGATGCTCATTCCGTGGCCTCTGATGATTGCTGCAAGCGGGCCATGTAGATGTTGAAGAGCATTAGGCTCAGGGAGGGTCCCTGAAGGACTCTGAAGCTGACTTCTGTTGGTTTGGATATGAAGAGTGGGAGCCTGACTCTCTATGTTCTTCCGGTGAGGAAGGACTGAATCCATTGCAAGGCTTTTCTGTGGATTCCTATGTCGTGGAGTATGGTGCATAAGGTGCTGGGTTAGACCGTGTCAAAGGCTGCTGAGAGTTCGAGGAGTGTGAATGCTGTGGTGTGGCCACAGTCAAGGAGTCTGGGGATGTCATTGGTGGCTGCAAGAAGAGCGGTTTCTGTGCTGTGGTTGATGCAGAAGCCAGACTGGGAGGTATCAGAGAGATGTTGTCTTCAATGAATTGTTGCATCTGTGAGTTTATGGGTTTTTCCAGGACTTTGGCCACGTAGGGTAGTGGCGACATGGTCCGGAAATTCTTTAGGTCTGATAGGTCAGCTGTGGGTCTCTTCAAGAGAGGGTGGACTTCAGCATGTTTCCAATCATCAGGGAAAGTGGCTGTTTTGATAGAGCCATTCAGTGTCTTATGGAGTTCGGGGGCAATGGATTCACTGGCGCTGTTGTAGATGTGGTGTGGACAGGAGTCTGTGGGAGCTCCAGAGTGAATGCTGTTCATGATGAGTTCAGTCTCTTCTGCGGTAAGAGTGGACGAGCTGTGGACAGTTTGGGTGGGTTCTGGGGTGCTAGGCCAGTCGTAGATTCTCATGCTGGGTGGGTTCTGTGGGAGGAAGCTGTCATAGATGTCCTTAATCTTGTGGTAGAAGATGTTGGCCAGTTTGTTGCATAGGTCTTGCGATGGGGGGATGTTGGTGGCTTCAGAGGGAGGATTGGTGAATTCATTGATTACCGCGAAGAGTTCTCTTATGTTGTGCGTGGAAGTGTTGATGCATTACCAGAATGCAGCTTTTTTTGCGTTCTTGATGCGTTGTGATGGGTGGCAGTGGCAGCTCCGAAGAAGGCAAGGTCTTTGCTGGTTTTGCTGTTTCTTCATTTCTTCTCTAGGCACCTGCAAGTGCGCTTGGATTGTTGGAGTTCAGTGGTGAACCTGCTGGCTCCTTTTGGAATATGCTAGACTGAAGTTGATCAGAGGGGAGCTAAGGAGTTGGCGCTTTTGGTGATCCAGGCACTGAGGTTGCATGCTGCGGTGTTGGCCTCGTCGATGGGAGGTGGGGTTGATTTGGCAAGGGTCGTGGTGAGTTGCTCCACTGTGATTTCATTCCATTTCCTGGGGGGGGTGCTCTTGGGACACGGAGGTGGCTGTTGGGTGAAGTGAGGGCGAAGTGTAGGCAGTGATGGTCGGTGAAGTCTGGGAAGGAGATATTCTTGATGGTAATCTAATTGCTTGAGGTGAAAATGCGGTCGAGCATGTGTTCTGCGGTGTGCATGGGTATGGTGATTAGTTGTTGGAGTGCGAGGTTGGTGAGATTGTCGAGTAAGGAAATGATGTTTTGGTCGCTGCGGTCCTTGAGGTGGAAAATAAATTTGCAGAGGAAGAGGTAGTCGGTGGACGCCAGGGCATAGGGGTGGTGATGTCTACAATGGTGTAGATGAAGGTTGGGTGGGGGCCGGGCGGTCTGTATACCAGGTGTCGCAGAGGGAGGAGTTGTAAGTGGTGTGGATCAGGAAATGTACGTGTTCCATTGTGGTGCAGTGTTCCTCCGTGTTGACCGTGATGCAGAGTGAGAACTTGTGTACGATGGCCAGTCCTCCACCCGGACGGGAGGGCCGGTCCTTCCTTAAGATGTTGTATCCATCTGGGATTGCGATGGAGATGTGTGGTCCAGAGCTAGAGCTGGTCCAGGTCTTGGTTAGGAATGCGATGTCTGGATGGGTGGAGCCAATCAGGTCCCAATGTTCTGTGGTGTGATTATGGAAGGAGCGTATATTTCAAAGGAGGCAGTTGATGAGGTTGTGGTGGGTGTTGGTGGTTTCAGGTTTGGGGTGTTCCAGTTGTTGTGCTTGAACCTGAGGTTGCAGTTCTGTCAGGAAAAAGGTCCATAGTTGTCCTTAGGAGATACGGTGTAGCAGGCGCTGACACATCCAGTGATAAGGTGGCAAAGGGTCTTGGTGTTGTAATGGAGGCTGGCCAGGGAATGGTTTGTCGGAGATCCATCCAGGGTTCCTGGCGCTTGGTGCAGTGCAGGTGCGGATGGGCACAGACAGGCTTGCCTTTGGTGCCCCAGCGGAACGGCTGCAATTAAGAAGGGGAGGGAGTCGGAGGGTCTAGTCAGCCAGGAGGTAGAAAAAACACTTTGCTGGGAGGATGGGCAGTGCCGCAGGGGCAGCAGTGGCTTGGGAGGAAGAGTGTCAAGGAAGAGACAGAAAATGAAGAGAATTGATAGAAAAAGAAAAAAGAAAAAATGAAGTAAAAACAGGCAGAAGTATAAAAGCAGGAGTAAAGGAGAGACAGAGAGAGATACTTGCTTGTAGAAGGCCACTAGGCCACCAGGGATGAGGTGCAGGCAGGAGTCTGCGGGTGGAGGAGGGCCTCGAACTGAGAGTCAAGCAGGCTCTCAGTTTTTTTCTCAAGGGAAGGCAGAGGCAGCAGCCAGAGGAGCTGGGGAGGGCAACAGACACTGACAAGGAGGTCAGTGGAGTTGCCCTCTCACAGCGCTGTGGCCGCCATTAAGAGAAAGGGGGAGGTGAGGAGTCCAGTCAGCTGGGAGGCTGGAGGGTGGGAAAAGTGCTTCGCAGGGGCAGGGCTGCAGGGGCAGCATTGGTGCAGAAGGGAGAGGGACAAGGAAGAGACAGATAATGGAGAGAAACGATAGGAAAAGAAAAAAGAAAAAAGTGAAGTGAAAAAAGGCAGAAGTATAAAAGCAGGAGTAAAGGAGGTTCTTACTTGTAGATGGTCACTAGCCCACCAGGGACGAGGCTCAGGCACGAGCCTGCAGGTGGACTAGGGCCTCGAACTGAGAGTCAGGCAGGCTCTCAGTTCCCAAGGCAAGGCAGAGGCAGGAGCTACAGCAGCAAGAGGAGCTGGGGTGGGCACCTGTCTGACCAGGAGGTCAGTGGATTTGCCACAGGCAATGTAAGGATAAAACACTGGGCAACAGAAACAATTTGAAAACTCTCCATTTTACTTTCACTGAATTACACTGACATGCATCCACTTCAAAGTCATCACATTTTCTGAGTCCCTGCTGTTAAAAAGGAGGTGGTGGTCTGGAGCCATAGTCTTGCAGCTAGTACTGGTGGTCTGGTCCTGCTTCTAGTGCTACTGCTGGAGCAGGAAAAGGCTTGGGGGGGAGTCCAGTAAGTTAGACATAGTTTACAAATTTAGGTCTGAGACATAAAGGCCATCTGTAAAATAACACACATCTCTCTGATTATTGACTCAGCTCGCTATATTTCACATTCAGATAAAAACAACAGGGCTTTCACTCAAGTTCCACATATTTTACATGATCAGTATTATCAGATCCTATGCCCTTTCTGTCAGTTAAGTCATTCCTCTGGTATTCTTGTTTCAGTGTGAGCATGCAGCTTCTCTCCTCAAGAGGCTCTTTGAAAAAACTACTAAAGGGTGTAGAAGTTAAAAGATTTTATCGCACAGGTAAAAGCTGAGTGAGTCCGACCCAAGAAGCTGCTTTCCCACTCCACACACAATGTCTGTCTCACATTCACCTTTACTAGAGCAGCAATGATTGGCCTTCGAGGTCAAATTGCACAGCGTGAGTGGCTGCAGAACACTTCAGAAATGGCATCACAGCACTGATCAGAGAGGCCCAGGTGCAGGTCAAGGGTCATAAATGGATAGCTCAGATTTGCTTCTACCATGGGTTAAAGCACTGAAACGCTCATCTGCCCAGCCTAAAACTCAATCAGGCAACAGCTGTAGTTTGTAAAAACAAAAAAGCTGCCACAGAGGGCATCAGAATGTAAGACGTCATTGGGGAGAGGCAGAGAGGTGGTGAGAAGGAGGGACGGGGGAGAGGGTGCTGTGTATACCAATGCCGAGGGAGGATGGGTCCCCCGAGACTGCAGAGGAAGAAGCTGAAGAGGGGAGGGCGGGGCGATTAAGGGGGGACAGTGGAAGGGAGAGAGAATGGGCAGGGCTGGAAACGACCAGAACTCTCCACTGAGCACTTCCATGCAGAGATTCTGTCCAGAGTGTGAGAATTTGCCATGTGCCCTTTGTGAATCGGACCCTGTGTTTATAGATAACTTTGATTTTTACATAATAGCCAAGATTTCTAAGAAGCATCAATTTCACCAAACACTGACAGAATTTAACACTGCCAAAAGATCAATGCTGCCAGATTATCTAGAGTGCATACAATTAGTAGACCAGATCTGAAAACATGCTTCCAAACCCTGCACCCTTAGCCCAAGCACACACAGTTGGAAGAAAGAATGGAAAATGAACAATAAAATGCACTTATATGGATGCTTCTTCTCCAACGTAAAACCTAACTCAAGAATGCGTATCGTAGCGGGACAAGGCACCCCCACAAGCACCTGGGCATGATGGAAGAAAACAACATATGCCCAGAAACATTACTTTCCCGGTCCAAATCCAGCCATGAAATGGTCCCGCTCATGCAGTACCTATTTCACATGATTCGTGCCATGAACAGGTGAAGCACATTTTGTTGGTGTTGCATGGCCAAAGCTGCAAGTATGTGTTTTTTATGTAATTGTGTTTGAGTGTCATGGTCTTTGTCGAAAAGTCAGTGAATTGATTATTAAATCAGGTTCTCTGACGCATTTCATATTGAGGTGTGTTTTGATTCAGCTATGAATTAGTTTCTGAGAGTTTCTTTAGGGTACTTTCAGGGTAATGATGCTTCATAAATATTTTAGTCACGTGCTAGAAATGTGCAATTGTCATTGCTTTGGCTTGGTATGTACGATTTAGATGTACTGTCTAGGTGGTAATTGTGAGAGTCTATAGGCTTATTTTATTTGGCATTATGCCTGGATTATGCTTTTTCCAGTTTTCTCAGCAAGTGAGACTTCTAGATAAATTAAAGGAACTTGAGTCTATTTCATTAGTTCTTCTGACAAATGCAGTTTCAGCAGGTTCTGGCCCATGTCTTGACCCTTAAACACCTTTTTGTTGCTCTGCTTGCATTTACACCTAGAAAGAATTCTGAAAAGTGGACCATATTTATCAAGATTTTGTGCCACCCTTGCACCATGCCACGGGGTGCAAGGGTGACGCAAACTTAGGTGAAATCTTTCAAGCCATGGCAAGGCTGCCTTGTGTGGCCCTCCATGGCTTGATAAATCTAGAGTAACGCAAGGCAGCGCAAATGACAGCCTTGTGATACTCTGAGGCAGGGATGCATTCCATGGGTAGAGCGTGAGGGTTCCAATGCATCCACCCATGGATTTTGGCACAATCCCAGATTTAGCATTAGTAGTGTACCTGGGGATGCATCAAAATACTATGCCTCCCCAGGTGTTGCGTAAGAAGGAGAACATCTTTAGTTCTTATTTTTTCCTCTTTACACAGGTGCTGCGTTCTACGGCACACATAGAAAGAGGTAAATGCCTCTTAGGATTGTTTCTATGCAGGAAGGTGTCCCCCTGCGAAAAAATAATCCTACCAACAATGGAGGCACACTTGCAAAAGGATGCAAAGGTGCCTGTGTTGACACTAGGAAAGGACAGGGATGCGCCGTGTAATGGTAAACACAGCACATTTTCCCCCTACCACGCAGAGCAGCAAGGTGGCTGCGTGAAAGATTGATAAATCTGCCCCTCAATGTATTTCAGGGGTAACACAGAGAAGTGAATAGAAATGTTAGTGAAGAGCTTCAATTACTAACCTGATGGCTGCACGTGGCCCAGCTCGTTATCATATCATTCATATACAAGCTTTTCCTCTGTTGACACTCGTGTAGAGCCAGTCCCATTGATTTTGATACCCTAAGCAAAGTGACAATGTTTATATTTTTCAGTTGGCCGCATTTGATGCTTGTACTGGCCTCTTGTCCACCCTCTCACCCCCTCCCCCCCACTGCAGAGACCGACTAGTTTTGACTGGCCTGTAGAACTCACTTCCTCCTGCCATCCCAGGCTTTACATAATGCTGCGGGAATGCATTCCTTGTTTTAAAAGGCTATGAAGATGCCATTCACATTTTTCCGTGGTGCTCGTGAGAGGAGGAGAGGACAATCAGATGCTTGTTAATTGATTTTACATTTGTCTTTTGCTTTTTTAGATTGTGCTGGAAACCAAAGCAGGCACGGGTTCTGGTTTTGTTCAAGTTTACGAGTTTGTGCATCTGAACCAAACACGAATCTCTCCGTGCCTGCATTGTTTGATTTATAAATGCCATACAGGTCAGTGGGCGTCATCACTCATCAGACGCACACACCAGTTCATGAGATCCAGTTCCGAGAAGATATGTCAAATTTAGCTGCGCACAGTGTGTGCTGTACTACATGTCTAAAAGAAGAACTTCCCCGGGCCAGCTCGTGCAGCCTCTCACCATATTAAGGATGCTTGAAACTCATAGCAGTTGCTGTGATTTATGATGTCATGTAAATCATCATTTATGTTTACCGGTCTAAGCTTTTCATGCCTCGGCAATTTGTTCTTTTTTAGTTAATGTGATTTAAATACAAGCTTCGTTGAATATGCGTTCGAGATGCGCAGCTTGGTTCCCTTCTCATTCTCACTCTATTTAGAGCGGCACACATTGTAGGCAGACAGGATTGCAGTGGACAACAGATCATTAAAGTAGCTTTCAAAAAGCTTCTTTAAAAACGTAAGTGAGTAGGGCTATGGTACCTAAAACGGAGTTCTTAAATATTCTTGAGACTTTGTCCAAAAGCTACGATCATTACATAAACCTTTGGGGCAACGTGGGGGCATTCTGGTGCAAGGAGGCCCGCAAAAATGGTGCAATGAAATCTATGAGATTTCTTTGCCCCTTTTTTTGGCGTCATGTTTTAAAGCTAAAAGCAGGCGTTAAAAGGACACACCCATTGTAATCAATGGCCTCCTTGCACTTTGCTCCACTAGCGTCAGAGTTTTTGACTCTAGTGGAACAAAGTATCACTATAGCATCACAAATTTTGACACTATTTTCCTAATACTGCGGTGGTGCTCCGTATCTTAAATACAGCACACAAATGGCGCAAGAAAAGTGGTGCTTCACAATTTGAAGAGCCACTTTTCTCAAATCTGGCCCTAGGTTTCTCCTGAGCGAGGTTATGTATGGTGTAATTATCAAGCTGACATGAGTGAAAGGGTAAGCACATTGCTTTGTTTTTCAGCTAGCTATTTGTAGGCACCTGGGCACCCAGTCTGCCACTTGCCTGTGGCCTCCAGTTCTTGCTTGATCCAGCCTGCCACAGCACACACAGAAGCCTATCAATCAGCCCCACCCTGAGAACACCACAGGCACCAACTGAACAAAAACACCAACTTGCATACGCCCTTCCCAACACACACTCACTATGCAAACACACCACCGATTTTTGGGACCTCATCTCCACCCTTACACCTGACATCCTCATCCTTACTGAGACCTGGCTGAACCCCACTCCCATGCCCAACATCCCATCCTTAATACCCAAAGGATACAAGATCACCCACTGCAACTGCATCAACAAGCCTGGTGGAGGGATCACCATCATACATAAGGAATTCATTAAATTCACCACCATGAATGCCAAATTCACACCAGCCATGGAACATCTCAACTTCCGACTCCAAACAGACAGCAAATCCTCCATAAGGGGCACCCTCACCTACCGTCCTTCAGGACCACATCCAGCCATCTGCAACTTCATCCCTGACTTCATTGCTCCCCTTCCTATTGATTCCAACAACTACATTCTCCTCTCCGACCTCAACTTCCACTCAACAACCACAATGACATCAACATTACCAACCACCTTCACAACATGAACAGTATCAGACTCACCCAACTCATCCATGACCCCATGCATGCTGTAGCCCACACACTAGACCCCATCTTCACTTTCAGCAACCGGATCAAGTACAGCCACAACACGGAACTCACTTGGACCAACCACTTCATCAGCCACTTCAACATCATCAGCTCATAGACCTATGCCCCAGTCTGCCCAACACCCCCCACAGCAGCTGGAGCAAATTCTCAAAGGACACACAGACAAATGCCCTCAACACCACCCACCCCATCTCCTCCAACAACCGAGACCAGAATGTCAGAAACTTCAACAATTGGATCACCAACTGCGCTGACATTGTTGTTCTCATCGTCAACAACACCCACAGACGATCCACCAAGCAGGCAAGCTAGTACATTAAAGACCTCAGAACAGATAAACAACACTGTAAACAACTGGTAAGGAGATGGTGCACCAGCAAGAACATGGCCGACAAGACCGCCTAAAAGAGAGCCCTCAACTTCTACCAAAGACAGTTGGGAGAATAAAAAAAAAGGACTTAGCCTCACTCAATGAATCAAGCTCCAATAACTGCAAAAAACTCTTCAACATCATCAAAGAACTCTCCAACCCCACACTTGCAACAAACAACATTACACCCTCCCCCCACAGGAACTATGTAACCTCCTTTGCAAGCTTCTTTCATGACAAGATCACCAACATCTGCAAAAACTTCAAACCCCACTCCAAGGCCACTGACTTTTTTCGAGCAAAACAATGACCCCACTATTACCACAAACATCAAACTAATCGAATGGAGCCAGCTTGCCCCACAGGACACCGCCTTCATCATTTACTTGGTCCACTCAGGGGCTCAATCTGATCTATGCACTCACCGCATCTTCAAAATATGCAAAGCCAAAATCAGCCACATACTCACCACCTTGTTGAACACCTCAATGCCTAGAGCACTTTCCCCGAGGACCGGAAACATGCAGAGTCAACACCCTACTAAAAATCCTTTGACAGACCCCCAGTCAACTCAACAAGTACTGACGAATCTCCTTACTTCCATTGCTAGCCAAAGTATTAGAAATATCCATCAACAAACAACTCTCCTCACATCTGGAATGGAACCTCCTACGTAGTTCCTCCCAATCCAGATTGCACAGCAACCACAGCAGAGACAGCCCTCTTCGTGGCTACCAATGAAATTTGAGCCCTATTTGATCAAGGATAGACTGCAGCTCTGATCCTCTAGACCTCTCGGCAGCCTTTGATACAGTCTTCCAAGGTTATACTTAGCCCTACTCTCTTCAACACTTATGTGACACCTTTGGCCAGAATCGTCAAAATCCACAGCCTCAACATCATGTCCTACACCGATGACACAAAACGTATCCTCTTTCTCTCTGAAGACACCACCAACACCAAGACCAGCTTCCACAACTGCAGGACAGACATTTCCACCTGGATGAAGGACAACTGTCTGAAGCTCAATACAGAGAAGACAGAAGTACTGATCTTCAGAAACAAAAGCTCCCCATGCGATGCATCTTGGTGGCCCTCAGAATGTGGACCTACTCCTATCTGCACTAACCACGCTTGGAACTTAGGTAAATTCTGGACAACAAGCTAACCATGGCAACTCAGGTCAACTCCATCTCCTTCTCCTGCTACATCATCCTCCGCATCTTCGTAAGGTATTCAAATGGCTACAGCGTAGTTCAAGACGCACCATCACCCTGGCCACCATCACCCAGGCAAAGCTTTCTACATAGGGATTATAGCTCACCTCCTCTTCCACCTACAGACCATACAGAATTCCACAGCCAGACTCATCCTGGATCTCCCTAGACAAATCCATATGATGTTCTGCCTCAGGGAACTCCACTGGCTCCCTGTACAGAAAAGATACCAGTTCAAATTCCTGACCTGCACAACGGTGGACCCACCTACTTGAACCACCACCTAAACTTTCATCAACTCAGCAGACACCTCCGCTCTGCTTCCCCTACTCTTACTGTCCCATCCCCCTCATCTGACATAGCAGATGCAGAGGTTGCTACTTCTCCTGCCTAACAGCAACAACATGGAACGAGCTACCCTTTTATTTCTGGATCTCCCCATCTCTTCAGAGAGTTCAGAAAGTCCCTGAAGACCTGAAATTTAAGCTAATCAACTGGACCCTGCCAGCGCCTGGATATCCTCATGGGTGACATGAAGTGCTCTACAGATCTACTGATTGATTGACTGATTGATTTAGCAAAATATGATTTCACATTATCATTAATGTTTTTAGTAAATAGGATATGAGAAGGTGTTCTAATCACAAGCAATTCCACAGGTTGTCACTCTTTTGTCAGGAATATGGATTCTTTGTCTCAGCTTTAAAAGGTCTGGCTATTGGCTGTACCAATGCTTGATGGCACTGCCATGCAAACACATGTGTCAAAATACATGCACACACCTGGCTGGGACTGATGATTTAATGAAAATGTAATCAATTACCAATGTACACATTGTGACACACGCTCACATGCATACTGTGATGTACATCTATGTAAAGATGCACGGAGACCATTGTAATTAACCACTCTAAAGTAACAAGGAGAGTGTACAAAGCTTGAAAAAGGAAAATCAGTGACCTGGAAGTACTGAGAGAAAAGAAGCATGTGTACTTTCATGGAGTACTTCCTCGAAAATGAAAAAAGAGTATCAACAGGTAAGCAGTGCAAAGATACAGCTCATCCTACACGGACAATAGTATAGCATATTGGTCGTGGGTTGAACAAATCCAAGAACAGAGATAAAAACCATTTAAAGAGTAGCAGATAAGTGAGATAAGCAACATAGTCATCCAGTCATGAGTAACAAATTGACCCAAAGACCACTCAATGTATTTGGAAATAGTAGTGCTCGAAGCTAGCAGCTAAAGCTGTATGTAGCAAGACCTAAAAATGAGCTATAAGGACTGGATGTTAGTTTTTAATCAGCTCAAATGGAATCAAACCATGCAATGTTATCCAACTGAGTGTTTTAAATTCTAATTTGGGAGGGGCCATGCTCTTGACCACCTTGTGATGCTAAATCTTAACAGCATCAAAGACTGAAGTAGTGTCTTCTGCTACTAAATGCCGTAGCATGTATCACACTGCTGTGACAATATAATGTAGACACACTTTTGCGCAATCATGAATATAATTCTTGTTAGACTTTTCATCCTTGGCATGGTCTCCCTTAACTTTTTGCCTCTGTTTCCTAGGTTGGTGATGTGTGCTGGACTCTGATTTTGCTGTTTTTGTTACTCTGGGCACTTTACCACTGCTAACCAGTGCTAAAGTGCAAGTGCTCATTTACAAAATGTGTATGTAATTGGTTTATCCATGATTGGCATATTTGATTTAGTAGTAAATCCCTAGTACAGTGCACTAGAGGTGCCCAGGGCCTGTAAATCAAATGCTACTAGTGGGCAATCAGCACTGGTTGTGCCACCCACACAAGTAACTCTGTAATCAAGTCTCAGACCTGCCACTGCAGTGTCTGTGTGTGCAGTTTTAACTGTAAATTCGACTTGGCAAGTGTACACACTTGCCAAGCCTAAACCTTCCCTTTTCATACATGTAAGGCACCCCTAAGGTAGGCCCTAGGTAGCCCCAAGGACAGGGTGCAGTGTATGGTTAAGGTAGGACATATAGTAATGTGTTTTATATGTCCTATCAGTGAAATATTGCTAAATTTGTTTTTCACTGTGGCAAGGCCGGTCCCTCTCATATGTTAAAATGGGGACTACCTTTAAATCTGATTAAAGTGTAGATTTCCCTTGGGAGCGGATGGACATGTGGAGTTTGGGGTCTCTGAGCTTACAATTTAAAAAAAAACATCTTTTAGTAAAGTTGATTTTAAGATTGTGTGTTTGAAAATACCACTATTAGAAAGTGAGCATTTTCTTGCTTATACCATTTCTGTGACACTGCCTGTTTGTGGATTCCCTGTCTGGGTCAGTTTGACAGTTGGGCTGGTTGCACCCCTCACTAGACAGTGACCCAAAGGGAGCTGGGGTGTAGTCTGCACTTCCTGATGAGCCATCTGTGCTAGGAGAGAGGGGAGGAGAGGTCACTTACACCAGAAAGGGCTTTGCCTGCCCTCACACAATGCAGTCTCCAACCCCCTCATGAGTATCTGGTGCCTGGCCTGGGCAAGGCAGTATTTCACATTCAAGAGAGACTTTGCTTTGAAGTAGGCCTACTTCAAAGGATACATTTGGTATAAGAAGGGCACCCAAAACCACAGACTTTAGAACCCTTCTGGAAACAAGAGGAACCTCTGCCTGGAGAAGAGCTGAGGAGAAGTGCTGCCCTGCCTGTCCTTTGTGGAGCTATCCTGCAGTTGCTGCTTCTGCCAGAGTAAGAGGGCAAAGACTGGACTTTGTGTGCCTTCCATCTTGTGAAGATCTCCAAGAGCTTGATTTAGAGCTTGCCTCCTGTTGTTTGAAGTCTCAGGGACAGCAAAGACTTCTCTCTGCCAGCAACTGGAGTCTCTGGAGAGACTCATACTCTGCCTTGTGGTGCCCATCCAGTTCATGGGACCCTGAAAGGAGAAGCTGGCAGCATAAGAGGAAGAAATCCACGCACAGAACGCCGTGGGGGAAAAGATCAACGCAATTCCGATCTGTAGCTGAAAAATCAACGCACCACCGGCTTCACAGCTGAAAATCAACACTCGTCTGCAATATGACCAAAGAATTGACTCACGAAGCTGGAGAAACGATGCACAGCATCACTGACGGAGGATGGTGAGATCGCAACCTTCACTGCGTGGTTTTCGGATCATTGTGCGGCTGGATTTCTGATGCAAATACCACTGGGCATGTGAAAAAAACGCAAGGCCTGACCAGACCCAAGAGTGCTGACCCGATGGACGCATCGCTCTCCTGCGGGGAGCGAAACGACATACCTCGACCCAAAGAAAGGAGAAACAACGCAAGGTCTTGCTCGTGAGTCAAATTGACGCATCACAAGCCCTTGTTGACGCACACTTGCCAGTGCGGGGTTATTTTTGATGCACCCCAGGTACATTTCCACGCTAACAGTGTTAGTGTGTGTTTTTAAAACTACATGAAGACTCTTTTTGCATTTTTAGTGATAACTTGACTTGTGTATTGTGGATTTTTTGTCGTTTTGGTCTTGTTTTGTTTAGATTAATTTTTACTATTTTTCTAAACCTGTGTTGTGTCATTTTGTAGTGTTTTCATTAAGTTACTCTGTGTGTTGTAACAAATACTTTACACCTAGCACTCTGAAGTTAAGCCTACTGCTTGTGCCAAGCTACCAACCTACCAAGGGGGTAAGTAGGGGTTAGCTGAGGGTGATTCTCTTTTACCTGACTAGAATGGGGGTCCTTGCTTGGACAGGGGTTAACCTGACTGCCATCCAAAGTCCCCATTTCTAACAATTCTGATGTCTCACTTTTTCTACTGAAGTCCCATGGACCTAGAGGCAACCGTACAACAAAAGCATAGTGATCTAGCAAGTGAATTTGTAAGCAATGTAACTGTGTGAGGCTTTGGCTCTGCAAATAATCAAGATCATTGCAGTGTGGTATGACCGAAGAGAGACCCATGGCCTTACAATAGTTTAGTTTAATTCATTATTTATAAAGTGCAACAATGAAATTAGTAACAAGGTCCGATTCATGACTGAAACAACAGTTTTTGAGGAAAGGTGACCAGTCAATAATAGGAAAAACTATTGCACATTTTGGGAAGAGTTGACATCTAACTATGGAAACTTCAGCAGTTGAGAAAGTGAATGTAAGAGCACTTGACTTGTTCCCACTAGTATTACCACTGTTTCCAAGTAAGTCACATAATATGTGGGAATAGTGTATATTTTAGATTATCTGTTGAGGTGCCAAGAGCACATCTCCTGTACATTAATCTGGCTGCACTGGTTTCCAGTTCCTCATTGAGCACTTTGCCTTCAATAATTCTGCTCCCCATTCATGAAAAATGTCAATGTTGCCATGAACATTCTCCTTCAATAATCAATTAGCCTTGCTAGAGTGTCAGCCTCAAAGTCTAAAAGACAAAGAATAGGCATGGGTCATCTATTTCTAGAACTCTCAGCAAGTCGACCACAGATTCAGAGAGAAACTAATGCTTCGGCTGCCAAAAGAAGACAAGACTTACCTGATCCTCCTGAAAGTGTGATAATGCCTATTTTCTGCTGAGGATTGTTCTGATTAAGATATGGTGGCAAGAGGTCACACATGGTGAGTAAGCACAATATGGAAATTAACACTTAATTTGAGGCCAATTTTGAATTGCACACATTTTTGGGCCCAGGACTTTTTTATATTCATCAGACCTCAACTCAGAACAAGAGAGAGAGAAAGATAGTGGTGTAACAAAGGCCCCAACAACCCCTGCAGTGTGGGGGACCCGAGCTACAGGGGGCCCCCTCAGCACAGTACTCTGTCCTCGGAGCTCCTGTGTGAGTCCGGAGGGGGTGAGGCTCCATGTACTCTGCAGTGAGACGCCCTCAAGTTTCAGTACGTCACTGGAGAAAGGCAGAAAACGGGGAAAGCAAGCTGAAGAAAAACACGTGAAATAGTGACAAAGACAGAAAGTAGATTCAAAGGCTCAGAGTGCATGGTGATGGATCAACGAGGTATGAGGTGGGACCAAGAGTGGACAGCCTTGGCATTCATCAACCCTGGCATCTGGCAGGCCTGAGGCAGGCTTTTATAAAAAAGAAGCTATGAGCATGGCACATATTCGTTTGCAAATTAAAAGCTGGTTATAACCAACCATGAGATGTCAATGGCTGCTGTTATGTCGACCTCCCTGAATAAATTAATGATCTCTTTCTTGGTCACTTCCCATAAAGGCTGTGTGTTATAAGCGCAGGACTTGAACCCTTAAACCTTTAGAGGAGAGGCCACAAATGACTCTCATTTGAGCTTTTCTGCAAAATGGTCATCTGATTGAGCCTGCATAGCCCCAACAAACATGACCACTCACATTAACAAACAAAGGGTCACTTTTTAGCTCTCCATTGGTGGGAAACTGCTGAACCCTTCTCGTCTGGATTCCTGTACACTGGCTTAAAGAGATAGAAAGGAACCTGGAGGGCTTTGTATGGACAGGGTGCAGACAGAGGGTAGCTGTTAGAAATGGTGTCTCTAGTTGGCAGTGGTTTGCACCCTGCACAAGTAGGGATCCTCACTCTAGTCAGAATAAGGAGGTCACATAATTAAGGTAACTCCTGCTCACCCCCTTGGTAGCTTGGCACGAGCAAACAGGCTTATCTCAGAGGCAGTTTGTAAAGTATTTGTGTATACACACACACAGTAACACAGTGAAAACACCACAGAAGTACTCCACACAAGTTTAGAATATTAGCTAATACTTATCTGAGTAAAACAAGACTAAAACAACAAAAATCTAACAAACACAAGCAAAGATATAAACCTTTAAAGATTAAGGCCCTCATTATGAACACGGCGATCAAAACTGCTTGTTCATGCTGGCGGTCAAACCACTGACCGCCAGTGCCCCCGGATCCCCGCCGGCTGCAGAAAGAACATTCCTGTGGGCCGGTGGGTGGAAACATTCCTGTTTCCGCCGGCCGGCCCACAGTAATGCCTGGCCTGGACATTGACGGCGGCTCCACATGGAGCCGCCGCCAATGCCTCTGTGCGGCGGGCGCAGCTGCATCTGTCGTGCAGATCACTGCCCGAAAATCGGGCAGTGACCTGCACAATGGAGCACTGCGCCAGGGCCCCTGCACTGCCCATGCCAAGTGCTTGGGCAGTGCATGGGCCCTCAGCGGTGCCCTGGTGCACCCCTTCCACCAGCCTTTCCCTGGCAGGGAAACCCGCCAGGGAAAGGCTGGTGGCTGATGAATCATTATCCGAGGATAATGATTCCGACCGCCACCAGGCTGCCTGGCGGAGGCAGCCTGGCTACGAGTGAGGGCTGCTAATGGCGGACCTCATGGGGTTCTTTATGTGGCGGTGTGGCCCGCCATGCTGGCTAGTGGTTTTACCCGCCACCGCTGGCATGGCGGGCCACACCGCCAACATCATAATGACCATCTATAGCTCCAACTGAAGTATCATGAAATCTTTGACAGAGTCGTTTCTAACAGTCCAACGCCTCTGGCAAGGGAATGTGGGCCTATCATGGAGTTGCACGGATGCTAGGCACAGTACCTTTGAAAACAACAATGAAACAAAGATGTTGCATGGAGTTGGGGAGGTGAGGCGTCACTGGTGCTGGTGTGGTGTTGGTTACGGGGATATGAGGCATTGGTTCCTTACTGCAAGGCAAGGGAGGTGGGGTGTTGGTTCCTTACGGTTGCAGGGGAGGTGATACGACTTCGGTGGCGAGGCATCAGTTCCTTACAATCTGGCAGGGTCAGTGAATCTAGCAGGTCAAGATGCGATCACAACATGGGGCCACAGGTGCAGTGGCAGTGTTGGGCGTTCGAGACGTTGGTAACAAGAGACTCGAGACTCACGCTGTGGCAGGACTTCAGAAGCACTGCTGTGCTGTTCACCTACAGCATCAGTCATGGTTATTCCACTTAGTGGGGACTACGGCTCCAGTGCAGGCAACAGCACAGAGTCAGACATTGGCACCGGTTCTGAAGCTGCTCTTGACTAGATGTACTTGGCTTCTTCTTAGTTACACCAGAATTCACTCCTAAGGGCCCGAAAAAGTGGATTTGGTACCACTTGGCGAGTCAGGACTCTCAGCACGAGGTCACAGGTACTGACAGATGACGTCTTTAATGTCTCTAAGAATTCTAACAGGAGCCAAGCTCAGTCCAAGCTTTTGGAGAATCTTTGGAAGCAGAGTGTAGAAAACAAAGTCCATTATTTTTACTCCCAGGACTGAATGAGCTACAGCAGGTCAGCACAGCAAAGCAAAAGGCAGAGTGGCAGTCCCTCCTACAGCATATAGCTATTCTTTCCTGGTAGAATGTCCTCAGTCCAGGAGATTTCTAAGGTTTTGGTCTCAGAATTCCAGTACTTATGCCCATTTCTGCCTTTGAAGTAGGCAAACTTCAAAGGAAATTCTTTGTAGTACAGAAGACCTGCCTTTCCTCCCCTGGCCCCAGACACACTCCAGGGGGTTGGAGACTGCTTTGTGTAAGGTCAGGCATAGCCCTATTCAGGTGCAAGTGTCAGCTCCTCCCACCACTCTAGCCCAGGAAGATCCATTACGATATGCAGGGCACATTTCACCTCCCTTTGTGTGACTGTCTAGAATGAATTCACAAACAGCCCAACTGCCATCCTGAGCAAGACGTGTATTCCACACACAAGCAGAGGCACAGAATGGTTAAACAAGAAAATGCCTACTTTCTAAAAGTGGCATTTTCAAAGTTACAATTTAAAATCCAACTTTACCAAAAGAGGTATTTTTTAAATTGTGAGTTCAGTGATCCCAAACTCCATGTCTCTATCTGCTACCAATGGGAAATTACATTTGAAAGATATTTTAAAGTAATCTTCATGTTAACCTATGGGGGAGACAGGCCTTGTAATAGTGAAAACCGAATTCAGCAGTATTTCACTATGAGGATATGTAAAACACACCAGCACATATCCTACCTTTTAAATACACGGCACACTGCCCATGGGTCTACCTTGGGCCGACCTTAGGGGTGACTTACATATAGTAAAAGGGAAGGTTGGGCCAGGCAAGTTGGTTTTCTTGCTAGATTGAAATTGCAGTTTCAAACCGTACGCACATACACTGCAGTGGCAGATCTGAGACATGTTTACAGGGCTATTCATGTGGGTGGCACATTCAGTGCTACAGGCCCACTATTAGCATTTGATTTACAGGCCCAGGGGAGCTCTAGTTCACTTTACTAGGGACTTACTAGTAAATCAAAAATGCCAGTCATGAAACCAGAAAATCTAAATTCAGCACAGGATCAAAAACAGGAGGTCAGAAGCCAAAAAAAACAGGGGAATCCCTGAAGAAAGGGTAATTTCCAACAGTAGCTTTGAGACTCCTTAAGACACCTTCCAACCTTGAATACCAAGCATTCCCAGATATATAACAGTGGCACAAATTCAGTGAAGAGCACATTGAGTAGAGGGGAACTCTCTCAACTATTGGAACGATTGGTCATAGAGCCATCTTAAAGTGAATTTTATGTCAAAATATTGGGTCAATGAGGATGAGGTACCCCATTATCATTGTTACTACAATAACTGAATTGCTGTTACTTTCCGTTCGTAAACCAAATTTAGGGCTTGCATGCAGAGGAGCAAAGGATACATTTATGGGACAAAAGTTTGTTTTACACTGAATTAGAAAAATACCCATTCAAACACGCATGATTGTTGGGAAAACTGGGCTGTAAACATTTTCGTACTTCCCTTTTCTCTTATGACTAGTGCTAACACCTGCACAAAGCACATGAAATCCTTATACTGTTGATGATGCAGCAGATTTGAGAGAGGGGGAAGGATCTAGGCATTTAATTTGCTATAAATTAGCAAACTGTCACAAGATACACGAAAAAAAACGAGCAAAGGATAGAAATGTTATGTCTGTATGGCACATAGTAGCCATGTTATACATTAGGACTTGGACAGCAAAAACATAGGAAACCAATTATGTAATAATATTATTGACTTTAAATTTCTATACTAACCAATTTTGATGTGATTTGCTATCAAAATGCTATATACAAATAAATACATTTGAAAAAGCATTGGTGGGACAGAGCACAGGCGACTGACTAGAAAATGCAGCCTTGGTGTTTGGTGATAGTGGGAAAACAAGTGTGATGGCATCTGGCCACACATGAATCAGCTGGGGGGTGAGGTATATGAGGGGGTGAGGTAGGGCCCCTGATAAACCGTGGAAATGCTCAATGGAAAACCAAGGCCTGCTGGCAGACGTGCTTCTCAACACATCCTTTTTTAGGTGCACTGGACCGCCAAGTCAAAAGCAACAAGCAGAGCAAGGTGAGTGTAATAGCATCCAGAATCAGAGCATCGGTGGCAGGGTGTAGTTGTCATTGGGTGCAGAGACAGAGACAGCCAATAGAAGAAAGCAAGAAAGAAGTTGATATGTGTTGAGCAAATTATTGGTTCTCCATTAAAATGAGAGGGCTGTAAGGGGTGAACAACAGGACAGAGAAAGAGAGAAAGGACACACCTGCACTCCTATTGAGTGCTTCTTGTAAAATAGAAAATGACTTCATTCAGTAATACAGTGGAAGGATACAACATGTCATGAGACTAAAACATCCTTGGGTGGGACAAACACAAGAACAGGTAAGAAAGCCATTGGGTCAGAAGCATACATTTGGAACAGACAACAAAGCCATCCAGTCATAAGCAAGCGGCTGACTCATAGCCTGCTCTATGTATATTGGAAACAGTAGGTCTGTGTGCCTTAAGCAGGTGTGAAGGGGGCTGTGAAGAGAGGTATAAAACGTAAAGAGTATCTTTACATAGTGTCCCGTACAGTCCCGTCACCAGGCAGCACATATTAGTGGCACGACAGAGTAACTGACAGCTGTGGTTCCATGTCCTGCCCCCTGTTAGACCTGGACCTTTTTGCAAGAACATCCCTAAACTTTTTGCCTCCTTCCTCCTACTTTTTTTGACCAGTTGTTGTTGGCTTTAGGATTCTGGTCACTTTACTGTTGCTAACCAGTGCTAAAGTGCATATGGTCTCTGTGTGAATTGTATTGGTGATTGGATTTTCCATGATAGTCATGTTTGATTTACTAGTAAGTCCCTAGTAAAGTGCTCTAGAGGTACCCAGGGCCTGTAAATCAAATGCTACTTTTGGGCCTGCAGCACTGGTTGCGCCACCCAACTGAGTAGCCTTGTAAACATGGCTCAGACATGGCACTGAAGTGTCTGTGTGTGCAGTTTTAAACTGTCAGTTCGACTTGGCATGTGTACCCACTTGCCAGGCCTAAACCTTCCCTTTTTCTACATGTAAGGCACCCCTAACGTAGGCCCTAGATAGCTGCATGGGCAGGGTGCAGTGTGTGTTAAAGGTGGGACATATACTGATGTGTTTTACATGTCCTAACAGTGAAATACTGCTAAATTCAGTTTTCACTGTTGCAAGGCCTACCCCTCGCATAGTTTAAGAAGGGGCTGCCTTTAAATATCATTAAAGTGCTGGTTCCCTTTGGGAGCAGATAGGAATATGGAGGTTGGGGTCTCTGAACTCACAATTTAAAAATACATCTTTTAGTGAAGGTGGTTTTAGATTGTTAGTTTGAAAATGCCACTTTTAGAAAATGGGCATTATCGTGCTTGAACTATTCTGTGACTCTCCCTGTTTGTGCATTCCCTGCCTGGGTCAGACTGACAGTTGGGCTGGTGTGAATTCCCTCTAGACAGTGAGACAAAGGGAGCTGGGCTATAGCCTGCATATCCTGATGAGCCATCTGTGCTAGAGTTGAGGGAGAAGTGGTCACTTACACCTAAATGGGCTGTGCCTGCCCTCTCACAATGCAGTGTCCAACCCCCTGGTGTATGTCTGGGGCCTGGCCTGGGCAAGGCAGGTTCTTGTGAACAACAGAGACTTTCCTCTGAAGTAGGCCTACTTCAAAGGCAGGAAGGGGTATAAGTATTGGACCCAAAACCCCTGAAAATCAGATTTCTTCAAGGATTCAAGAGGAGCCTCTAGCACGGAGAACAGCTGAACAGTGGAGGAGAAGTGCTGCCCCTGCCTGTGACTGTGCTTTGTTGGGCTACCCTGCAGTTGATGCTTCTGCCTGTGAAAGGGGACAAATACTGGACTTTACTGTGCATTCCTGCTTGAGAAGAATTTCCAAGGGCTTAAACTGAGCTTGCCTCCTGTTGTTGAAGTCTCAGGGCCATCAAAGACTTCCTCTGCCAGCACCTGGAGTCTCTAGTGAGACTCCTGCCCTGCCAATTGGTACCTAATCCAGTCCCTGGGCTCTTGAAAGGTGAAGCTGGTGGAAAAGGACTGAAATCCAGGCAAAGATCCTTGTGCAGGGAAATTTTCGATGCGCAATCCGCAATGCGGCTGATTAACGACACACCGCAGGCCTCGCAGCTGAAATCAATGCTCCCCCTGCATCGCGGCTGGAAGATCAATGCCTCACGGCTAGAGAAATGACACACAACATCTGCTAGTGACTGCTGATAACGACCCAAAGCCCATGCAGTGTGGTTTCCTGACACCGTGTGATTGGATATCAACACAGAATGAAAAATGGGCATGAAAAATATACGGAAAGCCTGTTTGGACTTGAGGTGCCCATCCGGAAATTGATGCATCGCTCTCATGCGAGGGAGAAAAACAACACATCGCCGACCCGACTGGAGGAGAAAGCAATGCACAACCTCACTTGCGAGTAAGGAATAAACACATTGCTGACTTTTCTGACGCATTCTCGCCAGTGCGGCTTTATTTTTCACACAAACCAGGTACTTTTGTGTAACTCACTGTTTTCTAAGTATTAAGACTTTTATTCTTTATAAAATTCATATCTTGACTTGAGTATGTTAGATTTTTGTTGTTTTGGTCTTCTTTGCTTTAGAAAAATATTGTCTATTTTCCTAAACTGATGTGGCATCCATTTTGTAGTGTTTTCACTGTATTACTGTGTGTGGTGGTACAGATACTTTACACATTGCTTCTGGGGTTAAGCCTTTCTGCTTGTGCCACATTACCAAGGGGGTGAGCTGGGGTTGGACAGAGTGCAAGCTTACTGCCAACCAGAAACCCCATTTCTAACAGACACCTCCAAATTCTATGACTTGCTGCAGTCAGTGAACTATACAATAGAAACTGCCCCTCTGGGAGATCGAATTCTATACATAACTATCAGAGGGTCATAACACAGTGTCTCCAAATAGTGTGCTCACAATATCCAAGCCTGCAGTTTCCTAATCCTGCATGTGCCCCCTTCTAATCCAATAAACTGTGCCACGAAGGCCCCGAAGTGGAAGACCCAGGAGAAACCATGAAACTTTACCCATCTTCATGAAAGGTGAAGTGTTGTAATTTCACCTGAGTTCATGGGTGCAGTTTTTTTTTGCCCACCTCTGCTTTCAGTGGACTCCATCTCCCACAATCATTCAGACATGTTCAGGAGCAAACGTATGTTCTATCAGCATACTTCAGGCACAGGGAGAAAGGAAAAGTGAAGTCAGTGGACTGGAGGACCACATGCAATCCCTTGAGTTCTCTCTTGGGTCTTTTTCCCTGTCAGAAATTCACAGCACTTCACTCTCCATATAGCAGGTAAACATGTCAGAGAAGTGAACCTGGTACTCCCACTGATCCAAGGTGTAAAAAGAGGAAATGGCAGATGTTGGCTTTGTAGTTATTGGTTAGACCATTTGGACTTCTGTAACATATTACACTTGAGTTCGGCTTCTGGAATCAAAGAGTCTGGAAATTAAGGGATACACAAAGCCTCAGCTGGTCCTAGAGATGATATACATAAGGTAAATACATGGTTTATATTGGTGCAGAGCTATCAAAGCTTTTCTAGCCCGAGGTTCTTCACTGCTTATCCCAGGAAATTCTTTTAGGATTTATGTTTACATAAACAAGCTTAGACTGGATCCAGAACGGAGAAGAATTTGCAATACGAATCAGTGTTATTCCCCATTTGGCTCATAGCTAGGTTAAATACATCGTTGGTAAATGTAGGTAAAGGGGGCGGAGAATCACATGCTATTCTAACCTGCTTCAAGAGAATGAAAAGTAGTTCACACCTACTAATCTGTGATAATGTGCATAGCAGAGCCTTAGGGTTACAAAACACAAATATGGAATGTGGAGAGAAAGGCTTTCCCCTCAAGTGTTTTAATGTGGTGCACTGTTGTTCTGAAGCAGTCATCTTACATGTATTAAAGGTTTGACGGGTGTCAATCTTTAAATTGAAATCATCATGAGCACAGGTGCAGACACACCCGGGACAATCCTCACAAGTTACTTACAATAGGACAGTTGGAATCAGAGCACTGCATTTGCACTGAAGGTACATTCATCAATCACAAAAATGTATCTCCATAAGGGCACTTCTCCAAGAATGTTCCTCTTCAGGTGAATTCATCTCCTTTATCTGTTCCATTAAGGGACTGACACCATGAGCATCATTATCATCACCTCTATCATCATTATCTTGATCACCATCTCTTCAGGGCACGGCATCCACTGCATTTATGTGGGACCTCACACTTGTGTGAGTAAGTGAAGCATTGACCATCATTCTGCATCATGATGAGGGCTAGAGACAAGCCATGAGGATCTTAGTGTTCCAGAAGTGCATTCAATCGCCAGCCTTTTCTTTTGAGTTCACAGTATGACATCTTGATGGGACTTGTATCTCAGGAGTGAAGAATGCAGTGATAACTGGTGTCATGAAGACCCATTGTTTCATCTCATAGGTGATGCTCCCTGATAGTGTCAAGAAGGTGTTGTTAGCGCATCGGACCTTAATAAGTAAACTCACAAGGGGTCGCAAATTGGTCAATGAGCCTTTTGACTTGCATTTAAGATGTTCCTACCATAGATTCAGTATATGCAGATCAATAATCAGTAATTATTCAATAACATTAATAATCAATGATGATCAATAGCAGCAATCAATTGGGGACAGTAATTATCACAAACCATGAGCTTTCAGTCATGAATAACCGTGCATTTTAGTAAAAGTTAGAATATTTATTTCCCTATATTAACAATGCTAAAGTCACGTAAGATAATTTAAAAATCAAATGATAAAATGATAAACATAAAGAAACATCACTGGCTGCCCAAAGCAGCGAAAGAAGAGTAATCTAATTAAAACTTGAACAATTACACATTCTAAAGTTACAGTTCAAATTAATAACAAGAACAATTGAGCAAACGATATTACATACATTTATACTCAGCAAAGGAAAGACGTCGACTGTTATCCCCTATAACAGACTTTCATTAGTAACGATCTTTATCTAACACCAGATTAGCATTAGCATGTTGGGCTTCATGCAAAACATTTTAGTCCACACAAATTTAGAAAACACCTAACTATGGCTCTATCAAAATAGTGTGGTTGGTTTCTAGAAAGAAAAAGCAAATAGGCATAACAAAATATGTGCGTAACAGTATACCTCTCCTCAATTGGATCAGCAAGCTAAGATAGTATTCATCATCAGGACATTAGTTTGGTCAGCAAGGCATCAGGATTCAACATCAAAGTTCAAAAAACATAAAGTCTTTAAGCATTAAAGTAAAGCATGTCTCTAGACGCTCAGGAAAGTGATGGCCTTTCGGCAAGAAGAAAATGGGCAAATGTGCTGTCTTCCATCAGTGCAGTCAGGCAAAGCTAGGTTTCCTAAAATTACTTCCCAAGTCCCTATTGGTCAAGGGATCACATGTTCACACTTTTTCCAATAAAACTAAAATATAAAATCTAATATTTCTATTACTACTTGGTGCACATGTTGCTGATTGGCTTCTCTTGTAACGTCCTCATCGTCCGGCTCATCAGGTAATAATATTGTTGCAGCTTATACTCCAGTCAGTGTCTCCTTTGTTCTTCTCCTGAGAAAGTCAATCTTACACACATTACACTTATATTGTTACATTTTGCAAGATCAGTGTCTTCTAGCAAGCAGTTCTCATGAGAAAGACTTTTAGCTACGAGCACATTTGGACAGTACAGTGGAAAATTACAATTTTAATTCTCTAAGCAAACATTTTATTAATGCCTAAAAAATACAGCTTGACATGAGGCCGTGCATCTAGGCCAAGACCTCCGCTAAGTTAAGGCCTACAATTAATAAAGCTAAGACATAATACATAACCCTTCATATGATGTAATACTACACTTATCATACATAAGTACATTTTGTGAACATTGGCAGCCACTCAGGTGGACACATTTTCAAATGTGTGCATTATTTTTCTCTATATTATTAAATTTTCCACACAAATCCATTACTCAGAATACATGAATATTAATTAATATTTTATTAATACACCTGCTCTAACAGTGTTATTAGCTGTGGTGTTTCTTGAAGTGCTACAAAGTATGTTAACATTTAGATAACAATTGGCTGTGTTTCCATTTTCCGAGTAGCAAATGTTTATGCAGTTTTGTAAGTGAGAGTATTGAGTATCAGAACACATCTTCAAAGGGCTACAGGTTTTTATTTTTATATGTTAAGAAAATAGTTTTTGTTTTTGTTTTCACAATATTCCAATTATCCCACAGTTCATTTTATTTTCACTTTTGTTCTTGAGTAACTCAAAAACCTAATGTATTACAGGTTTTCTGTGCCCTTGAAGTAATTTAACCCTTTTGTCTGGAATATGTCAATCTTTAAATCGTTTTGGTGCCCGCTCCCCCTAACTGTGTAAATCTCAGTCCTTATTATTCTTCTCTCTTTTATAGGGTGAGCTCTTTCCATGCTCTTCCCTGCCAAGGAGAGCCGTCAACTTCCGTAAAAGGATATGTATGCTTTAATCACAACATGCACAGTTATTCCTTTTTTGTAAGCTAAAATATCCCTGGGCTTTTACATCGTTTTAGCTGTTTGGCGTTTCAGTCTTGACCACTTATATTGCTTTGTTGTAAACTAGAATTTTCCTCTGAGCTGGTCTTTTTGATGCTCGCAAAGGTTTCTAATTACCTCACTGCTCTCTAGTCATTTAAATAATTTCTCACCATTGACAGGGGATCACAAGAGGGCAGAGCAAGATTGCAGTAACGAAAACATTAAAACAAAAAATGATGCCCATTTTGCCCTGAACACACACCAGAAGTCGTGGAATAAGCTTTCTCTCATTTTGTCACCTGCAGAGCAACTCTTGTTTTGCGGTAATGGAATATTTTGCCTGCTGAAATTGAGCAATAGGCAAGGAGTTTTAACTGCAGTGCTGCAAAGAAGCTTTACCAGAAGCTAAATAAGCTCCCATGGACCAACATAAAGCACAGGAGGGTATTGGAGTGGCATATTGAGCACGACAGTGTGTACACATTGATGGCGCTTGAACGGTTAAAAGGTAAACATAACCTGGATGCACCCACCAGCTTGAGAAGATTGTTATAAAGGTATATCTCCAGTTTTCCATGAGTGATTGAAATTGTGATGGGAGAAAAGTAGGAAAGGGTTTCATTGAAAAGGCAATTAAATAGATACATAAAGGTTTTTTTACTGGTGTAAGCCATGGGTACCACAAATTAGCTTTTGGCATCCCAAGCAGGTGGTCCTTGAAAACGCATAATAGTGAAATGTAATCATGGGCAAGAATGTTGTCACAGGTAATAAGCATGGTTTGTCTCAATCTTACGCCAGAGAAAAAGGTGTTACTCTCTATGTCAGAATGAAGCCAGAGAATAGATCGCATTCCTTCTTGCTAGGCTCTCCAGGCAAGAAGTATGATTAAATAGACTGAAAACGGCTACATCATCGATCAGAGCCTTTGGCTCCACATGAGTTTTGAGGATCTAAAGATCTCATCTAAACTGTGTGATTGCTCAAATCTGATCCTGTTCATGTCTAACAAATGAAAGATCATCCATAAGAGCATTAAAAGCTATAGACGTGATTACAGAAACAGGATATATGTACTTAACCAATTTAGGTAATTTACTAACTAAAAGAACATATGCGATGTGTGTCTCCCTTTGAAGCTCAATAAGGTGCTTAAAACGTTTCTTCAATGAGTATACAGCTTTTTATTGTAAGAGGACGTCTATGAGAACAGAACATGTATCCCATTAGTGTCTTCTATGATTTTGACCAATAGTAAAATCAGTTATGTTTATATCATTACATATGGTTTGCATGTGCAATTTAATTGAAGATAGATTCATGTCTATAGTTCAAACATTTTACCCATACTACATGTAGTAACATTAATAGGCTGATATCACGGGTCTGATTGTACAATATTGGTCTTGTTGTTTTACATTGAAATAGACAACTATAATTTTGAGAAGGGAAGATTATCCTGACCTTTTCATTTTGGAAAGTGTGAGTTCTTCCCACGGACTAATTGAGTCTCCATATCTTTAATGGCAGCAAATCCCCAACATAACTGCTGGACTGTTTCACTGGGAGACATGGATTTAAGGCTAAAAACGTTCAAAACATAGTGTATAAGTATCCTTAATCTACTATAGTTCAGCCTCCAAATCATCATAAGCTGGAGTGGTAAAATAGCAGTATTTGTACCCATTTTCTAAAAAGGAACTCAATAAACCCTAGTGACCGTATTGCTATACAGTACATACGCAGAACCGTGGTAAATGTAGCAGGGGCCATATTTAAAATCAGGGCATCTCCTCATAATTATGAGCATCAGGATACGTTTATTGACTTTCATATGTCACCTTTAGTGACACATGTGGTCAGAGGTCATCCAATAGCTGCTTTGCTGCTTCAGCAGTCCGTGGAATAGTGAAGGGACTTGCCGTGATGATGTCATCCAAGAAATGAGGTAGAATATGTAGGGTATGGACTCATATTTTGATGATAACTTTATCCAAGAAAATGTCAATAGACAATTAATAAGCATCAATGATGACCAGGCAATAACCCCATTCCACATAATGACACTTAGGGGTTATTTGCTAACATTTTGCACTGGCTTTGTGTCATAAAAGTGATGCAAAGCAGCCCAAAATGTTTTTTTTTTTATTATTGACATTTTTGCACTGGAATTTAACTAAAAGTAAAAGCACTGGTTTGCATTACTTAGCATCAAGGGGGCATTTCATGGGCATTCCTATGCAACTACCCACCCTTTTTGATGCAAAACCCTATCTACCAAAAATGTGAGGCAGAGTTTTGCTTAAAAAAATAATGGCCCTCATTACAACCCTGGCGGTCGGTGGTAAAGCGGCAGTAAAACCGCCAACAGGCCAGCGGAAAAAAAAATTGAATCATGACCATGGCGGAAACCGCCAACATAGACAGCCACTTTAACACTCCGACTGCCACGGCGGTTCAAACAAACAGCATAACGGTCACCGCCGACAGACAAGCGGAAGACAATGTACCGCCCACACTATTATGACAGGCCAATCCGCCACCTTTTCCGGGGCGGATTCAACGGGAACAAAAACACGGCAGAAACAGGACTTGGAAGGGAAAACACTCACCTCTACACACCCCACGAGGAACCCGGACGCCATGGAGCCTGAACTCCAAATACTCCCTGCGATTGTCTTCCTGCTCCTCTACCAGGAGCATGACCGACGGCTGCGGCGACCACGGTGAGTACTGCACCTCCAACACAGGGGAGAGGGGAGGGAAAAGAGAGTGACACACACACACGCAACACCCCCACCCCCACCCCCACCTCCACCCTCACCCACAACAACACACACACCAATACATGCTGAAACATTACATTTACATCCCCCAAACCCCCCTGGAAGAACGCAATGACAAAAGGAAATGATTTGAACGATTGTAATCATGTAAAATCCATTAGTCAGAACTTTATATACACTATAAACAAATATGTACACCAAGAATTCAAGTCCAGGTACTGCACCTATATAGTCTGTGGACCACTGGGTAGCAAAATGCATGGGCGAGGACTACACTCGATACTTGATTGAAATGGAGAGAACACTGCAGGGGCATCAGATCGAAATAAAACAGGCAACTCAGGGGGAGGAGAAGGGGGGGCACCTCAGCCGGATGGGTGCACGACAACAGCACCATGAGGGGGCTCCATGCCCATTGATGTATCCTGGGGAGTGCAAAGCCACAGTCTCTCAAGTATCTCCAGTGGGTGGTTTTCCCACTGCTTTATCCTGGAGAGTGCAAAGCCACAGTCTCTCAAGTGTCTCCAGTGGGTGGTTTGCCCACTGCTTCATCCTGGGGAGTGCGCTGCCACGGTCTCTCAGGTGGATTTCTTTCTCCACTGGTTCTGGAGGGGGCTTGGTGCCCAGCGTGCTTCATCCTGCCAAGGACTGAGGTAGTGAATGTGATTCCCCACTGGTTCTGGAGGGGGCCTTGTGCCCAGAGTGCTTCATCCTGCCAAGGACTGATGTAGTGTATGTGAATCTCCACTGGTTCTGGAGGGGGCTGGGTTCCCAGAGTGCTTCATCCTGCCAAGGACTGAGGTAGTGGATGTGAATCTCCACTGATGCTGGAGGGGGCCTTGTGCCCAGAGTACTTCATCCTGCCAAGGACTGAGGTAGTGGATGTAACACTCCACTGACGGTGGGGCAACATCGAAGCTGCCCAGCCCCCTGGAACTGAACGTGGCCGCTGGCGGTGCTTGCGGTGTGGTCAGTAGCAGCGGTGCTTGGGGTGGTCATTGGGGCGGCAGTGCTTGCGGCGGTCATTGTGGCAGCAGTGCTTGTGGCGGTCATTGGGCTGGCGGTGCTGGTGGCGGCCTCACTGACTGCGATGCAGGTGGCTGACTCACTGACTGTCGTGCTGGTGGCTGGCTCACTGACTGCGGTGTCAGTAGCGGCGATGCTGGTGGCAGGCTCACAGACTGCGGTTCTGGTGGCGGTGTGAGTAGTGGCGGTGCTGGAGGCGGGCTCACTGACCGCAGTGCTGCTGAAGGGCACAGTGTCTGCGCTGCTGGTGAAGGGCTCAGTATCTAGGGTGCTGGTGGCGGTGTCCGTGGCGGCGGTGCATGTGGCGGTGCCGGGGGCGGTCTTGTCTGCCAGGCAGGTTGGCAGCGATGTTGACTTGCCTTTCTTTTTCAGGCCCTTCCCCACCTTGGATGGTGGTGCAGCTGTCTTGCCACTCCCAACTATTGTCTTGGCTGAGCCCTTGGTGGCAGGTGTTTTGGCCTTCTCCCTCCGGGATGTGGACAACTTCTTCTGTTTTGGAAGTGGGGGAATGTCCTTGGACTCGCTCCTTGAGACACTGGCAGCCCGGATATTGCTGGCACCACTGTGCCCGGTGATATGGTGGCTGAGGTGCTGGGTTGGGACCTGGAAAGGCGGGCCCTAGGGGACGGATGGACGGGGAGGTGTAGGTAAGAGATCAACATTTGAGAGGAAAAGCTTTCTTGACACGCTGGGATGGGTAGATGGAGGGGGTTTGGGACTGGAGGAAGAGGTAGTGGTTGTAGGAGGTGTTTGTATGCTGACTTTGAGTGAAGGTGCATGGGCTGGAGGCGGTTGTGAGGTAGATGGCTGTTGGGTGGGTGTGTGACTGCTTTTGTGTAGTTTGGGAGGAGGGCTCACAGACACACTGGGAGAGGACACAGGGGATGTGTGAATGGTAGTGGGGTGGTGAGTGCACGTGAGTGGTGTGTGGTGATGGGCGTGCTGGTGATGAAGGTAGTGGCTGAAGATGTAGTGCATGTTGGTGTGAGTGGATATGTGAGAGGGAGGGAGGAGGGAGACGTAGAGTAGGGGGACACAGTGGAGGCAGTGGATATTGGTATGTGTGCATGGGTATGATGCTTGTGTGAGTGCTTGTGGGATGTGTGGTGCTTATGTTTGCCAGAGCCACCCTTGTGTGTTGAGGTGTGTGCATGCTGGTCTGATGGTGTGCTTGTGTTAGACTGAGGTACTGGGGATTGGGTCTGGGTGGAGGAAGTTGGTGGGGGAGGCAGGACACAGGGACAATGGCTGCCATCAGTCCAGAGGCCAGAGCCTGAAATGCTCGCTGTTGGGCTGCCTGGCCAGAACGAACGCCCTCCAGGTATGCATTTGTTTGTTGCAACTGCCTCTCTACACCCTGGATGGCATTCATAATGGTAGACTGCCCAACAGTGAGGGATCTCAGGAGGTCAATAGCCTCCTCACTGAGGGCAGCAGGGCTGACTGGGGCAGGGCCTGAGGTGCCTGGGGCGAAGGAGATGCCCACCCTCCTGGGTGAGCAGCCATGGGACACACGCTGAGGGGCTGCTGGGTGGGCGACTGGTAGGGGGTTGGCGGCTGTACCTGTAGATGCGGTGGGCACAGAGGGGCCCGCCACCGCAAAGGAGCTCCCATCAGAGGAAGAGTCGGTGTCACTGGTCTCAGTTCCTATCCCCGCCAAGGAGCTCCCCTCGCCCTCCGTCCCACTGGTGAATTTAGACTCTGTTGTCTGACCCTCCAGGGCCATGTGGGATGCAGCTCCCTCCTGCTCCGGTGGCACAGCTCCTCCACCTGATGATGCTAATGCACACAAGAACAGGGAGACCACAAAAAGGGGGGTGGAAGAAAGAAGAAAGACATCTTCAGTGCATACAATACCGCTACTGTCGGCGGAAACTACAGACACAGCAGCCCTCTGCACTACACCATGCACTTAGAGTTCCCTAATTAATCACAGGGACGGGTACATGGCCTGTGCCCGATTGCTGCACACATGGAAGTGACAGGAGCCTGACTAGGTGTAGATGGCTCTTACCACTGGTGGGGATGGGGTGCCACTTAGCCTGCCTCACAAAGGGTCCTTGCCTACGAAGCTCGCCCTAGCCTAGGGGAAACCACTGCCCACCTCCCCCACCCAGACACCTCCAATGCGTGCAGAGTCAGCTGAATGAGAGTGTACTCACCCCCTTGTGGCTGCTATGATGCTCTCAAGCACCCATCCAACTCCGGATACGCCACCGCCAGGATCCGGAACATCAGGGGGGTCATGGTGCGACAGGCACCCCTCCCACGTTGGGAGGCCATCCCCAGCTGGGCCTCTGCTGTCTTCTTGCTCCAGTGGCAAAGGTCCTTCCATCTTTTACGGCAGTGGGTGCTCTGTCTGTGGTGGACCCCCAGGGTCCGGACGTCCTTGGCGAATGGCTCCAAATATCCTTCTTCTGGTGGGCGCTGACCTAGAGGAATAGTACAGGGGAAAATGTAAAACTTTTACCGTCCGGACCGTCACAGTCATTGTCCCACATTCACACACTTGCCCTGATGCACATACACTCACGTCCGATCATGCAGGCCTCATCTCCCCCCGTATCTTCCATCCACACCACTCCAAACAGGCATTGCCCATACAGCATGCTCACAGTGTACTCACCTGTTTGTCTGGAGGACCGTAGAGTAGCATGTACTGGGGGAGGACCCCATCCACTAGTTTATCCAACTCCTCCGATGTGAAGGCAGGGGCCCTTTCCCCAGATACATGAGGCATCGTCGCTTCCAGACTGAGGTCACAGCAGCACTTGCAGTGTTGGTCCTCTCCTGTCGAAGATCAGGTATCAAGTGAGTGAACAGACAGAAAGTGGCGGTCACGTCCGCGGCGGTGCGCACCGTCACCGCCGCCATGCATCGTCATTGGCTCCTGGAACCCATACGGCCCAATGTTAAACAATGCAGGATTGCGCCGCTGTCTTCGACCGCCTACAGCGACGGTGTAGAACGCCAGTGCAGTTACCTCATATCCCCTTGTCCCACATTACAGGTCAGGCAGCCGCCATTTCAGGGGGCCACATGGCATCAATTTTTAATGCGTCACACATATATAGGCCTTGCATATACACAGAGACAGGCGCATAGCGTATTGACAAATGTGTGCAATAAAATATTTTTTTTACTATCTCGGTGTTGGCTGACTCTGTGCTCGCTTTTCTCATCCATAGGACACGTCCGCTGGGGCAGGTGAGGAGATGGTGGCATCCTCCGGTGTACAGACCACTGGTGGACCTGTCAACAATGGAAGAGAGACATGTAATAGTCACCTACAGACTTGATCGTGCCACAATCCAGGAAATGTGTGCCCAGTTGGAGCCAGACCTGATGTCAGCTATTCGCCATCCCACAGGAATCCCTCCTCTAGTGCAGGTCCTGTCAGTACTACATTTCCTGGCAAGTGGGTCTTTTCAAACAACAGTGGCCATAGCATCAGGGATGTCCCAGCCTATGCTCTCCAACCTGGGAGGCATACAGGGGGGAAGGTTGGGCAGTCGCTTTTCAGGGTTCAGGGTGGGGGCGGTTCTAGGGGCTGGGGGGTGGATGATGGTAGTGGCAAGGTGAGGGGGCCTGGCATCACATACAGGTGACAGCAATGTGAATTTCTGTCACCCGTATGCTTTCCACCAGGGATTACCAGGCAGGGTATCCCACCAGGAAATCCCTGGTGGAAATGGCATCATAATCCCACCGCTGGTCTGACCTCCATGTGCCTACCATCAGCCCAGCGGTCGATTCTGGCCTGGCTGTGGGTGGTAGTGAACTGGCTGCATTGTGATTGTAGCTAGATAATCACCAAAATAGATTAGGAGCATAAGTCACCAGATCACATGTGAGGAAAAAAAAACTATCCTTAAATAAAAACAAGCAATATCAGCATATTAGGTAAAATACATAAAATAGAGTCATACCTGTGAAATTATTATGATTCTGTTACCAAGCAGAGCCCTGATGATGCCCCATGATACATCCGTCTATATAACAAAGAAATGAAGGAACACACCCTGTACTGCCGGTGCGTCATAACAAATACAAAGACAAACAGTAATGCCTATCTGATATTGGGATGACCTATAAAAAGTAAGTGTATCGGAAGCTATTCACAATGCCCACCAGATAATTCACCATGAAAAGTTCATATATATGTTATAGAATGGAAGGAGAGCACACCCATTACTGCAGGCACATCGTAATAAATGTCAAAACAAACACCAGAGATACCCATCTTATCCAGTACGACCTATAAACAATGAGCTTGTCAGAGATTGTATCATGAACCATGATAAGTCCATCTGTATATCAAAGAAATAGAAGAAAAACACACCCTTTACAGCCAGTGCATCGTAACAAATACAAAAACAATCAGCAGTAATGCAAATCTGATATTGGTGTGACCTATAAACAGTAATGCCCACAATGCCCACCAGATAATGTACCATGAAAAGTCAGTCTATATATTATAGAGAAGAAGGAGAACACAACCGTTACTGTCCGTGCATCGTAGCAAATGTCAAAAACGAACACCAATAATGCCCATCTCATCCACTACAACCTAGAAACAAGCATTTGCAATGCAATGGGTCTCTTGTTTACGTTAAAGCTGTTAGCGTTGTAAACTCCTAAGTGGACTTTTCTTGCCACATAAACTGAAAAGTAAAACAGCCTCACATAAGCGAGCCGACGTCTGCCATGAGCCAGGAGCGCAAAGCAAACAGAGGTTCACATGCAGTGAAACGTATCAGCAAAAGTGCAATTATCCATGTAACTGGCAAAAGTGCAAATATCCATGTAACAGGGTCGATGTCATGCAAGGCATTCGACTACTACCCAGAGAGATCACGCTACCTACGAAATAAGCAGGAAAAGTAGTCCAGAAACCACACAGAAAAAATGGAGCCTTGTATGTTTTCAGTAGTTAGTTGGTGGGCTCGAGGTGGGCAAAAAAACGGTAAAGGCATAACATATGCATGCCTTTCACTAATTAAATCAAGTGAATTTTAAAAAGCAAACCCACCAACCATCCAATAGTTATAAAGTAAGGTTTCATTTTAAGGTGTAGGTTAGCATATCTCAGCGGTAGTAATCACAGTAGTGGTAATCTCAGCAGTGTTAATCCCTGCAGTGGTAATCTCAAGGGTAGTAATGACAGTAGTGGTGATATCAGTAGTGGTAATCTCAGAGGTAGTACTCCCAGTAGTGGTAATCTCAGCAATGGTAATCCCTTTAGTGATAATTTCACCTGTGGCAGACTCAGCAGAGGTAGTCCCTGCACTGGAAATCTAAGAGGTAGTAATCACATTAGTGGTAACCTCAGCAGTGGTAATCCCTGCAGTGGTACTCTCAGGGGTACTAATCATAGTAGTGGTAATTCAGCAGTGGCAATCCCTGTAGTGGTAATCCCTGCAGTGGTAATCTCAGAGGTAGTAATCACAGTAGAGGTAATCTCAGCAGTGGTAATCCCTGCAGGGGTAATGTCAAAGGTAGTAATCACAGCAGTGGTAATCCCTGCAGTGGTACTCTCAGAGTAGTAATCACAATAGTGGTAATTCAGCAGTGGTAATCCCTGCAGTGGTACTTTCAGAGGTAGTAATCCCAGTAGTGGCAATCTCTGCAGTGGTAATCCCTGCAGTAATAATCTTGGAGGAAGTAATCAGAGTAGTGGTAACCTCAGCAGTGGTAATCCCTGCAGTGGTAATCTCAGAGAGAGTAATCACAGTAGTGGTAATCTCAGCAGTGGTAATCACTGCAATGGTAATTTCAAAGGTGGTAATCCCAGCAGAGGTCATTTTTGCACTTGTAATCTCAGAGGTAGTAATCACAGTAGTGGTAATATCAGATGTGGTAATCTCAGAGGTAGTAATCACAGTGGTGGTGATCTCAGAAGTGGTAATTACTGCAGTGGTAATCTCAGAGGCATTAATCCCAGTAGTGGTAATCTCAACAGTGGTAGTCCCTGCAGTGATCATTTCAATTGTGGTAATCTCAGGAGGGGTAATCTCTGCAGGGGTAATCTCAGAGGTAGTAATCACAGTAGTGGTAATATCAATTGGGTTATCTCGGAGGTAGTAATCACAGTGGTGGTAACCTTAGCAGTGGTAAACCCTGCCTGGGTACTCTCAGAGGTAGTACTAACAGTAGTGGTAATATCAGCAGTGGTAATCCCTGCAGTGGTAATCTCAGAGGTAGTTATCCCAATAGTGGTAATCTCGGCAGTGGTAACCTCAGCAGGAGTAATCCCTGCAGTGGTAATCTCAGAGAGAGTAATCACAGTAGTGGTAATCTCAGCAGTGGTAATCACTGCAGTGGTAATTTCAAAGGTGGTAATCCCAGCAGAGGTCATTTTTGCACTTGTAATCTCAGAGGTAGTAATCACAGTAGTGGTAATATCAAATGTGGTAATCTCGGAGGTAGTAATCACAGTGGTGGTGATCTCAGAAGTGGTAATTACTGCAGTGGTAATCTCAGAGGCATTAATCCCAGTAGTGGTAATCTCAACAGTGGTAGTCCCTGCAGTGATCATTTCAATTGTGGTAATCTCAGGAGGGGTAATCTCTGCAGGGGTAATCTCAGAGGTAGTAATCACAGTAGTGGTAATATCAGCTGTAGTAATCTCGGAGGTAGTAATCACAGTGGTGGTAACAGCAGTGGTAACCCCTGCCTGGGTACTCTCAGAGGTATTACTAACAGAAGAGGTAATATCAGCAGTGGTAATCCCTGCAGTGGTAATCTCAGAGGTAGTTATCCCAGTAGTGGTAATCTCTGCAGTGGTAGCCCCTGCAGTGATAATCTTGGAAGAAATAATCACGGTAGTAGTAACCTCAGCAGTGGTAATCCCTGCAGTGGTAATCTCAGAGATAGTAATCACAGTAGTGGTAATCTCAGTAGTGGTAATCACTGCAGTGGTAATTTCAAGGGTGATAATCTCAGCAGAGGTCATGTTTGCACTGGTAATTTCAGAGGTAGTAATCACAGTAGTGGTGATCTCAGAAGTGGTAATTCCTGCAGTGGTAATCTCAGTGGTAGTAATCACAGTAGTGGTAATCTCAACAGTGGTAGTCCCTGCAGTGATTATTTCAATGGTGGTAATCTCAGGAGGGGGTAACCCCTGCAGGGGTAATCTCAGAGGTAGTAATCACAGTAGTGGTAATATTAGCAGTAGTCATCTTGGAGGTAGTAATCACAGTGGTGGTAACTTCAGCAGTGGTAACCCCTGCAGGGGTTATCTCAGAGGAAGTAATCATAGTAGTGCCAACTTCATCAGTGGTAACCCCTGCAGGGGTAATCTCAGAGGCAGTAATCACAGTAGTGGTAATCTCAGCAGTGGTAATCCCTGCAGTGGTACTCTCAGAGGTACTAATCACAGCAGTGGCAATTCAGCAGTGGCAATTCCCACAGTAGTAATTCCTGCAGTGGTAATCTCAGAGGTAGTAATCACAGTAGAGGTAATCTCAGCAGTGGTAATCCCTGCAGGGGTAATGTCAGAGGTAGTAATCACAATAGTGGTAATTCAGCAGTGGTAATCCCTGCAGTGGTACTCTCAGAGGTAGTAATCACAATAGTTGTAATTTTGCAGTGGTAATCACTGCAGTGGTAATCTCAGTGATAGTAATCACAGTAGTGGTAATCTCAGCAGAGGTAATCTTTGCAAAGGGAATCTCAGAGGTAGTAATCACAGTACTGGTGATCTCAGCAGTGGTACTCTTTGCAGTGGTAATCTCAGAGGTAGTAATCCCAGTAGTGGTAATCTCAACAGTGTTAGTCTCTGCAGTGATCATTTCAGCGGTGGTAATCTCAGGAGGGGTAACCCCTGCAGGGGTAATCTCACAGGTGGTAATCACAGTAGTGGTAATATCAGCAGTGGTCATCTCTGAGGTAGTAATCGCAGTAGTGGTAAACTCAACAGTGGTAACCCGTGCAGGGGTAATCTCTGCAATAGTAATCACAGTAGTGGTAATATTAGCAGTGGTAATCTCAGAGTTAGTCATCACAGTAGTGGTAATCTCAGCAGTGGTAACCGTTGCAGTGGTAATCTCAGAGTTAGTAATCACAGTAGTGGTAAACTCAGCAGTGGTAATCTCAGAAGTAGTGATCACTGTAGTGGTAACCTCAGGAGTGGTAATCCCTGCAGTGGTTTTCTCAGAAGGGCTCATTTCAATGTTGTAGATTCTATGTAGCGGTATATGGACTCCGTTGTATTTTAGGTGGTGAGATACAACCCTTCGTGCTGGGGCCTCCGTCTGATATGTTCATTGCATTTGTGTGTCAATAACTCTCAAACATTTAATGTTTATAACGTGCTTCCTTGAAGAACATGTTTTAAACCACTTCCTCCTCAGCGAGAAAAAGGACCTCTGAACTGAGTACAGCACAGCCCCTTCCTGAGGGGCACCATCCTCATCTAAAGGTAAACATTCTTCATTCATTTAGTTTTCACTCAGCAGACTAGGGCCTTATAAAACAATGGGACTCCGATAAAATCTATTTCACAAGCATTCGCAATGCAATGGGTCTTGTGTTTACTTGAGTTAAAGCTATTAGTGTTGAAAACTCCTAACCACATTTTTCTTGTCATTTAAACTGAAAAGTAAAACAGTTTCACGTGAGTGATCCCACGGCCACCATGAGCGCAAGGCAAACACACAAAAGGAAACAGAAGTCCACTCGCAGTGAAACGTATGGACAAATATGCACTTATACCTGTAACTGGCAAAAGCGCAATCATCCATGTAACTGCAAAATTGCAATTATCCATGGAACAGGGTCGATGTCATGTAAAGCGCTCAACTTCTGCCCAGCGAGATCGCACTGCATGCGAAATAAAGAGGAAAAATAGTGAAGAAACCATACGGAAAATATGGAGCCTCGTATGTTTTCAGTAGTTTGCCATTGCGCTCGAGGCGGGCTAAACACCCAAAAAGGCATGACGTATGCATGCCTTCCACTAATGAAATCAAGCTAATTTTAAAAGGCAAGCCCACAAGCCAACCAAATGGATGGGGGCTTGACATGGGCATGGTAAAAAGCCCACAGAGAGATTACACCCGGGACGGAGCACGTTGCGCTCCACCTTAAAAATGAGCTTATCAAAGTTTGCACAGAATTCCCATCTGAAGTCTTGCGCATGGTAGCATAAAGTCACAGTAAGTTCAAATGCTCAAAAAAAGTAGATACGGCATCTCGTGTAGCGTACAACATGTGTGAGTACAACCTGGAAAGAAGAATTAAAGGAGGATGGATAGTGGTAAAAGGCATGCAAAAATGGTGGCCATTTTGAAAGGAGAAATGAGGCCAAATCGACTGAGAGCTTCAAAGCACACCATAAAAGTTGTGTAGAATGAAGGAACAGGCAAAACAAACATGTATATCAATCTTGGTGTATCTAAAGTAGCACAATCCGGCATACAACTTAGAACAGAATTATGACTCAATTCAAATTAATGTGTAATAGAACAGTCCATATGACACAAAAATAGAAAGTGAGTGCAAGGACCAAATTACTACATGTAACCAACATGCATAAAATACACCAACAAATCGTTTATACAGTACAGTTGTCTGCTAAAACAAAAAAGCATAACAAATATTTAATGCACAATTCTTCTTTACAACAGCTGTAAAATTGAAGTAACAAAGCAATAAAAATAGTTGCTGTATCACGCCAATAAAGAAGGACCAATTGTTAGGTGTTATTAGTGTCCCAAAAGGCAACAGAATGAACATATAGGACCTTATTTCAACCTTGGCAGGCGGCCTCGCCAAACGGCCGCCTATGCAGCCGCAAACCCGCCGGCCGCATTTCAACATCCCTGCTGGGCCGGCTGGCGGAAACTAACATTGCAGCCGGCTCCTAATGGAGCCTGCGGCAATGTGGCGGTGCGGCGGGTGCAGCAGCACCTGTCGCGCTTTCCACTGTCTGCCAAACAGACAGTGGAAATCGTGATGGGGCTGTGCCTGGGGGGCCCTGCACTGCCCATGCCAAGTGCATGGGCAGTGCAGGGGCCCCCAGGGGCCCTGTGAGTCCTCTTACCGCCAGACTTTCCATGACGGTGTCTACCGCAATGGACAGGCTGATGGTAAGGGGAGTCAAAATCCCCAGGGGTGGGGGCTGGGACCACCATGGTGGTATAAAGCTGGTCCCGGCGGCGTGACTGTGGCGATTCCGCCGCGGTCAAAATGTGGCATTTCGTACTGCCAGTCTGTTGGTGGTACAAATGCCACTTTAACCCTGGCAGTCGGTGACCGCCAGGATTAAAATGAGGCCCATAGTAAAGAAACGTTCTCAGATGGTAATCAATAAACAGTTCCATACATATCTATACAGCAGCATACATTGGCAGATGAAGGCAACCCTATGAGATGTTTCTTGATTCTTTAGAACAGCTGTACAATTGAAGTAACAAGGCAATAGAAGTAATTGTTGTATCACGCCAATGATGAAGGACAAATCGTTAGGTGTTATTAGTGGCTCGAAAAGGTGACGGAATGAACATATGGTAAAGGGACACGTCTCCTATTTGCATATATTAATCAATAATCAAAGCCATACATATCTATAAAGCATCAAACATTGGCAAATGAAGGCAACATATGAGATGGTTCTTGATTTCAACACTTAACCGCTTTGCTGCCAGGCCGTTTCCCCTCCTGTGCCCAGCCTTTTTTTGGCTATTTGGGGCAGTTCGCACTGAGGCCCTCATAACTTTTTGTCCACATAAGCTATCCACTCCAAATTTGCGTCCTTTTTTTCCAACATCTTAGGGATTCTAGAGTTACCCAGAGTTTGTTGCACTTTATGGACTTTGGGATGCTCCCACGTAGAAAAATGCACAAGACCTAAGCACATCTGAAAACTACCCAGAGTTTGTGGGTTCCCCTTGAGGAGATCAAGAAATTAGCCAAAATACAGCAAAAATTTCATTTTTTTAAAAATAAATGGGAAAAAAGGGCTGCAGAAGAAGGCTTGTGGCTTTTTCCCTGAAAATTGCATCAACAAAGGGTTTGCTGTGCTAAAATCACCATCTTCCCAGCTTTCAGGAACAAGCAGACTTGAATCAGAAAACCAAATTTTTCCACACAATTTTGGCATTTTACTGGGACATACCCCATTTTTACTATTTTTTGTGCTTTGAGCCTCCTTCCAGTTAGTGACAGAAATGGGTGTGGAACCAATTCTGGATCCCAGAAAGCTAAACATTTCTGAAAAGTAGACAAAATTCTGAATTCAGCAAAAGGCGATTTGTGTAGATGCTATAAGTGTTTCCTACAGAATATAACAGCTGAATTAAAAAGATATTGAAATTGAGGTGAATGAAACAGCCATTTGTATCCATGTTTTACTCTGTAACTTTTTCCTGCAATGTCATATTTTCAAAAGCAAAATACTGTTACATCTGTTAGACTCATCTTGTTGTGGAGATATACAGGGCTTTTATGTTCATAAGGAACTCTAGGTACCCAGAGCCAATAAAGGATATGCACCTTGCAATGGGTTTTCATTGTATACCGGGCATACAGCAATTAATTTGGTGAAATATAAAAAGTGAGAAATAGGTATCAAGAAAGCCTTTGTATTTCCAAAATGGGCACAGGATAAGGTATTGAGAAGCAGTGGTTATTTGCACATCTCTGAATTCCGGGGTGCCCATACTAGCATGTGAATTACAGGGCATTTCTAAAATAGCCATCTTTTTTACACACTGTCTTACATTTGGAAGGAAGAACTATAGAGAAAGACAAGGCGCAATAACACACTTGTTTTGCTATTCTGTGTTCCCATAAGTCTCCCGAAAAAATGGTACTTCACTTGCATGGGTAGGCCTTGCAAAGTGTTTTTTGCAAAGTGCCTAGCTGTAGATTTTGGTCTCTAGCTCAGCCGGCACCTGAGGAAACCTAGAAAACCTGCAATTTTTTTTAAACTAGACACCTAGGGGAATCGAAGATGGAGAGACTTGTGGGGCTCTCACTAGGTTCTGTTACCCAGAATCCTTTGCAAACTTCAAAATTTGGCCAAAAAAACACTTTTTCCTTCATTTCAGTGACAGATAGTTCTGGAATCTGAGAGGAGCCACAAATTTCCTTCCACCCAGCATTCCCCCAAGTCTCCTGATAAAAATGGTACCTCACTTTTGTGGGTAGGCCTACTGCCCACGAAAGAAAGTGTCCCAAAACACTATCTGGACACATCAAAATGATCAAATACAAAACTACCTGTTTTTGCTGCGAGGCCACCTGCGTTTTTGGTCCTGGGCAAAGCAGCCATCTAGGGAAACCTACCAAACCCAGACATTTCTGAGAACTAGTCACCCGAGGGAGTCCAGGGAGGTGTGGCTTGCGTGGATCTCCCAATATTTTCTTACTCAGAATCCTCAGCAAAGCTCAAATGTAGCTAAAAAATCAAATTTTTCCCACATTTCTGTGAGGGATCACTGCACCGGGGCAAATTTCATACCACCCAATGTTCCCCTCAGTCTCCCAGCAAAAATGATACTTCACTTGTGTAGGTGGGCCAAGTGCTTGTGACAAGGACGAGCCAAAAACATGTTGAAATTGAGGGGGAACCAAAGCGGGTCCAAAAGAGCAGTTTAAAAACAAACATTTTTAGGCTGACAAGTACAGCAGAACTTTTATCGGTATAGGTGAAACAATGTGGAGTGGTAGGAATATTGTGGATTCCTGCAGAATTCGGAATGTTCCATCAAAACTTCGGGGAAAAATGTGTGATCTCCTGCAAAGTTGGAGGTTTGCAGCGCATTGTGGGAAAGAAAATGGTGCAGGGTGCATGTGAAGCACACCACCCTGGAATCACCCAGATGTTTAGTTTTCAGATGTGCTTAGGTCTTGTGCATTTTTCTACGTGGGAGCATCCCAAAGTCCATAAAGTGCAGCCCTCACCATTCCAAGTGGGACTATTTTCAGAGTTAGCCAAGCTCCCATGGCCCAAATGTAAAACCAAAACCCAAAATAATCAAATGTCCTCTTGCTTACCATGGGACAAGATGTTTTAGTGTGCGGGGAAGAGCTGAAAGACTGTTACCCCCTTCAGTTGGGGTGGGGGCATGACCAGGCCCATACTGTTTGTCAGCCACCGCCCCACTATTTTTTTTTTTTAATCCTCTGGCATGTAGTCGACCTTCCGCCCCCCCCCGGGTTGTGGATCAGGGTTCATTGCCCATCTGCCCACTGGTGGGCAGAACAACTTTAGCCCCATTTATTTGGGGTGGGGGATGGCCATACCCCCACGCTCTTATTTTGGAAAACATCTTCCCTGGTCTCTGATGGGCTTTCTGCCCACCTTGGCTGCAGAAGGGCCTTCCAAAAATAGGCCACTCTAACCCCAAGGGGGGCAGATATGGCCAACAGTAATGTGCCCCCATGGGGAGCGACCCTTACCCAAGGGGCTGCCCCCCAAACAAAACACACACATACACACACCAATCCCTGGTGCCTAAGTGGTTTCTGCCCCCTAATAGAAATAGGCTTATCTGCCCCCAAGGGGAGCAGAAATGGCCTAAACTAAATTTGCCCCCCCAGAGGAGCGGCCCTTGCCTAAGGGGTCACTCCCCTTGTGTGAAATTGGAGCAAATAAAAAAATCCTCCAGTGCCTAGTGGTTTATGCCCCCCCTTAAGGCAGATCGAACTAATAAAAATAGGCAGAAATGGCCTAAAGTAAATTTGCTCCCCCCCCCGGGGAACGACCCTTGCCCCTTGTGTGAAATTGACCTGATGTCTAGTAGTTTCTGCCCCCCTTTGGGGGCAGATTGACCTAACACAAATCGGCCAATCTGCCCCCAAGGGGGTCGGAAATTGCCTAAATACAATTTGCCCCCTAGGAGAGCGACCCTTGCCTAAGGCTTTGCTCCCCATATATAAAAAAAACAAAAGTAAACATAAAAATATATCCCTGGTGTCTAGGGGTTTCTGCCCCCCGGGGGCAGATCGGCCTAATTATAATAGGCCGATCTGCCCCAAGGCGGGGCAGAAAAGACCTAAAAATATTTTGCCCCCCTGGGGAGCGGCCCTTGCACTCCCCTTATGCGCAAATATAAACAAAAAAATCCCTGGTGTCTAGTGGTTTCTGCCCCCCTTGAGGACAGATTGGTCTAATAAAAATAAGCTGATCTGCCCTCAAGTGGGACAGAAATGGACTAAATACAATTTCCTCCCCAGGGGAGCAACCCTTGCCTAAGGGGTCGCTCCACACATCTAAAAAATGGAAATAAAAAGAAATGATCCCTGATGCCTAGAGGTTTCTGCCCCCCCTGGGAGCAGATCGGCCTAATAACAATAGGCTGATCTGCCCCCGGGGGGGCAGAAAATGTCTTTAAAAAAATTGCCCCCCTGGGGAGCGACCCTTACCCAAGGGGTTGCTCCCCTGATGCCAATGTCCTTTTTAGAAAAAATCTCTGGTGTCTAGTGGGCATTTCAGCAGCCAGATTGCTTCATGATCTGGCTGCTAAAATGCTTTGAGAGACTTCAAAGGGAAGGAAAGGACTTTTGTCTCAGTCACCCATTACATGATTGGAAGAGAAATGCTCTGCATTTCTCTTCCGATCGAGCTGGAAGCAGAGCTTCCAGCGCAATGGGGAGGTGGCCTCCGATGAGGTCAGCGTGCGATTCGCGCTGACGTCATCACACGTCACTGTGCGGGTCAGGGGGGGTTAGGGGTGGAAGGGGAAGGGCTTCCCCTTCCATCCCTGCCCTGGGGGGGTGGGCCAGTGAGCTCCCTCTGAGCTTATGTGCCAGGATATAATGGTTACGTCCTCGGCACAGGAGCACTGTGCTGGGAGATGTAATGAGGAACACATGCAGTTTTTTGTCCATATTGACTCCCTCTTCAGCTGCTCTTAAACGTATGATCCACTCACTTTCCAGTCTCCACAGTGCTTGAGTACTATTGGTCCCCTGGGGTTTAATTCCAACAAGGGCCAGTCCATGACATTTTACATCAAGGGTTTGCATTTCTTGGTGCACAGCACTGAAATGTGTTGCTAATGGATACCTGGGGTTGTTGTTTTTTATTGACTGAATGTGCTCCTGAATTATTTCTTTAAGAGGTCTTATTGTGCTCCCACCATAAATGTTTTCACAAGAGCAGATAATACAGTAGACCACAAACTTGAAATTGCTGTTCATAAAATGCCTTATAATATATGTCTTATTTTTGTTATATTTAAAATCTGTTTTTTGTTCAAAGCTAAATTAAACATATCACAATATGTACATTTTTAGAAGCCCTTAGGTTTTTCGGATTTTAGAATAGGAGGAATATAACTGCCACATTTTCGTTCCCCTCCTACATGTGATGCTAGGCCTAGTGGTGATATATTTAATGTGTTGTTTAATGTGAGTAGATGCCAGTGTTTGAGCAGGGCACGGTGAATATAATGACTGTCCGTGTTGTATCTGCTAATTAAACTCAGGTGTCCTTCCTTCCTCTTTTGTCTCTCTATGTGTCTTTTTACAAATCTTCTCCCTGGCTTTAGTGAGACCTACCGGAAATAACCGCTCTGTGAAAAGTGTTTTTCCTACAGGTCCAGTTCCCTTTCAAAGAGTAGATAATGACTACAATTTCATCTGTAGCCTTTTCACACAAAAAGCATTTGAAGGTACCCTCATGATCATTACATATAATGGGAATAAAAGCATGAGAAATAATACTGTGTTGTACAACTTGTGGGAAAAATACTATATTATGCTTAAAGAAAAAAAATACTATAATAAATTAGTTGTGGGTATATGACAGGAAGGTAGACTATCATAGAACATGCACTATTATGAAGATCTAACCACAACATATATAATAGTATGCAAAGAAATAACAGAAATCAAAATTAAAGATTACACAATAGACAGTAAAGTGCACAGAGGCAACACCATTACTGGTTCAAGACCCTTAATTGCTGCCTAATTTTATGCTTGCTCAAATCCATCTCTTGCCATTAGCCCTTCAAAACCAAAAGCCTGGGATTTATCCCTTTCCTCACAAACACCCAAATGCCCTTTGTGTCATCTCTCCTATCTCCCCATGGTCTGCCATTTGCTTTATCTTTTTTACCTCACTTGTTAGCTATCACCTTTTTTCAGTCCATTAGTGAGTCATCCTTTCCAACCCTTTGTTCACTTCCTCATGCTATTGATATATTTAAATATTTCATTGGTGCAGAAAACATGCCAATAGTTACCATTCTGCCATTCAAAACCTTTGTTATGTGTCCATTGTACTATCTGTCAGGTTGCAGTAACCGTAATGAGAACAATTTAACAGAACTTTTACAGTAATGCATGCAAGTGTTGCACGTATAGGTATTAAATGACTATAGACCATACAAAATCACACCTAAAAATTTCAGTTATTTCACATAGTGAATTGTCAGACCTGACAGCCTTAGGGTGGTCACCCCTAACTTTTTGCCTGCCTCCCTCCACTTTTTGGACACTGTTTTTGCTGGTTTTTAGACTCTGCGCACTTTACCACTGCTAACCAGTGCTAAAGTGCATATGCTCTCTCCCTTTAAACATGGTAACCTTGGATCACACCAAATTGGACTATTTAATTTACTTGTAAGTTCCTAGTAGAGTGAACTATATGTGCCCAGAGCCTGGAGATTAAATACTACAAGTGGGCCTACAGCACTGGTAGTGCCACCCACTTAAGGAGCCCCTCAACATTGTCTCAGGCCTGCCATTGCAAGGCCTGTGTGTGCAGTTTCATTGTCACTTCAGCTTGTCATTTAAAAGTACTTGCCAAGCCTAAAACTCCCTCTTTTCTACATATAAGTCACCCCTAAGGTGTGCCCTATGTAACCCCTAGAGCAAGGTGCTGTGTGGGTAAAAGGCAGGACATGTACCTGTGTAGTTTACATGTCCTGGTCGTGTAAAACTCCTAAATTAGTTTTTACACTACTGTGAGGCCTGCTCCCTTCATAGGCTAGCATTGGGGCTGCCCCCATACATTGTTGAAGTGGTAGCTGCTGATCTGAAAGGAGTAGGAAGGTCATACAGTATTTAGTATGGCCAGAATGGTAATACAAAATCCTGCTGACTGGTGAAGTTGGATTTAATATTACTATTTTAGAAATCCCACTTTTAGAAAGTGAGCATTTCTCTGCACTTGAATCTTTCTGTGCCTTACAATCCATGTCTGGCTGGGTTTAGTTGACAGCTCCTTTTGCATTCACTCAGACACACCCCAAACACAGGGTACTCAGCCTCACTTGCATACATCTGCATCTTGAATGGGTCTTCCTGTGCTGGGAGGGTGGAGGGCCTGCTCTCACACAAAGGACTGCAACACCCCCTACTGGGACCCTGGCAGACAGGATTGAACTGAAACGGGACCAGGTGCACTTCTACGCCACTCTTTGAAGTCTCCCCCACTTCAAAGGCACATTTGGGTATAACACAGGGCCTCTGCCCTACCACCTCAGACACTTCCTGGAGAAGAAACCTGAACCAGAACCTGCACCCTGACAAGAGGAACTGCCTGGCTGCCTAAAAGACTCACCTGACTGCTTTCTACAGAGGACTGCTGCCTTGCTGTTGCCCTGCTGTCTTGCTGCTCTCTTGCTTTGCTGCAGAAGTGCTCTCTAAGGGCTTGGCTAGAGCTTTCCTCCTGTTTCCTGAAGTCTCAGGACCAAAAAGACTTCTCTCTTGCAACTGGACTCCTTGTGCGGAGGAAAATTTGATGCACAGCTTGTTCTGCAGTGAAAAAGTCACCGCTCGCCGAACCAGGACAGCTCCGCTCGACTTCCAAGGAAAAGATCGACGCGCCGCTTGCGGTGCGACCGGAACTTTGACAAACGGCCCACCTGGGACAACGCCGCCCGACTTCCAGAGGTAAAATCGACGCAGCGCCTGCTGTGAGGGAGAAATTTCCCCGCATCGCCCACCAGAACGACCCAGAGCTGGTCAACAAGCCTAGGATTCCACGCACAGACCCCCGGCAACTGAAAACCCCGCAACCCGAAGAGGAGACCCGTCTGCGCACCGGAAATCAACGCAACGTCTTCCCTGCGGGGAAAATAACGATGCAAGTCCATGTGTGAAGGGGCAAAACCGACGCACACACCATTTTGGCCCCTGGCAGGACATTTGGGGCAAGACAAGACCTTTGCCAGGCTTGTCACCCACTTCTATTGGCCCAGAATGAAGACAAACTCAGATACTTTCTGTAGTTCCTGTCCTACCTGCCAGGCCAGTGGTAAAACAGGAAAAAGGGTTAAGGCCCCCCTGATTCCACTTCCTGTCGTTGGCACCCCTTTTGAAAGGGTGGGTATCAACATTGTTGGTCCATTGGACCCCAAAACTGCCCTAGGCAACAGGTTCATCCTGGTTTTGGTGGACCATGCCACCCGTTACCCACAGGCAATCCCTCTAAGGACCGTAACTGCACCGGTGGTGACCAGAACTCTGATGGGGATATTTACCTGTGTGGGATTCCCAAAGGAGATAGTGACTGACAGAGGCACTAACTTCATGTCTGCATACATGAAGTCCATGTGGGATGCGTGTGGTGTAACCTACAAGTTCACCACACCCTATCACCCCCAATCTAATGGTCTTGTGGAGAGATTCAACAGTACCTTGAAGGGCATGATCACAGGCCTCTCTGAGGCGTACGTAAAACTGTAAACTTTGTACTTGTATAGCGCACTACTCACCCGTTAGGGTCTTAAGGCGCTGTACGCATACTGCTGTGGAACCCCTCCTGGCTTTTCCCTGTGAGGTGCCCACTCCTGGGCAACCTCCAAGGTGAAGCCAGGCATCCCAGCTCTGTTGGGGCCGTTGTGGAGATTAAGCAAGCTATTGCCCAGAGTTACAGAGTGGGACCCATGAATTAGGTTAGGCACCAATGCGAGAATTATCAGGTCCAAGGAAATTGAGCCCACAACCCGCCGAGGCAGGAATTGAACCCTGGTCCCGGGGCAGATTTCTGTATCAGGGTTTGCTGCTCTAACCATTGAGCCACACTTCTCCACTAAGTGGGACGTTCTCTTACCATGCCTTCTCTTTGCTTACAGAGAAGTACCCCAGAAGGGGGTAGGGTTCAGACCCTTTGAGCTCCTCTATGGGTACCCTGTGAGGGGACCCTTAAGCATTGTCAAGGAGTGGTTGGAGAAAGCTCCAAAGGCACCCCCTGAGGATGTGGTCAGCTACATGCTGGCCCTCTGCAACCAGATGCATCGCTTCTGGAAAGTGGCCAAAAGTAACCTTGAGGACAGTCAAGAGGTAATGAAACGCTGGTATGACCAGAAGGCCACCCTGGTAGAGATTCAATCTGGAGACAAAGTGTGGGTAATGGAGCCAGTAGAGCCTAGAGCTCTCCAGGACCGCTGGTCTGGCCCATTTGAAATGAAGGAGCGGAAAGGGGACGCCACTTACCTAGTGGACCTCTAATCCCCTAGGAACCCCCTAAGGGTGCTCCATGTCAACCGAGTGAAGCCTAATTTTGAGAGGTCTGAAGTCAACATGCTTCTGGTGAAAGATGAGGGGGCGGAGGAGGAGAGTGAACCTCTCCCCAACCTCCTCGCTGCCAAGGAAGGTGATGGGTCAGTGGAGGGTGTCATTCTCTCTGACTCCCTGACCCTAGACCAGAGAGGGGGCTGCTACCAGTTACTGGAACAGTACTCCTCCCTGTTTTCTCACACCCCTGGACACACACACTTGTGTGTCCATGATATTGACACGGGAGACAGTACCCCTGTAAAGAACAAAATGTACAGGTTGTCAGACAAGATGAAGGCCAGCATCAAAGAGGAAGTCTCCAAGATGTTGGCTCTTGGGGTTATTGAGAAGTCTAGCAGACCCTGGGCCAGCCCTATGGTGCTGGTACCCAAGGCTGCTGCCCCCGGTACCAAGCCAGAACTTAGGTTCTGCGTGGACTACTGGGGTTTCAATTCAGTCACACGGACTGACGCTCACTCCATCCCCCGAGCTGATGAGCTCGTAGACAGGCTAGGCGCTGCCAAATTCCTCAGTACTTTTGATCTCACATCAGGGTACTGGCAGATCGCCTTGACTGAGGGGGCTAAAGAGAGATCAGCATTTTCCACACCTGAAGGCCATTACCAATTCCAGGTGATGCCCTTTGGGTTGAAAAATGCCCCCGCTACCTTCCAACGGTTGGTTAACAGGATCCTAGCTGGCAAGGATGCCTTCTGCGCAGCCTACCTGGACGACAATGCTGTCTACAGTGACAGCTGGGAGGAACACCTGCTCCACCTCAAGGAGGTGCTTCAGGCCCTGCAACAGGCAGGCCTGACCATCAAGGCCAGTAAGTGCAAGATTGAACAGGATTCCGTGGTGTACTTGGGACACCTAGTAGGTGGTGGCAAGGTGCAGCCACTCCAGGCCAAGATTGAAACTATCAAGGCCTGGCAACCACCTAGAACCTAAACAGAGGTGAGAGCCTTCTTAGGCCTCACCAGGTATTACTGCAGATTTGTCAAGGGCTATGGAACCATGGTGACACCCTTGACAGAACTCACATCCAAAAAGCAACCTAGGTTGGTGATTTGGACAGAGGCTTGTCAGAAAGCCTTTGACTCCCTGAAGGAAGCCATGTGCACGGCCCCCGTGCTCAAGGCCCCTGACTACTCCAAGGAATTTATCGTGCAGACAGACGCTTCAGAGCATGGCATAGGGGCGGTCCTAGTACAGCTAAACGAGGAGGGCCTAAACCAACCAGTAGTCTTTATTAGCAGAAGACTATTACCACAGGAACAGAGGTGGAGTGCTATAGAAAGAGAAGCCTTTGCTGTGGTCTGGGCACTGAAGAAGCTGAGACCATACCTGTTTGGGACTCACATCCGGGTTCAGACCGACCACAGGCCCCTCAGATGGCTCATGCAGGTGAGGGGTGAAAATCCAAAACTCTTGAGGTGGTTCATTTCCCTACAGGGGATGGACTTTACAGTGGAGCATCGCCCGGGGGTTGACCACGCCAATGCTGATGGTCTCTCCAGATACTTCTGCCTTAGCAATGAGAGCTCCCATGAGGTTGGGTAGCTCTCCCCACTTTCAGCTGGGGGACACACATGTTAGACCTGACAGCCTTAGGGTGGTCACCCCTAACTTTTTGCCTGCCTCCCTCCACTTTTTGGTCACTGTTTTTGCTGGTTTTTAGACTTTGCACACTTTAATACTGCTAACCAGTGCTAAAGTGCATATGCTTTCTCCCTTTAAACATGGTAACCTTGGATCACACCAAATTGGACTATTTAATTTACTCACAAGTCCCTAGTAGAGTGCACTATATGTGCCCAGGGCCTGGAGATTAAATGCTACTAGTGGGCCTACAGCACTGGTTGTGCCACCCACTTAAGTAGCCCCTCAACCTTGTCTCAGACCTGCCATTGCAAGGCCTGTCTGTGCAGTTTCACTGTCACTTCGATTTGGCATGTTAAAGTACTTGCCAAACCTAAAACTCCCCTTTTTCTACATATACTGTAAGTCACCCCTAAGGTGTGGCCTAGATAACCCCTAGAGCAAGGTGCTGTGTGGGTAAAAGGCAGGGCATGTACCTGTGTAGTTTACATGTTCTGGCAGTGTAAAACTCCTACACCACTCCTTACACTACTGTGAGGCCTGCTCCCTTTATAGGCTAGCATTGGGGCTGCCCTCATACATTGTTGAAGTTGTAGCTGCTGATCTGAAAGGAGTAGGAAGGTCATATTTAGTATGGCCAGAATGGTAATACAAAATCCTGCTAACTGGTGAAGTTGGATTTAATATTACTATTTTAGAAATGCCACTTTTAGAAAGTGAGCATTTCTCTGCACTTAAATCTTTCTGTGCCTTACAATCCACGTCTGGCTGGGTTTAGTTGACAGCTCCTTGTGCATTCACTCGGACACACCCCAAACACAGGGCACTCAGCCTCACTTGCATACATCTGCATTTTGAATGGGTCTTCCTGGGCTGGGAGGGTGGAAGGCCTGCTCTCACACAAAGGACTGCCACACCCCCTACTGGGACCCTGGCAGACAGGATTGAACTGAAAGGGGACCTGGTGCACTTCTAAGCCACTCTTTGAAGTCTCCCCCACTTCAAAGGCACATTTGGGTATAAAACAGGGCCTCTGCCCTACCACCTCAGACACTTCCTGGAGAAGAAACCTGAACCAGAACCTGCAACCTGACAAGAAGAACTGCCTGGCTGCCAAAAGGACTCACCTGACTGCTTTCTACAGAGGACTGCTGCCTTGCTGTTGCTCTGCTGTCTTGCTGCTCTCTTGCTTTGCTGCAGAAGTGCTCTCCAAGGGCTTGGATAGAGCTTGCCTCCTGTTCCCTGAAGTCTCAGGACCAAAAAGACTTCTCTCTTGCAACTAGACTCCTTGTGTGGCGACAAAGTTGATACACAGCTTGTTTTGCAGTGAAAAATTCACCTCTTGCCGAACCGGGACGACGCCACTCGACTTCTCAAGGAAAAGATCGATGCAGTGCCTGCGGTGTGACCGGGACTTCAACGCACGGCCCACCGGGGACAACGCCGCCCGACTTCCAGAGGTGAAATCGACGCAGCGCCTGCTGTGAGGGAGAAATTTCCCCACATCGCTCACCAGAACGACGCAGAGCTGGTCAACAAGCCTAGGATTCCACGCACAGACCCCGGGGCAACTGAAAACCCCGCAACCCGAAGAGGAGACCCGTCCGCGCACCGGAAATCGATGCAACGTCTTCCCCGCGGGGAAAATAACGACGCAAGTCCGTGTGTGAAGGGGCGAAACCGACGCACGCACCATTTTCCACGCATCTCCTCCTCTGCAGCCCTTTGCGGAGATTTTTCACTCATACCAGGTACTTTGTGCTTGAAAGAGACTTTGTTTGCTTTTGAAAGACTTAAGACACTTTATATCACTTTCCAGTGATACCTTTACATTTTATTATTGCATCTTTTATCGTTTGACCTACAAATATCCAGATAAAATATTACATATTTTTCTAAACACTGTGTGGTGTATTTTTGTGGTGCTATATTGTGTTATTGTATGATTTCTTGCACAAATACCTTACACATAGCCTTCTAAGTTAAGCCTGACTGCTCAGTGCCAAGCTACCAGAGGGTGTGCACAGGGTAATTTGGCTTGTGTGTGACTTACCCTGACTAGAGTGAGGGTCCTTGCTTGGGCAGGGGGTAACCTGACTGCCAACCAAAAACCCCATTTCTAACATGCATGATATCTGCAATATGCAAAAGTAATAGGAGGTAGAAGTTATAAAGATATTCGACTTATAGTTTATCAGTTGTAAGTTCACTTCCTATATATTAGCAGGTGCACCCCTCCCATCAATAGTCAATGAAGTGCACTGGGCTTCGAGGTGATACAAGAAACACAGTGACCACTGCTAGTTCTTGCTTATGAAAGGAACACTAAATGCCAAGAAACCTATGCAACTGATGGTTCAGTTTGTATATCTGGTGGTCGTTTGCTGCTGTTGTCACTATGCACTCCATCCAGTCATCAAGTGTGGGAATCATGGGTTTCCACAAACACTGCAAGGCAGATGAGACACACCAAAGTCAACAACAGCATTTTTTCCTTTTTATTGAATACCAACTATAACTTACTATTCTTTGTCAAGAGAGGGCCCATAGTATATGGATCTTTCTTTTAATTTCTGGGAATCTATAAAAAAATGAAAAGTATAGACTCACACACCCCATGGGTGTAATGCTTGTTTATTGGGCATTCAATTTTTCTAGTGGGAGTCTGGCTCACTTGTGTGACTGTATGTACCATGATGAAGAATATTTGTTGGAATCCAGGATTGGTAGAGCTAAAACCCTCTGTAATCTTTGGTCAAGAGCTGCCTTTATTCTGTTCTACAGGAAAAAAGATGGTTAAAACCTACATTGATCTCAAGGAGTCATAACTACTCCTGCATCTGTGGATCAGTTTGTTTCAGCCACTGGCCCTATATGGGGTGAATGGCTTTCATCAAGACCAGAAATCCCTTTTCCCTAGGTTTAATGGTAGAAACTAATAATACATACAGCAGGCATATACACACACAAAACATTCTGATATATATTTCCTTTTACCTGCTAAATGGAAGAACGCTTCATCAGCCTGAATTTGGGAGGTCCTGTAGTAACACATAAAAAAAGACAAGAAAAGAAGTTTTAATCACCAAACAAAGACATACCCGAAAACATAATGTTAGGAGACTGCACCTCCAAAAATTGGCTGAATTCCAGCTGAAATTAGAGATTCATGCTACATATGTGGATGCTCTCTTTTGTAGTCCAATGCATTTTCGTGAAAAACAAATTTGGGGAGTGACATCCGTGAAAATTGCTCAATACACTGAACATCAGTGTGAAATTTATGTGAATGGTGATTACTCATAGACATGCAGATAATATCACATCAAAATTTTTATCACATACCCGAAACTAGGGTAGGACCTCTTGGAGGATAAGCAGCGTTATCTCTCACGTTGCAGCCTTGATAGCATTGCAGTATTAATGAGAATCCAAGGATCCTTATATTATTCCATAAGCAGTTGCCTTCCAAATCTGTAAGATTCTTTTGAGTGTTCCATAGTTCTGTGCTCCTCGTCATGGTTTCTGTGATTTTCATTTCCATATCATCCAGTCATTTACCTGTGATATCTAACCTATGTATCACATCAACCATGTCAGCACATTAAGGGGGTCATTCCGACCCCGGCGGGCGCCGCCCGCCGGGCGGAAACCGCCCAAACACCACCCCGCGGTCAGATGACCACGGCGGACATTCCGACTTTCCCGCTGGGCCGGTGGGCGATCTGCAAAAGATCGCCCGCCGGCCCAGCGGGAAAGCCCCAGCAAAGATGAAGCCGGCTCCGAATGGAGCCAGCGGATTTGCTGCGGTGCGACGGGTGCAGTGGCACCCGTCGCGATTTTCAGTGTCTGCCAAGCAGACACTGAAAATCTTTATGGGGCCCTGTTAGGGGGCCCCTGCACTGCCCATGCCAGTGGCATGTGCAGTGCAGGGGCCCCCAGGGGCCCCACGACACCCGTTCCCGCCAGCCTCTTCCTGGCGGTGTAAACCGCCAGGAACAGGCTGGCGGGAAGGGGGTCGGAATCCCCATGGCGGCACTGCTTGCAGCGCCGCTATGGAGGATTCCTTTGGCCAGAGGAAAACCGGCGGGAAACCGCTGGTTCCCCTTTTCTGACCGCGGCTTTACCGCCGCGGTCAGAATTGGCCAGGAAGCACCGCCAGCCTGTTGGCGGTGCTTCCTCTGCCCTCTGCCCTGGCGGTTTCAAACCGCCAGGGTCAGAATGAGGGCCTAAGTCTCCGTAGTGGAGTGCGCCACTGTAGATATTGAGAGCTGGATATTTTTCAGCTCAGCCATAGACCAGTGTAGTGAGACATCAGTGGACATATTAGTGAGGGAAGCTGTGGCTTTTTTTTAGTAGCTTCTGCAAATGTAAGTTACCTGTTGACTTCATTTTGGAATTGTTGGGGTACAGTATTAGGTATTGGTGCTGAATAATGGGAATCTGAAGACACACAGCCGACATCTGAGAGCACCTTAGCCTAATGTAGAAATTAATCCTTGCGTCTAAGTGGTGCAGAGGTAATAAATAGATAGTAGAGGACTGTTCACTAAGGGGAGCAAAAGAATGGCAGTTAAACCGATTATACTCACTAAATAGCAGGAGCACCACGAGTAGTCCTGCCAACAGTGAACTAAAGGTCGTGGCTACCATAGTGATGTTAGCTATGGCATTTCCTTCCCAATCTACGAAGGTGTCCACCACCCACAGCCACTAGGGGATCCGGTGCCACTAAGCATACAGGAGCCATCGTCATCAATGACATCCAGCTAAGTCATAGCTGACCTGGGTAGTCCCAGGGGATTGTATGGGACAGCAAGAAACAGCTCTCACATCTTTGGTGAGAGCCTAGAGAACGGCTTGACCCTGAGGCTTCAGGTGGCATCACCAGCACCTCTCAGGTAGAGAGCTGGTATGTGATCATCCTGTAGTGCCTGACATCCTCTCAGGCGATGTTGGGCACCGGAACCGCAAGGTGCCATGATTAGACTGGTCCGAGAAGGCTGTATTTCGGAATCTTCCACTATGCTGAAGTGAGTGCATTGCCATGGATATTGCTTAGCTGCCCAGTGCCCCTAGTCACAGTGCCCCTATTTTAAACAAATTTTAAAAAGGATCAGTCCATGTGGCTCTCCGTTTTGGGCGGTTGGCTCTGGCGGTGCACTATGGAAACCCCCACTAGCTCCATAACTTAGCTCTCTACCCCCTGATGCCATTACTATGGATCCCATTAGCCTTTCAGATTGTACACCTCTCTCTTTGTTATTTCCTTGCTTGGCTCACCTGGTATCGAATTCCCGGGATTTCCCATTCCCCATCCCCCTTGACTTTAGCCCTTCTATGTGCCTTCTGAGGCCTAAACCATTAGGTCTGCTCTCTTTCTTCCGATCTCTGCTCCTTGTGTGCTCTTTCCAGCTCACACCACATACTCATCCCACCTAACAGTTCATTTTAAAATCCTGGCACCTCTCTGGGCCTAGGCACCTGCAGTCTATCCTTCCAACTTATTCTCCATACAGAAGGCAGCCATGGTACTCAAGCACTGCACATGTCAGTAATCTAAAGTCCTCTAATCTTTATGCCCACTCCCATGGTCTAACCGCCAACCAACCCAAGTGCACCTAATATAAACTAACAGGATGGGAGGGCAAGAATGTATCTTTTCAATTCAATGAAAATATATGGGGCAAGAAGTATCGATTAATCCACATCGATGGTCAGAGAACAAAGTTGTGTAAGAGTCCAGTCATCACACATCTGGGGTTTTCAAATTTCTTTATTGGCAACAATATCCCATTCACACAAGGACCCAGCCATACCTCTTGCTTTTGAAATGTCTCTGAAACCTCTCCTCTTTGGTCGTACAGCATCCTTTTAACTGCTTTCCAGAGGGACAAGATTTACATCAGAATCTTTCATCCCTATGCTTGAGAATACAGGGCTTGACCAGAAATGTTATAATCTCACTTTAGGTGATGAGTTTGCTGCTAACTTGCAAATGAGAACATAAATGCCACAGTACTCTCGGTGATATCCATTTATTGTTTCTTCACATGACCATAAAAATCAAAAACGTACAAAAAGGAAATTACTTTTATTTGTTCCATCTTAAGCATTCAGGCCCTCATTACAACCCTGGCGGTCGCTGATAAAGTGGCCGTAATACCAACAACAGGTTGGCGGTAAAAAAATGGAATTATGACCACGGCGGACACCGCCCACACAGACAGCCACTTTAGCTCACTGACCGCCACGGCAGTAGCAACAAGCACCGCCGCGGCACTCGCCAAAAGCTAGGCGGAAGATAATGTACCATCCACTGTATTACAACAGGTCTATCCACCAGTTTTTCCGGGGCGGTACGAACGACATCAAAAGCACAGCGGAAACTGTACACAGTAGGCAAAGGACTCACCTCTGGAGACTCAAGGAAGAACCACAACGCCATGGAGCCAGAGATGCAGGTGTTCCCCATGCTCGTCTACCTTCTTCTTCACTATGAACACCAATGCCGGCGAAGACGACCACTGTGAGCACTGCCTTCTAGCACACAAGGGAGGGGGAGGAAAAAGAGAGTGACACACAGACGCAACACGCAACACCCCCACCCAAACCCCCACCCCAACACCATACACACAAAACAGAAGCAGTAACATTACATGTATACCCCATACCTGTTAGGGTTTGTACACAGCAAAGAGCATGTCCCCTCTCACTGCACTAGTGGGTTCTGTAATAGCTCCCTTTTAAACTTACTATTGAAAGCCTTTCTTGTTATCTCACCTTCCCCCCCCCAGGCTTCTGTGTATGTTGTTTAATGTGCTGTTTTGTTTACACATTGGGCCTTGCTTTTACCAAGGCTTCTTTAAAACACTCCTCCCTAGGCCATGTGTTAATCCAACTCATTTGCATAATAACTGAAACTCTGCACACCTTTCAAGAACATGTGCAGCATGTGAGGACCACACCCAGCTCTTCAAACCACACCCAGCTCTGCACACCTTCCAAGAACATGTGCAGCATGTGAGGACCACACCCAGCCCTTCAAACCACACCCAGCTCTTCGAACCACACCCAGCCCTGTCTATAAAAGGCATCCCCCGAGCCTCACCCAGTGCTTGTGCTCGTCTACCTCCCGCTTACCTGAGAACAGATCCCTCGGCGCTGGCACTCCTGCTCTTTACAGACTTTCTTTGACTTCAATGGGCGCAGCTGCTGGCTCTTCCTTCTTCTGGTTTCCGGTTCCTCCTTGCCTCAGCCTCTCTCCTACGAGTAACCTGCAAAAGAGAAAGAAGACAAGGTTAGACTGATCAGTATCTCTTGCCAGCAACAAGTAAGTGCAAAACTTTTTATTACCTGAGGGAGCTTTGACGGCAATTTCTGGATTCATGTATAGACAGTTTGAGGCGAAGTGCCCTCCACGAGCATTGTGATTCAGGCTCTTTGTTGCAGGAGTATTTTGCAGGACTTTGTGAAGCGGACATTGTTTTTTTTCATGGAACTTTTGGGAATCGAACAGTGGAAACCATTGACTGCAAGGCAAACAGTAAATCAAGGACTTGCACAAATTACATGCTGTATTTTGATGTAAAAGTACAGTATTTGTTTTATAAAAGATTCTGGAAATATGCAAAAAAAGCTTTACAGTAATAGAAAACACATCCCAGAGCAGTAACACATTCCAAACCTGGAAACTAGAGACCAGGATCCAAGAGGTACTTTTAGAAGAGAATTTCTAATAAATAAAGGGATAGTCAGGAACCCATTTAGGAATAGGTTGCACTTATCTGTTCTTTGTTTATGTTTCATTAGGCACCAGTTTCTACAGAAGTCAGAAAGGGCCGCAGATTTGTGCAGCACTTCAACAGTGGAAACGCAAGAACGGTGTTGTCTCTCTTTTTTTTATTTTATCCACTTCCCCCCTTCCCTTGAGCTTCTGTTCTTAGTGCACTGTTTTAAAAACTAGTGTGCTGGAACAAGCAGTTTCAGGGTGGGGTCGGATTGTCTTCAACCTCCATCAGAACTGAACAAGAACTCAGGTGAGCTGGGCTTTGACAGAAGCACAAGCCTTAAAACATTTCAGTTCTGGTGGACGATGAATACCGGGGAAGAAATAGAGGGCATTGAAGTCACGGATATGGCGCAGGCCCTAAATGAGGACTTGGCTCATAATGAATCAGTGTCTGGCATCTTGCAACATATGCAAGAGGAAATAGAGAGATTAAAGATGGAGAATACCTCTTTAAAACAGGATTTAAGCAGGTATAAATTTAGGGGATCTCAGTGGAACACAGCTTCTACGCCTTTGTTTAAAACCTCCTCAGAGACAGGGGCGCCATCAAAACATACAACTTTGCCTTCCCCAGTTGAGGTTACTGTTAATGTTCCTAATGTTGTGCCCTTAGCAGCACCTGAACGTTTTCATGGAGATAGTAACAAATTCCATGTTTTTATCAATCAATGTCAATTACACTTCATTTGTAAGCCACAACAGTTCCCTACTGATGATACGAAAGTGGCATTCGTCTTGTCTTATTTGGGTGGCACAGCAGCCAATTGGTCAATTCCTTTCGTGGATAGAGATGATCCCATCCTCCATAATTGGAATCAATTTAAACGTACCATGACCAGCCTTTTTGCAAAACACACTTTCATGCAGGCAAGTGATAATGAGCTTTTAAATCTTAAACAAGGTAACAAGGATTTATTGACCTATCTCACTAGTTTTAATCGTTTACTCACTGAGACACAGTGGCCAGAAGAAAAGCGTGTCTCCCTTTTTTATAAAGGTTTGAGAGACGAGTTAAAAGACGCGCTGGCTCATATCGTTGATTTGCCAAAAGACTATTCGGACTTTGTAGATTTAGTTGTGAAATTAGAACATAGACTAGGAGAAAGAAAGAGAGATAAATACAAACAGGAATCACGGTTAACTTTTATTAGACACGAGAAGAAAGACACAGATAATAAACTCCCTGAACCAGAGCCTATGCAAATAGGGACACTCAGAGGTCCACTCACATCAGAGGAAAAAGAAAGAAGGAGAAAATTTCAATTATGTTTATATTGTGGCAGGGCAGGTCACTTTGCCAGAGAATGTCCAGTAAAGCCTAAAACTCCACGAAAGGGTGCTGTTTCCTCCACCTCCTCAACTGAATCGGGAAACGATTAAGCTCGACAAGGGGAGAGGTTACTTGTTCGAGAAAACATCTTAATCAAACCTCTAATGCTGCAGCCTTCAGGGTACCGCACATACCTAGACATTTCATAATTCAGGTCGTTTTAATTGTTACTACCCAAGTGAGGCATTCTCTCCCTGTCCTACTGGATTCAGGCGCGACAGGAAATTTTGTGGATAATAAGTTAGCTGAAATCTTAGGACTTCCTATGTGCCTAAAGCCTTGTCCAGAAGCAGTATGTGCAGTGGATGGGTCAGAATTGACCTCTGGATTAATCACAAAACAAACAAGTCCACTTGTTATGGTCTGTCAGAACGGGCACACAGAGGTGATTAGCTTTGATCTGATAGATACTCCTAATTTTGGTTTGATTCTCGGGGTACCCTGGTTAACAACTCATAACCCAAAAATTGATTGGGTGAATAGAACTGTTACTTTGGATTCCTCTTTCTGTAGAACCAATTGCTATCAAGAAGCAGGTACAGAACAGAGCACAGTATTACACTGTGCTAGCGTTACACAAGATGAACCAAGTCTCCCTCCTGAATATTCTGACTTTAAAGACGTCTTTGATCCAGTAAAGGCTAGTGTGCTGCCCCCACATCGGTCTTATGACTGCCGTATAGGTCTTATCCCAGGGGCCCCTTTACCTAATAACAGAGTATATGCTTTGACTGACGAAGAAACGAAATACTTAAGAACCTACCTAGATGACCTACTACAGTCTGGGTTTATCCGTCATTCCACATCTCCAGTGTCATCTCCACTCTTTTTTATCCCGAAGCCGGATAAATCCCTGCGCGCGTGTATCGATTATAGAGGACTAAATAAGGCTACAATAAAGAATAAATATCCTCTTCCTCTAATACCTGTGTTGTTGGATCAATTAAGACATTCTACTGTATACACTAAACTAGATCTGCGGGGAGCTTACCACCTGGTCCGAGTAAAAGAGGGGGATGAGTGGAAGACAGCTTTCAAGACAAAGGCCCTCATTCTGACCTTGGCGGGCGGCGGAGGCCGCCCGCCAAAGTCCCGCCGTCAGGTTACCGTTCCGCGGTCGAAAGACCGCGGCGGTAATTCTGACTTTCCCGCTGGGCTGGCGGGCGGTCGCCTTCAGACCGCCAGCCAGCCCAGCGGGAAAGAGGCTTCCACGATGAAGCCGGCTCGGAATCGAGCCGGCGGAGTGGAAGCTGTGCGACGGGTGCAGTTGCACCCGTCGCGTATTTCACTGTCTGCGCAGCAGACAGTGAAATACATGTAGGGGCCCTCTTACGGGGGCCCCTGCAATGCCCATGCCAGTGGCATGGGCACTGCAGGGGCCCCCAGGGGCCCCGCGACCCCCCCCTACCGCCATCCGGATCTCGGCGGTCCGACCGCCGGGATCTGGATGGCGGTAGGGGGGGTCGGAATCCCCGCGGCGGTGCAGCAAGCTGCGCCGCCGCGGAGGATTCAATGGGGCCGCGGTACACTGGCGGGACCCCGCCAGTGGTGCCTGTCCGACCGCGGCTTTACCGCCGCAGTCGGAATCCCCATTGGAGCACCGCCGGCCTGTCGGCGGTGCTCCCGCGGTCCTCCGCCCTGGCGGTCAAAGACCGCCAGGGTCAGAATGACCACCAAAGTTTGGTTTATTTGAGTACACAGTAATGCCCTTTGGGTTATGTAATGCCCCTGCGGCCTTTCAGTTCTTTATAAATGAGGTCCTACACGAATTCCTGGACGTTTGTGTCATAGTATACATAGACAACATCCTCATTTACTCTAAGAACTCAGAAGAACATACCCAACATGTTCGTGCAGTATTATCAAAGTTAAAAGAAAATCATCTTTTTGCTAAGTTAGAAAAGTGTACTTTTAATGTCAACAAGGTGGACTTTTTAGGATACTGCCTGTCACCTCAAGGAATAACTATGGATGTAAAGAAAATCAGTGCTATTGCTGATTGGCCAGAACCATCCTCTGTAAAAGATATTCAGAAATTTCTGGGTTTCGCCAATTTTTATAGGAGGTTTATTGCACATTTTGCAGACATTGCGGCCCCAATAACTACCTTGTTGCGGAAAGGGCAACGATTTCTTTGGACTGATGAGGCGGCACACGCCTTTCAACTCCTAAAACAAAAGTTCACTTCAGCCCCAATTCTGAAACATCCTGATCCTGACTTGCCCTTTTTTGTTGAAGCGGATGCTTCACAAGTAGCTTTAGAAGGAGTTCTCTCTCAACGAGATGCAGTAGATGGCCAGTTACATCCTATAGCCTTCTATTCCAAAAAGTTATTGCCAGCTGAACAAAATTACACTGTGGCTGAAAGGGAACTACTAGCTATCAAAGTAGCCTTTTCAGAATGGAGGCACCATTTAATGGGAGCCAAGTACCCAGTTACAATCTTTTCTGACCATAAGAACCTACAGTTTTTTGGATCACTTAAAGCACTAACACCACGTCAGATGCGCTGGTTAATTTTTTTTAGCACATTTGACTTTGTTATAACCTATAGACCAGGTGCACAACAAATTCAATCTGATGTTTTATCTAGATACGGACATACCTCAGACATGAAACAAGATAAAATAGGAGAATCCATTATTCCTCCCCAAAAGTTGTTGGCACCAGTACAACAGAAGGATTTCATCACAGATCTATATAATGCACACATGCAAATAGCACCTCAGGATTGGTTAAAGGATTCCCATAACACAATACAACGAGGTTTATTGTATCACGACAACATGCTGTTAGTGCCCACCTCTGAATTACAAACACAGGTGATAATTTGGCATCACGCCTCACCGTTAGCAGGTCATCCTGGTTGGGTAAAAACCCTGGAAAATGTGCAAAAACACTTTTGGTGGGACACTATAAGAAAGGACATTAAGCAATTTGTCACTACCTGTCCAATTTGTGCAAGACATAAATATTCTCATAAGGCTCCTGACGGCTTGTTAATACCAATGCCAACACCCAAACAACCTTGGCACACTGTGAGCGTAGACTTTATTGTAGGTTTACCACCTGTAAAATCCTTCACAACAGTGTTGGTTATAGTGGATTTTTTATCTAAAATGGCACATTTTGTACCATTACGGAAATTACCCAGGGCGGCAGAATTTGCCGATATTTTTATAAGGGAAATTGTGCGTTTACATGGTTTGCCAAGCAAAGTGGTGTCAGACCGAGGGAGCCAGTTCAACTCCAGATTTTGGAAAAAATTATGTGAAAAACTGAAAATAGATGTGGCCTTGTCCACTGCTTTCCACCCAGAGACAGATGGACAGACTGAACGACTGAACCAAACCTTACTTCAAACGCTACGTTGTTTATTGGCTGATTATTCTAGTGAATGGTTGGAAGCTCTTCCTGTAGCAGAGTTTGTTTATAATAATACTGAGCATTCAGCTCTACTTTGCTCACCATTCTATTTCTTGCAGGGGTATCATCCAAGAGCTATACCCATTTTGTTAGAAGATTCCCTGTTGCCTACAGTAACAGATAGACTAACGAGGTTAGGTGACATACAAGACAAAGCCAGGAAACATTTATTAAAGTACAAGGAAAGCATGAAAAGACAAGCAGACAAACACAGGTCTGAGGCCCCAATGTATAAAATTGGTGACAAGGTATGGCTCTCCACAAAAAACCTAAACATAGAGGGATCCCGAAAGCTGCAACCACGTTTCATTGGACCCTTTAGTATAACTGCCATAGTAAACCCGGTAACAGTAAAATTAGATTTACCAAAAGAATATCCAGTACATACTACATTCCATGTGTCCTTGCTTAAGCCGTACAACTCAAAAACCCGACCTGAACCACCACCTCCACCCATACCAATTAAGGGAAATCTGGAATATGAAGTGAAAAGCATAAAAGACTCAAAAAGAATTAGTGGACGTCTGTTTTATTTAGTAGAATGGAAAGGATATGATGAATCTGAGAATTCATGGGAACCAGCATCATATGTACATGCCCCACAGCTGATTAGACGGTTTTATTTAAAAAATCCAGGAAAACCCCGTCCTGTAGGAGGGCCTTTGAGGGGGGCAACTGTTAGGGTTTGTACACAGCAAAGAGCATGTCCCCTCTCACTGCACTAGTGGGTTCTGTAATAGCTCCCTTTTAAACTTACTATTGAAAGCCTTTCTTGTTATCTCACCTTCCCCCCCCCAGGCTTCTGTGTATGTTGTTTAATGTGCTGTTTTGTTTACACATTGGGCCTTGCTTTTACCAAGGCTTCTTTAAAACACTCCTCCCTAGGCCATGTGTTAATCCAACTCATTTGCATGATAACTGAAACTCTGCACACCTTTCAAGAACATGTGCAGCATGTGAGGACCACACCCAGCTCTTCAAACCACACCCAGCTCTGCACACCTTCCAAGAACATGTGCAGCATGTGAGGACCACACCCAGCCCTTCAAACCACACCCAGCTCTTCGAACCACACCCAGCCCTGTCTATAAAAGGCATCCCCCGAGCCTCACCCAGTGCTTGTGCTCGTCTACCTCCCGCTTACCTGAGAACAGATCCCTCGGCGCTGGCACTCCTGCTCTTTACAGACTTTCTTTGACTTCAATGGGCGCAGCTGCTGGCTCTTCCTTCTTCTGGTTTCCGGTTCCTCCTTGCCTCAGCCTCTCTCCTACGAGTAACCTGCAAAAGAGAAAGAAGACAAGGTTAGACTGATCAGTATCTCTTGCCAGCAACAAGTAAGTGCAAAACTTTTTATTACCTGAGGGAGCTTTGACGGCAATTTCTGGATTCATGTATAGACAGTTTGAGGCGAAGTGCCTTCCACGAGCATTGTGATTCAGGCTCTTTGTTGCAGGAGTATTTTGCAGGACTTTGTGAAGCGGACATTGTTTTTTTTCATGGAACTTTTGGGAATCGAACAGTGGAAACCATTGACAGCAAGGCAAACAGTAAATCAAGGACTTGCACAAATTACATGCTGTATTTTGATGTAAAAGTACAGTATTTGTTTTATAAAAGATTCTGGAAATATGCGAAAAAAGCTTTACAGTAATAGAAAACACATCCCAGAGCAATAACACATTCCAAACCTGGAAACTAGAGACCAGGATCCAAGAGGTACTTTTAGAAGAGAATTTCTAATAAATAAAGGGATAGTCAGGAACCCATTTAGGAATAGGTTGCACTTATCTGTTCTTTGTTTATGTTTCATTAGGCACCAGTTTCTACAGAAGTCAGAAAGGGCCGCAGATTTGTGCAGCACTTCAACAGTGGAAACGCAAGAACGGTGTTGTCTCTCTTTTTTTTATTTTATCCACTTCCCCCCTTCCCTTGAGCTTCTGTTCTTAGTGCACTGTTTTAAAAACTAGTGTGCTGGAACAAGCAGTTTCAGGGTGGGGTCGGATTGTCTTCAACCTCCATCAGAACTGAACAAGAACTCAGGTGAGCTGGGCTTTGACAATACCCCTCAGGAATAATGCAAGGACAAAAGGAATTGATGAAAGTGAGTGTAATAAGATATAATACGAGAAAATTGTGATTCAAAATCGGAACAGTATATACATATATACAAATGGTGGGACACAGCCCAGTCCTCGATGTCCGTGGGCCACAGGGCCACATCACATAGGCCAAGACCCCATTTGACTCCCGCAACAGCTTGGAGAGAACACTGCTGGGGCATCAGGTCGAAAATACACACGCACCTCAGGGGAATGGGAAATCGGGGAGCACCTCAGCCGGAAGATGGTACAACACCACTGGTTCTGGAGGGGGCTACAAGGCCACAGTCTCTCAAGTGGGTGGTTAGCCCACTGCTTGGTCCTGGGGAGTGCAAAGCCACAGTCTCTCAAGTGGGTGGTTTGCTAACTGTATGGTCCTGGGTAGTGCAAAGCCACAGTCTCTCAAGTGGGTGGTTTGCCCACTGCATGATCCGGGGGAGTACAAGGACACAGTCTCTCAAGTGGGTGGTTTGCACACTGCTTGGTCCTGGGGATTGCAAAGCCACAGTCTCTCAAGTGGATGGCTTCTTCCACTGGTTCTGGAGGGGGACTTGTGCCCAATGCGCTTTATCCTGGCAAGGAGGGGGTGAGTGGATGGCTTCTCCAATGGTTCTGGAGGGGGCCTTGTGTCCAGTGTGCGTCATCCTGGCAAGAAGAGGGTGAGTGTGTGGTGTCTTCCACTGGTTCTGGAGGGGACTTGTGCCCAGTGTGCTTCATCGTGGCAAGGAGGGGGTGGGTGGATGGCTTCTTCCACTGGTTCTGAGGGGGGACTTGTGCCCAGTGTGCTTTATCCTGGCAAGGAGGGGGTGAGTGTATGGCTTCATCCACTCGTCCTGGAGGGGGCCTTGTGCCTACTGTGCTTCATCCTGGCAAGGAGGGGGTGAGTGTGTGGTGTCTTCCACTGGTTCTGGAGGGGGCCTTGTGCCCTTTGTGCTTCATCATGGCAAGCAGGGGGTGAGTGTATGGCTTCTTCCACTGGTTCTGGAAGGGGCCTTGTGCCCAGTGTGCTTCATTGTGGCAACGAGGGGGTGAGTGGATGGCATCTTCAACTGGTTCTGGAGGGGGCCTTGTGCCCACTGTGCTTCATCCTGGCAAGGAGGGGGTGAGTGGATGGCATCTTCCACTGGTTCTGGATGGGGCCTTGTGCCCAGTGTGCTTCATCCTGGCAAGGAGGTGGTGAGTGGATGGGGTCTTCCACTGGTTCTGGAAAGGGAATTGTACCCTGTGAGGCAGATCTTGGAGAGTGCAAGGTCACAGTCTCCCACCTGTGTGTCAGACCCACAGGATTTGCAGGGGCCAGGACGCACTACAGCCCATGGAAGTAGGACTACACACTGCCCGCCAGCGGTGATAACTGCTCACTGGTGGCAGTGGTGGGAGGAGGCTCCAGCCCATCCCTTGCAGCCTCAGACGGCTGCCCACTGGGGCTGCTGCTGGCAGTGGTGCTGGTGGCGGTGCTGGTGGCGGTGCAGGTGTCGGGGCTGGTGTCGGGGCTGCCAGTGGTAGGGGGAGGCTCCAGCCTTTCCCCTGCAGCCTCGGACAGCTGCCCACTAGGGCTGCTGCTGCTGGCAGTGGTGCTGGTGGTGGTGCTGGTGTCAGGACTGCCATTGGTGGGGGGAGGCTCAAGCCCTCCCCCTGCAGCCACGGATGGCTTCCCATTGGGGCTGCTGCTCCTGGCAGTGGTGCTGTTGGCAGTGCAGGCAGCTGTGGGGGGAGGCTCCAGCCCTTCCCCTGCAGCCTCGGATGGCTGCCCACTGGGGCTGCTGGCATTGGTGCTGGTGGCGGCGCTGGTGACTGGGCTGCCAGTGGTGGGGGAGGCTCCAGCCCTTCCCCTGCAGCCTTGGACGGCTGCCCACTGGGGCTGCTGCTGCCGGCAGTGGTGCTGTTGGCAGTGCAGGCAGTGGTGGGGGGAGGCTCCAGCCCTTCCCCTGCAGCCTCGGATGGCTGCCCACTGGGGCTTTTGCTGCTGGCAGTGGTGCTGGTGGCGGTGCTGGTGTCAGAGATGCCAGTGGTGGGGGAGGCTCCAGCCCTTCCCCTGCAGCCTCAGACAAATAAACTGCCATGGTTGGTGGTGGGAGCTCAGAATCAGTCCCAGCACCAGGCCTCCTGTCTGTACTGCCTGCAGGTGCAGGCCCTTTGCCTTTCCCCTTGGCAGCTGGTGGTGCCTCCTTGCCCTTCCCCTTGGCAGCTGGTGGTGTCTCCTTGCCCTTCCCCTTGGCAGCTGGTGGTGCCTCCTTGGCCTTCCCCTTGGCAGCTGGTGGTGCCTCCTTGTCCTTCCCCTTGGCAGCTGGTGCAGGCACACTGTCAGTGCTGATGGTTGGTTCCCTGGAGCTTCTCCCACCTGCAGTAGCTGCCGACACTACTGTGGCTGTGGACTGGGTGGCTGAGGTGCTAGCCTGGGTTCTGACTACCCTGGGCTGACGTGAAGGATGGGGGGGAGGGGTAGGGCAGAGGTCAACGGCGGAGAGGAAAAGCTTCTTAGGGACACTGGGGTGGGAAGATGGTAAAGGTTTGGGAGTGAAGAAAGAGGGAGTCATTGTTGGAGGTGTCTGTCTGCTGTGTTTGGGTGCTGGTGCATGGGCTGGATGCTGTTGTGTGTTGGATGGCTGTTGGGTTTCTGAGTGCTTGCGTTTGTGTACCTGAGGAGGTGGGGCACGGACACAGTGGGAGAGGACACAAAGGACGTGTGCATGGATGTGTGGGTGGTGATTGCAGTGAGGGGTGTGCAGTGATAGGTGTGATGGTGATGGGGATAGTGGATGAGGATGTAGTGCATGCAAGTGTAAGTGGAGACGCTACTGGGAGGGTGGTGGACGAGGAGGAGGAGGGGGACACAGTGGAGGTAGTGGGTGTTGTTATGTCTGCATCTGGATGGTGTTTGTGTGAGTTCCTGTGGGATGATATGTGATGCTTGTGTTTGCCTGAGTCACTCCTGTGTGTTGTCTTGGCTACATGCTGGTCTGAATGTGTGCTTGGGATAGGTTTGGGTTGAGGGGAATGGGACTAGGTAGAGAAAGTTGGAGGGGGAGGCTAGAGACAGGGACAATGGCTACCATCAGGGAGGAGACCAGAGCCTGGATTGATCTCTGTTGGGCCACCATGCCAGAGTGAATGGCCTCCAGGAATGCATTTGTTTGTTGCAAATGGCCTGCCAGCCCCTGGATGGCATTCATTATGGTTGACTGCCCAACAGAGATGGATCGCAGGAGGTTAATAGCCTCCTCACTCAGGGCAGCTGGGCTAACTGGGGCAGGGCCTGAGGTGCTTGGGGAGAAGGAGATGCCCACCCTGCTGGGTGAGCAAGCCCTGGAGACTTGCTGAGGGGCTCCTGGGAGGGCAGTGCTGGTTCGGCGGTGGCGGATGTACCTGTAGTTTGGGAAGGCACAGAGGTCTCTGTCACTAGCAGGTACCTCCCATTGGAGGAGGTATCACTGTCCGAACTGTCCCCTCCTGTCTCCCCCATGGGGCTTCTCTCGCCCTCTGCCCTCACCATCGGTGGATTCGGCCTCCTGGTCCCTGTGGGATGCAGCTCCCTCCGTCGCCGTGCCTCTGCTTGTCCGCCAGATGATGCTAATGCACATAAGGACAGGGTGACAAAACAAAAAGGAGGGGGAAGAGACAAAGGATATACTTGGTCAGTGGCAGCAACACTACCGTTGGCGTACACGACACACACACACACACACGGAACAGCCCTACGTACTAGGCAATGCACTACCAGTCACAATACTAGTCACCAGCCCATGGACAGGAATACCTAACACCAATAGCAGCATGCCTGAGACCCACAGCCCCCTCCCCAATAGTGGATGCCTACTAGCTTGGTTGGAGGTTAAGTTCATCAGCCCCTGCCCAACATGGAACCTACCCTGCAATGTCCGGCCTGGCCTAGGGGCACGCACAGGCCCACATCCCCCCCCCAGAGACCACCCCACCATGCAGAAGCAGTATATAGGGAAACTGTCCTCACCACCTTGTGTCTGCTGTGATACCCTCAAGCGCCCATCCAGCTCTGGATAGGCCACCGCCAGTATGCAGGCCATCAGGGGGGTCAAGGGTCTACAGACACCCCTTCCTTGTTGGGAGGGCCATCCCAGGCTGGGCCTCCGACATCTTCCTTGCCCAGCGTCTAAGGTCCTCCCAACGTTTGCAACAGTGGGTGCTCCGCCTGTCGTATACCCCAAGGGTCCGCACATCCTTGGCGATGGCACGCCATGTATCCTTTTTCTGATGGGCGCTGACCTGCAGAAAAGGTATCAGTCATACCGTCTGGCCTGCTACACTCTTTGCCCACCAAAGCCCTCGCATCCCCTTACACACAGACATTGCCCACCAAACATGCATCACACTGCCCAAAGCCCTTCCATCAACCTCCCCCACACGAGGCCCTCAGCCACAGCACTCCATGCATCCATGCCCCTTGCATCGTGCTCACAGTGTACTCATCTGTTGGTCTGGAGGCCCATACAGCATTTGGTACTGGGGTAGGACCCCATCCACCATTCTCTCCAACTCCACAGCGGTGAAGGCAGGGGCCCTTTCTCCAGTGACACAAGCCATGGTGGGTTCCAGACACAGGTCACAGCAGCACTTGCAGTGTAGGTCCTCTCCTGTTGAAAGTCAGGTAGCAAGTGAGTGAACAGATGGAAAATGGAGGTCACATCCACAGCGGTGCATACCGTCACCCCCGGCATACATCACCATTGGCCACTGTAACGCATAAGGGCCATAGACACCCAATGAGGTGCTGCGCGGTGGTACGCGACCACCTCCCGCAACGACGCACAACATCAGTGGAATTACCTCATTTCCACCTGACCCTCCAAACTGGACAGGTGTATGCCATTTCAGGGGGGCTGGGGCAGGCCATGGCTCCTAACTGCGTCACAGTACACATAGGGACCATTTGGGCCTATCCAACGACATAATATTACAGTCACAACATGTAATGTAGTGTAGTGTTTGAAAATGTGGAATACTGGCCAGCTGCTCCCCATTTTGCCCCCTAGATTACAACTGCTGCAGATGAATAGGAGATGGAAACATCCCCCAGTTTACAGACCGCTGGTCGACTTGGCAACAATGGAGGACAGGCACATTATCCTCACCTGGAGGCTTGACAGAGCCACAATCACAGAGCCCAATTGGAGCCTGACCAGATATCTGCTATCCGTCAGTCCACCGGGATCCCTCCTCTTGTGCAAGTCCTATCTGTGCCCCATTTCTTGACAACTGACTCCTTCCAAGTGACAATGGGCTTGGGAGCAGGAATGCCACAACCAACGTTCTCAATAGTGCTAACCAGAGTGCTGTCTGCCCTGATGAAACACATGTGCAGCTACATCGTTTTCCCCCAGGTGGAGGATTTGGCCACAGTGAAAGCTGACTTCTTTGCAATGGCACATATCCCCAACATTATTGGGGCAATTGATGGTACACATATTGCGTTTGTCCCCCCCCCGGAGAAATGAACAGGTGTTCAGAAATCTAAAGAGCTTTCACTTGATAAATGTGCAGATAGTGTGCCTGGCGGACCAGTACATCTCCCATGTCAATGCAAAGTATCCCGGCTCTGTACATGATACCTATATCCTGAGGAATAGCAGCATCCCATATGTGATGGCTCAACTCCAGAAGCACCGGGTGTGGTTCATAGGTGAGCCCTGGTTCCCACCCAGTGGATGTTGGTGTATGGGTATGTTGTGGGCCCTAAGGGTTAGTGTGTGTCTAACAGGTGTCCCTCGTTATTTGCAGGTGACTCTGGTTACCCCAACCTCTCATGGCTACTGACCCCTGTGAGGAATCCGAGGACAAGGGCAGACGAACATTACAATGAGGCACATGGGCAAACAAGGAGAATAATAGAAAGGACATTCGGCCTCCTGAAAGCCAGGTTTCGGTGCCTGCATCTAACAAGTGGATCCCTGTGCTACTCACCCAAGAAGGTGTGCCAGATAATCGTGCATGCTGCATGTTCCATGTTCCATAACCTTGCCTTGAGACGCCAGGTTCCTTTTCTGCAGGAGAAGGGGGCTGGAGATGGGCTTTTGGCAGTAGTGGACCCTGTGGACAGTGAAGATGAGGAGGCAGAGGATAAGGATGAGGATGACAGAACAGCTATTATTCGACAGTACTTCCAGTGACACACAGGTAAGACACTGTAACTTCACTTTGCCTTGACAGTTTTGTATTTGAAATTGTGCATGACAGCCAGATTTTCACACTTCTGTGGCCACTTACTATCCCCTTTGGCATCTCTATTTTCAGATATCTGTGCCCCACTCTGGCACCTGGTGTGTTGACTGCAGCCAACTACAAGGTCATTCCTATGTATACATTACTGTACAGTTGCATTGGAGTGTTTAAACCTTGTTAAATGAATACATAGTTAAATCATTTGACATACTCCATACTTGTATTTTTTAAAGGGTGTTTATTTAAGTGCAAAGAGGTAGAAGGGGATGTGCAATGGGCTAGGTGGATGATGGAGGAAAGTCCAGGATAGAGTCCAGTCTATTTGTATCACAGGTACATTGTCCAAGGGGGCATAGAAAGTGGAGCAATGGCAGTTTAAGGTGGACAGGGTGACAGAGTGTGACACAAGGGGTTACAATCAGGAGAGTTGTATTTCCTGGTGGGGGTCTTGGCAATGTTATCTGGCTTCTGCCTGGATTGCAGGGACAGTTTGCGGGGTGGTTCCCCTTCTGCAGGGGGAGGGGTGCTGGTGGCCTGTTGTTCCTATGGTGGGTCCTCCTGTCCACTAGCTGCAGCAGAGGTGGGAGGCTGTTCGTTGGTGTGGCTAGTTTCAGGGGCCTGGTGGTGTGCCACTGCCTCCCTCATGGTGTTGGCCATGTCTGCCAGCACCCCTGCAATGGTGACCAGGGTGGTGTGGATGTCCTTCAAGTCCTCCCTGATTCCCAGGTATTGTCCCCTGCAGCCGCTGGGTCTCCTGCAACTTGTACAGTATCTGTCCCATTGTCTCCTGGGAATGGTGGTATGCTCCCAGGATGTTGTTGAGTGCCTTGTGGAGAGTCAATTCCCTGGACCTGTCCTCCCCCTGTCGCACAGCAGTCCTCCCAGCTTCCCTGTTGTCCTGTGCCTCTGTCCCCTGAACCGTGTGCCCAATGCCACTGACCCCAGGTCCCTGATCATCCTGTGTTTGTGGTATCACCTGGGGTCCCTGTAGTGGTGGACACACTGCTGATTGACGTGTCCTGGGGACAGAGGTATGGGCCCGCTGGGTGGGTGCTGTGTTGGTGTCTCCTGAGGGGGGAGGCTCTGTGGTGGTATGGGACTGTACCTGGGTAACCAACTGTTTGGTGATCCCTGATGGGCCAGGTTGGTCATCCAGATCCAGGTGAGCAGAGCTGCTGTCATCACTGTGGGCCTCTTCTGGGGGGGACTGGATGTTGCTGGCACCTCCTCTCTGTTGACGTTGGGTGGGGGACCTGTGGGGTTGTAAATGCAGTGTTCTGGTTTCTGCGTGTGACATCCTGGGCATGGGTGTGTTGCCCTGTATGGTTGTGATTGCCCTGTCATCTTTGGTTTGTGTGAATAATGATTTTTTGGGCTAGGTGATTCTCTCTAATGTGTATACTTTAGTGATGTGTGTCCATGCAGGTCTGTGATGGGTGTCCATGCATTGGTGTTGAATGCAGGGCTTGGTATTGGGATGGGTGGGTTGTGATGGTGGGGTATATGTGAGGTGGTGAAGTGATGGGGTGAGGGGAGGGGTGGGGGTTTGTGATCGCATGCAGGTAGGGGGGTGATACTAATAGGGGTGGGGGTCCACGCCGGTCCTCTTTACAGCTATCTGGTGTCTTGCAACCACAGAATGTACCTTTCCCGTAGGTCGTTCCACCTCTTCCTGATGTCATCTCTTGTTCTGGGGTGCTGTCCCACGGCATTCACCCTGTCCACAATTCTCCGCCATAGCTCCATCTTCCGTGCAATGGATGTCTGTTGCACCTGTGATCCGAATAGCTGTGGCTCTACCCGGATGATTTCCTCCACCATGACCCTTAGCTCCTCCTCTGAGAATCTGGGATGTCTTTGTGGTGCCATGAGTGTAGTGTCTGTGATGTGTGTGAGGTGTGTGCTGTAAGGTGCGTGGATCTTGTATGGGTGATGGTGTTCTGTGGTCTGGTTCTATGGGTGCTCTTGGTCTCTCTCTCACTTTTCTATTTTTTTGAGTCGTAAAGGGTTGTGGGTAATGTGCGTGTGTGTTTAATATTGGTGTGTGCGTGTTGTGTGTATGTGTGTCAGGTGTGTGTAGTTTGAATTGTCCAATGTAGTGTTGTATTGTTAGTGTGTGTGTATATTTTGAGCGCAGCAGTATGTACTGCCAATGGTTTACCGCGGTTGAATGTCCGCCGTGGTGATTCGTGGGTCATAATGCTGTGGGCGTAGTTCTGTTGGTGTAACGGTGTGGGTTTTGCTACCACCAGTTTATCACTGTCCTTTGGGCTGGTGGACTTGTGTGTGTCTGTATAGTGACGGATTGTTATGTGTGGGTCATAATATGGGTAGTGTTAAACCACCGTGGAGGCACTTTAACACTGCTGACCAGTGCTAAAATGCAATGGATCCCTATGTAGAAATGTATGTGTAATTGACTTTTCCATGACTGGCATATTTGATTTACTAGTAAGTCCCTAGTAACGTGCACAAGAGGAGCCCAGGGCCTGTAAATCAAATGCTACTAGTGGGCCAGCAGCACTGATTGTGCCACCCACATGAGTAGCCCTGTAAACATGACTCAGACCTGCCACTGCAGTGTCTGTCTGTGGAGTTTGAAACTGCCAATTCGACATGGCAAGTGTGCCCACTTTTGAGGTGTAAACCTTCCTTTTTTATACATGTAAAGCACCACTAAGGTAGGCACTAGGTAGCTCCTTGGGCACGGTACAGTGTATGTTAAAGGTAGGACATGTAGTGATACGTTTTTACATGTCCTGACAGTGAAATACTACCAAATTCAGTTTTCACTGTAGCAAGGCCTATCTCTCTCATAGGTTAACATGGGGCCTGCCTTTAAATATCCTTAATGTGCAGGTTCCCTTTGAGAGCATATAGGAATGTAGAGTTTGGGATCTCTGAACTCACAATTTTAAAAAACATATTTTAGTTAAGTTGTTTTTTAGATTACTAGTTTGGAAATGCCACTTTTAGAAAGTAGGCATTTTCTCGCTTTAACCATTCTGTGACTCTGCCTGTTTGTGGATCCCCTGCATGGGTCAGATTGACAGTTGGGCTGTTTGTGAATCTCTTCTAGACAGTGAGACAAAGGGAGCTGGGGTGTAGCCCACATATCCTGATGAGCCATCTGGGCTAGAGTGGAGGGAGGAGTGTTCACTTACACCTGAATGGGCCATTGGCTGCCCTCACACAATGCAGTCTCCAAGCCACTAGTGTGTGTATGTCTGGGGCCTAGCCTGGGCAAGGCCAGACCCTGTAAACAACAGAGACTTTTCTTTGAAGTTGGTCAACTTCAAAGGCAGAAAGGGGTATAAGTATTGGACCCAAAACCCCAGACTTTCGATTTCTTCAAGATTTGCTTCTGGAACCAGGAGGAACCTCTGCCAAGGAGAAGAGCTGAAGAGCTGAAGAGCTGAAGAGCTGAGGAGAGGTGCTGCCCCTGCATGAGACTGTGCTTTTCTGGGATATCCTACAGTTGCTTCTTCTGCCTATGAAAGGGGACAAAGACTGGACTTTGTGGTATATTTCTGCTTAAGAAGAATCTGCAAGGGCTTGCCCCCTATTCTGAAGTGTCAGGGCCATCAAGGACTTCATCTGCCAGCACCTGGACTCTCTGCTGTGACTCCTGCCCTGCCAAGTCGTGCCTAAACCCGGGGCCCTTGAAAGGAAAAGTTGGTGGAAAAAACACAAAAATCTAAGTGAAATGACTTCGGATGACTCTGGACTGACACTGCTGCCGAATTCAGTGAGGCCGCCTGCAGGAAACCCGTGATACTCACTGGACTGCGACGACCCCACAGACCAGTGGCACTGCAGCCTCGCTGAAGTCGTGATCGCCAGATACCGACTCCTCCAGAAGTGCGCAGATCCAACACTTAGCACCGATGCCACCTTACCTCCACCACTCCACAGCAAGCACCAGACGGCTCTATGTGATGCCTTTGCTCTGCAGCACCGGAACTGATGCTGCCACGGATCTAGCGATGCTGAGATCCCCGACTCCATGCACCGGCCTGTTTCCACAGTTTCACAAGGTACTGTACCTGGGGGTCCGTGTGACTCTGTGACTGGCTGCAATGGTGTTGCATTGTTGGGAATGAGTCAGTTACGACTCCGTGAAATCACCTAACTGAAGCATTTCTGTTTCTAAGCACTATATTGAAGTTTAATCTTTTAAAAATTCATAAAATTGCTTGAGTATGTTGGATTTTTATCATTTTGGTCTTGTTTTGTTTAGATAAATATTGGCTATTTTCTAAAACCTGTGTGGTGTTCCTTTTGTAGCGTTTCACTGCATTACTGTTTGTGTTGGTACAAATACTTTACACATTGCTTCTGGGTTAATCCTTTCTGCTCGTGCCAAGATACCAAGGTGGTGAGCGGGGGTTAACCAGGTGTGTTTCTCCTATGCCCTTACTAGAGTGAGGGTCCTTGCTTGGACAGGGAGTAACCTGACTGCCAACCAAAGACCCCATTTCTAACAGCCTCCATTGACACAGCATTTCAAAGGGCATTGGTTTAGTGACGGATTTGCTATTGCCAAACCAAGGTAACCCCACACAGCCACCCAATCAGTACTGGGCACACAGACTTACACAAGCACCAAGCTCACTTCCAATATTGCATAGTTAGCCATCATCTACCATTCAAAAATGCTTTCCACTAAATACTCACTATACAACACGTTTCCATTTGCACTTACAATTAGCTTTGACAAAAATAACACATTAGAACCCTGAAACGCACTGCACACAACACAGTACTAAAGGCAAAGCATATATCCCACAACAAGTCAAGTCACATCTTAGAAACACTCAGGTGAAGCTAAATTAATGATGCTACCTTGCATGTACACTCCACTGAACCATGGTCATCTACCTCCTTAGTGATGCCTAACATTTTTAAACAAATTATATGGGAACCCTAACAACATGGTAGAATGACAGCAAAGTACAACAAATGAACATGCAATGGTGTGCATTACATAACACAGTGTCTTTATAATAGGCTACCTCATCCAAACAAAATGTTCTTCCTAAACAAGTTAAAAATCAACAATTGAAATGTAGTAGTACTGAAAAAGTAAATGCATCAAAATGCACAAAACCCTCAATTGTCATGTTGCATCTTGCATCTTCAGACTAACAAAAGATCTGCTTGATGCCCTATCACCAAACTCTAATTGGAACCCAAGTGAGAATATGTAATCATTCACAAAATGCCATGGCTGTAATAGAGTGCCTGTCTCAGCAATGGAAAATCGTGTCAATGACTCCAGGCAGAGCACCCCTTAGGATCAAGGAATATCTGCCTTCAGAAGTAGTTTACTGATACAGAAAGCAGCAACTCATACACCAGGAAAGAACAGACACAACAGAATGGGGAAAGGCACTGGAATAGGATAGAGGAGAGAAGCAACCCTAATGTGAATAAACAGGGAACTGAAACATTAATGTGCAATGGCACTAGGTTACCTCTTGGGTTGTACAAAGGTAAGACTCTGGACTTCCCACAGCAACAGAGAATGTCAATGTTGTGGTGTAGATTACTCTTACAAATTCTCACCCGGCAAACCCCATAGAAAGGAGGTAGCAGAAGCAATTCTGTGTTTGGATCATAAGGCACAAACAAGAATTGTACTTGCATTCAAGAGACAAACCTTTATGGGTGCAGCTGGAGGCACGGTGGTGATTCCTAAGGAAATAGAAATGAAACACTGTCACAGTTAAGGCACTTCAGACTACAGGTAACAGAAGAAAATGAAATGGGCAGGAATTGCTTCCTAGAGACCAGGGCTAACCCCTGTACCAAGGAATACACTTATATACAGGTGAGGACAAAATAGCGTACTTACCAAACACAAGAGCCCAAGAGAAGAACACAGAGCAAGCACTAGAAAGGAACCTAAGGACTGTAGCAAATAGTTAAGAAAAGGGCATTCAAGGAAAAACTGAAGAACAAATGGCAAGTCAAGCACAACAATTCTAGTAAATGTAATAGCCAAGAGACTGGAACTTCAAGGCAACAGAGATTGCAAGAGAAACACAAATGGAACATAAACAAGGGGCAAAATCTAGGAGGCTGAGGAGAAAAAACAAGAGCTATGACAAAAAAATGGAATAAGCACAGGAAATTAATAACAGGAACAGAGTAACAAACTAGGAACAATTAGAAAGGTAGCAGCCCAGGGGCTGAACCTAAATGAAGAAGAAAACATTGCAGGGTTGAGAGAAATGTGCAGCAAGTTGCTGGAAATCGGACACAGGCTTGGCCAAGGCAAGGCAGTAAAATAGGCAACAAGAGATCCAGTACCCAGAGGTTTATACTTAAATGCATAAACAAGGAGCTTCAGGCAATGGCAACTTATAAGCAGTTTCAGGCAGCAATAAGCCCAGGGTTGAGTCACATGACTGGGCTACAAAAGACTAATCATAGATGTGTGCAATTCCCATCTCTCAAAAGTCTTGGAAGAAGGAGTCTAGTGCTGCGAAACAACAGGACTACTCTCATTTAAAGTACTGCAGAGAGGTTAACGTTTCTCTATGAATACTGGGTAGCGTAGCATCGAGGCAAATGTAGATTTTCTAATGCGACTAAAAATATAATTGGAAGCAGGCAAAAGACAAACAGGGAATTTCAGCAAGTTTTATTACTGTCTTCCAGGCCGGAGTTGATCCATGTACTACGTCCCCTTTAGGAATAGCGTCTCTAGTTGGCAGTGGTTTGCACCCTGTCAAGTAGAGACCCTCACTCTAGTCAGGGCAAGGGAGTCACATACCTAAGATAATCCCTGCTCACCTCCTTGGCAGCTTGGCTCAAGTAGTCAGGCTTGTCTCAGAGACAATGTGTAGAGTATTTGTGCACACACACACACACAGTAACACAGTGAGAACACCTCAAAAGTGCTCCACACCAGTTTAGATAAATAGCCGCCAACACTTATCTGCATTAAACAAGACAAAAACAACAAAAATCCAACATACTAAAGCAAAGATATGAATTTTTAAAAGTTGCAAGTCGCAATTTGTCACGTACCTACATCTGGCCCTAAATCTTAGTATAGTGCTTACAAACAAAATAGCTCCAACTGGGGCTATCACGGCTCTTGACTGCGTTGTTTCCAATGTCAGATGCCACTCGCGAGGCATTCCTTATTGCCTCAGGGGAGCTGAGGCATTGGTTTCTTACTTCTAGGCAGGGCAGGTGAGGCATCAGTTCATTACGGTTGCAGGAGAGGTGATGCGGCGATGTGCTTGGTTTCTTTATGGTTGCACCAGACATGTAAAACACACCAGTACCTTTTGAATACACTGCACTCTGCCTATGGGACTGCCTTGAGCCTACCTTAAGGGTGACCTACATGTAGTAAAACAGATGGTTTTAGTCTGGCAAGTGGGTACACTTGCCAGGTTGAAATGGCAGCTTAAAACTGCACACACACAGACACTGCAGTGGCAGGTCTGAAACATGTTTACAGGGCTACTCATGTGGGTGGGTTTATCAATGCTGCAGGCCCACTATTAGCATTTTATTGAAAGGCCCGGGTACACCTGGCGCACCAAACTAGGGACTTACTAGTAAATCAGATATGGCAATCATGGAGAAACTAATCACAAATACATTTTAGATGGAGACAATATGCACTTTTGCACTGGTTAGCAGTGGTATAGTGGCCAGAGTCCTACTGCCAACAATAACAAGTCAGACAAAATAGGAAAATGAAGGCAAAAAAATGCGGATAACCTTACAAAAAGGGCCAGGTCGAACAGCCCCCATTTGGTGGAATTAAGGAATCATACCAATCTATAAGAAACACATGAACGTCAATGGCTTAAAGGGGCAGATCTATTAAGTAGTTAAGCTGAGGCTTCCTAAATGTTAATATACAAGTAGAATCATGCATCAAGCAAAAATGAGTATGTGTTTCTTACTTGCTTTTAGAAAGTGTATGTATTTAAATATTAGATTTCTAAGGTGAGCCTATTTTAGTTGAATCACACTGCCTGTGGAGGGACCTAAGTTCTTTGCTATTTGCATGTCAAGTATGTCATAGGACCAGCTGCATGGTCATGGCTGGCCCAGAGCATGCACTGACTATAACATTGGTCCCCCAGTAAACTCTACAGTCAGCCTGGCCAGAGAGCAGCATGCACACCATCCAAGAGGAAGAGCAATACTCTATTTCCATTGTGGCTTACGGAAATTGAGGAAAGGCTGCCAATACACTAAGGGACATATTTATGGATTTTGCAGCAAAACTGTGCTAATGCAGTTTTGTGTCAAAATCCAGGTCCTGCTAGCGCCATTCCATAGAAACCAGCTGGGCGCCATATTTATGTAATGGTGTATGGTGGCACAAAGGACAGGCTAGCGTCTAAAGAAAGTGGACCAGAAATGACGCTAGGCTGGTTAACGGCAATAAATATGCTGCTAAACAGCCTGTCATCATTTTCTGATGCACTACCACCCAAACATAATTCCTGTCTTAGTAAAGACAGGAGTCATGCCCACCACCCCAATGGCCAGCCCAGGGGACCAGAGTCCCCTGGGCAAGGCCATAATACCCAGTGCCAGCCAGAAGTCCCCATGCAAGGGGCCTCCAATGGCACAGAAATAAATATACTTGCCCAGGATGTGGTCCCCCATCCTATGGTGTCCCTCTGATGTGGGTAGGGGGTGTTCCTGAGGCTTGGGGTGGGCATCTGTGGGCCCACTCAATGGTATTTAGCGATGGAAATGGGTCCACCGGTCTCCTAACACCTGGTCAGACCCGGGCGTTACATAAGTCTGCTTAGCACCATTATTTTGGTCCGCCTACTCCATGTGTGTCGTTTTTGCACCAAAGTATAAATAAGGCTGTAGAGGATTTGCATAATGTTGTGGACGGGAATGCCTACCTTGCATCTAATTAGCACAAAGTAGTTTGACGCATCCACAATATGATGCTACCCCCTATATTGTGAGGCTAGATGGGTCTATCGTCAAAATATAAATATGGAGTTATCTATGCGCCGTTTTAGCATACACATTTTTGATGCTAAAATGACGCAAGCCAAGTATAAATATGCACCTAAATGCTGATGGGTCACTGTATCAGCTGACCTTTCTATTGCACAAGCAAATGTAGAAACAAAAGAAGGGTTGCCTCTACTGCCTCATGTTGCCCTGTAGATTAAGCAGCTGGAGACTGAGACAGGGAAAGCATGTTAAGCAGCAAGTAGTCCTGTCTCCTAAAATTGGTGCCAGTGGTGCTCACCTGTCACATTCTTGCCCAAAGTTATACAAAGAACTAGAACTTACTCTAGTCCATGCAGCTCTCAAAGGAAAAGTCTTGGACATGCTGTTGTAAAGAACATCGCTGTCTGCCACACTATGTTCAGAGTGTTCGTGTTTTACTTGTCAGGGTCACTCTTGCACCTCTTTATCCAGAGGGGATAGCGGGCAGAGCAGATTACAGACGGGTCCAGCAGGACTCCAGATTATGGTAAACTTGGCCTTCTTCTTCTTGGGATCATAGATGCCATTAGATCCCAGTGGAAGCAGGAGCCTGACCATATAAAATGACCTATCCAAGAGGGTGGTCTCTCCTTTGATACTCACACAATCTTCCCAATCCACAATGTGACAGAGGCTCTTCTTTGGAGGACCGTTTCTGTATTCAGCATATAGAAGGCAGCACTTGGTTAGGGTGGATCCATTGCAATGCATTTTGTTCCCTGATTTTTCCTTGCACCTAACGCCACCTTGCTATACATTTTTGTCTCTGAGTTTTCTCAAAAGTTTGGATTCTTCCTTATGAAATTCCCTTATTAGGGTCGAGTGCGCTGGCGCTCTGGCCACTGTTGTAATCTCTCTCTGGGGTTTTAACCACACCCATGTCACACCCATCAGTTTGGTTGGTTTGTGGGCTTGCCTTTTAAAATTCACTTGATTTCATTTGTGAAAGGGATGCATCCGTCATGCCTTTTCCAGTGTTTAGCCCTCCTTGAGAGCACCAGTAAACTACTGAAAATATACGATGCTTCATTTTTTTCTCAGGGCTTCTGGGCTACTTTTTATTTTTATTTCCTACGCAGCCTGATCTCGCTGGGCAGTAGCCACGCGCTTTACAGGCCATCAACCATGTAACACGGATGAATCCATTTTTGCCAGTTACATGGATAATTGCACTTTTGCCAATACGTTTGACTGCCAGCGAACTTCTGTTTCCTTTTGTGTCTCCTTAACACTCATGGCGACCATTGGCTTACTTATGTGAAACTGTTTTACTTTTACTTCTCAGTTTATATGGCAAGAAAAGTCTGGCCAGGAGTTTACAACGCTAATAGCTCTAACTCGAGCAAATGCAAGACCCATTGCATTGCAAACACTTGTTAATTTTTTGGAGTATCTTTTACTATTTTTTTTATCATCCTCCTCAAAGTAGTTTAGAATCAACTTTCTTGCAGACCAGCTGTCTCTGGAACTATTATTCCACTTGGCTGTTTTCTCTCTCCTGATATCAAGGAGAGTTCTGAGCCTTTCTTATTTTAACCAATGGAATCTATATCATCAATCACAATCTTGTCAAGGGAGGCTTTTTCCTTGTGGGTTTCTTCTTCCTAGCTGTTATTCTCAATAAGAAGACGCCAGTCACATTTCAAATATATTATTTTGTACAGCGTACAACTGTCTCCTCCTTCACAAGTTGGATGTGATTCTCAAAGGGGAAGGTATTTCTACGGGGAGCCTTTTTCTTTGCAAATGAGTTACTAACCAAACTTGAGAGTTGGTAACTTATCAATGGATTGTCATCACAGAGGCAGTCACAACCCATTCATGCATTCCTTTCTCAATGTTAAATAGAAGTCTCGCTCTTACTTATGAATTGGAAAGGATCACAACAGCACTTTTACAAGTCATAATGAATTTGTCCAACTTGTCAAAGGGATTATCAACATTAGGGAAAGCTCTTTTATAGTTGCCAAACCATTTTTATAATTACTGGATTTACAGCCACAAAAGGACTTTGTATATCTGACCTCTGGTTTCCCGCACAGTTTATCAGATGTAATGGGGCTCCTATTAATGAAGTCAGCTTTGTGTCTTGCACGTAATACCTGGTGCCTCCCCTAATTAAAGCAATGGAAAATTATCTGAAATAATTCTCAGGTATACTGAATTTGATACAAGAGAGTGCAGACATTACCAATACACACACTACTTGATTGGCAAATAGGATAACTGTAAAGAATTGGCACCAATTGTACACAGTCTTGATGGCCATACATGCCACAAAATGGAGTAGGTAATGTGATAAGCCACACAGCTTGTACCTATTTCTACATGAGCAATCAACATCATTGGCAAGATGAGATCGCTATTGGAGATACACTGAGGTATCGGAAGGTATGAAATATTCTCCATGAAAAAGAATGAATTACCAAAGCTCAGTGGCTGATGTGCCTTTCGTTTTGTCTCCTGCCCTGTGAATTGCTCAGTTGCTAGCTATGATGTGGTCTTGACAGAGTAACCACCATCTTTGCTCTGTCTGTTGAACCAAATTTGATAGCTTGATAGTGCATGAAAGGTGCACAATCCAATTTACAGTTATACTACTTTGTAAACCCAAGCACTGTGTCCCATCTACAATTTTCTAGTCCACAGCCCAGGCCCTAACGTTTTTAGACACATATTGTGATTGCAATTGTATTTATATAGTTCTTACTACCTCTGACGAGGCGTTAAAGCACTTTTTGGCAAGTAGTACGCCCCTCCGGAATCCAAAAGGATTAGAGGTGGACATGTGAGTCTGTTAGTTGAATTGAATAGAATAATGGAGGAATAAAAGAGTGAAGAATCAAAGTAATTGTTAATTGGCAGATCATAGTAGTAAGATACGTTTTGGGATGACTAAAAGGAGAGAAGAAGGAGGGAAGTGTTTGTAGGCAGGAATTAGGGAGATAATAGTAGTAAGATGAGGTTTGGGGTGAGTCAAAGGAGAGAAGCATGAGGGAAGAATTTAGGATTGTTTGGGAGATCATAGTAGTAAGAAGAGGTTTGGGTGAGTCAAGAGGGATATAGAAGGGAAGAGTCTAGAAAGGGTTACTTTGGAGATGATAGTAGTAGAATGATATTTTGTATGATCAGAGAGTGTAGACAGAGCATAGACTTGGGGAGGTATAGGGTAAGGCAGAGTAGTGCATTGGAGAGGGTGATTTTTTTCTTCTACAGTAGGAGTAAAGTAATAAATATATATAGATGCACAACTACACAGAAAGGGTTTATGTTAGATCTTTCAGCTCTTGGCGTGGTATCCACTGTCTTTGTGGCTTCTGACCTCCTGTTATCATCCTGTGAAGAACTTTGTTTTTACTGGCTTTAATACTCTGGGCACTTTACCACTGCTGACCAGTGCTAAAGTGCAAGTGCTATGTGTCTAAATTTGGTTGGTGGTTGGGTTTCTTCTTGATTTGCATATTTAATTTACTAGTAAGTCCCTATTAAAGTTCACTAGAGGTGCCCAAGGCCTGTAAATCAAATGTTACTAGTGGGCCTGGAGCACTGAGTGTGATGTCCATGAGTAGCCCTGTAAACATGTCTCAAACCTGCCACTGGAGTGTCTGTGTGTGTAGTTTTAAACTGCCAGTTCATCCTGGCAAGTGCACCCACTTGCCAGGCCCAAACCTTCCCTTTTACTACATGTAAGTCACCCCTAAGCTAGGCCCACAGCAGACCTGTGGGCAGGGTGGAGTGTATATAAACGGTAAGACATGTACTACTGTGTTGTACATGTCCTGATACTGAAATACTGCTAAATTAGTTTTTTGCTATTGCAAGGCCTATCTCTCCCACAGGGTAACAGGGGATTTCCTTGAAATGTCTTTTAAGTATAGTTTCCGATTGGAAGCAGATAGAGATCTGGAGATTGGGGTCTCTGAACTCTTAGTTTTAAAATATATCTTTGAGTGAAGTTGGTGTTCAGATTGTAAGTTTGAAAATGCCACTTTGAGAAAGTGGGCATTTTCTTGCTTAACCATTCTGTGCCTCTGCCTGGCTGTGGAAAACACGTCTGGGTCACACTGACAGTTGGGCTGTTTGTGAATTCACTCTATCTAGGCAGGTGTTTTCTGCGTATTCTGATGGGTCTTTCTGGGCTAGAGTGGAGGGAGGAGCTGACACTTGCACCTGAAAAGGGCTGTGCGTGTCCTTACACAAAGCAATCTCCTGCCCCCTGGAGTGTGTCTGGGGCCAGGACAGGAAAAGGCTGGGTTGTCTGCACTTTCCTTTGAAGTTTGCCTGCTTCATATGCAGAAATGAGTATATTATTGGACTGCTGATCCACAACATCAGAACACTCCTGGACTGAGGACATTCTGCCAGGGAGATGAGCTGTATGATTGAGGAGGACCTGCCATTCTGCCTGCTGCTTTGCTGTGTTGCCATGCTACTGCTACCTCTGCCCTGGGAGTGAAAGGACTGGACTTTGCTTTTTACTTCCTGCTACCTAAGGGTCTCTAGTGGCATGAACTGAGCTTGCCTCCTGTTAGAGGTCTCAGTGGCATCAAAGACTTCAGCTGCCAGCACCTGCGTTCTGGTAGAAAGAAGAAGAACCAAGCCCATCAACCTCAGATGACTCCAGAACCTGCGCTGCTGCCCGCTATGCGTCGCTCCCTGCATCTGAAGCTGTGGTTCCAGCTGAAGTGCCATGAACGCGACTGACGGTGAAGTCCCGGCACCGTTGGCGTAAAGCTGCTGCAGCACATCGTGAGTCCTGAGTGACATATCACCAACGTCCATGAAACCTGACTCCGCTGCCGTGCCTGTGGCCTTCTGGTGTGACTGCAACTCTGTGAAGTTGCTTCATCGTGTCTCAGCTTGTTGGAATCATCGAATCCGCTGGATCGTAGGGACCCGACGCCTTACCACTGAGGCTGCATCACCTCTCCTGCAACCGTAAGGAGCCAGCGCCTCTACTCCTTGGTAGCAGTAAGAAACCAACACCACATTGGCTCACAACATCTTTGTTTCCCTAATTTGAAGGTACTGTACCTCGGGTTCATGTGACTGAGGCTGCACTCCCTCGCAAGTTGCATCAGACTGTTGGGAATGACTCTGTGAAAGACGATGGGATAGCCCCAGTTGGAGCTATTTTGGGGCATATTTATACTCCGTTTGCGCCGAATTTGCATCGTTTTTTTCGACGCAAATTCGACGCAAAACTAACTCCATATTTATACTTTGGCGTTAGACGCGTCTAGCGCCAAAGTTCATGGAGTTAGCGTCATTTTTTTGCGTGAACACCTTCCTTGCGTTAATAATATGCAAGGTAGGCGTTCCCGTCTTAAAAAATGACTCCGATGCTATTGCGTCGGATTCATACTCCCAGGCAAAAATGACGCCCGGGAGTGGGCGGGTCTAAAAAACCCGCATTTGCGCCGGATTTTAGCGCCTGGGTCAGGGCAGGCGTTAAGGGACCTGTGGGCTCAGAATGAGCCCAGAGGTGCCCTCCCCTGCCCCCAGGGACACCCCCTGCCACCCTTGCCCACCCCAGGAGGACACCCAAGGATGGAGGGACCCACCCCAGGGACATTAAGGTAAGTCCAGGTACGTTTTTTTTTTTTTGTGGCATAGGGGGGCCCCCCTACATGCCACTATGCCCAATGAACATGCCCAGGGGACAGAAGTCCCCTGGGCATGGCCATTGGGCAAGGGGTCATGACTCCTGTCTTTGCTAAGACAGGAGTCTTTTCAATGGGGGATGGGCGTCGTAAAAAAATGGCGCAAATCGGGTTGAGGCAATTTTTTTGCCTCAGCCTGACTTGCACCATTTCTGGACGCCCATACGCCATTTTCCCCCTACGCCGGCGCTGCCTGGTGTACGTCGTTTTTTTTTAACGCACACCAGACAGCGCCGGCGGCTAACGCCGGCTAACGTCATTCAATAAATACGGCGCCCGCATGGCGCTTCAGAATGGCGTTAGCCGGCGCTAATTTTTTTGACGCAAAACTGCGTTGGCGCAGTTTTGCGTCAAAAAGTATAAATATGGGCCTTTGTTTCTTAGTGCTTTATCAGGATTTAATCTTTGAAAATTCAGATCTTTGCTTTTGTATGTTGGCATTTTGTCTTTTTGGTCTTGTTTTACTTGGATAAATATTGGCTATTTTTTCTAAATTGGTATGGTGTTCTTTTGTAGGTTTTTTTTTCTGTGTTACTGTGTGTGTGTGTGTGTGGGTACAAATACTTAACACATTGGCCTCATTACAACATTGGTGGGCGGCAACCGCCAAGTTGTAACCGCTGCGCGGCCGCCAATGCAGCCGCACTCCTGTGGTGGCCATAACTAGATCCCCGCTGGCCCGGCGGGGCTGTCGGCTGCAACATGGGAGCCGGCTCCTAATGAAGCCGGCGGTGTTGCGGCGGTGCGACGGGTGCAGTTGCACCCATCGCGCCTTTCACTGTCTGTTATGCAGACAGTGAAAAGCTCCATGGGGCCGTGGCAGGGGGCCCCACGACTCCCCTTTCTGCCAGCCTTTTCACGGTGGTTCCTACCTCCATGAAAAGGCTGGCGGGAGGGGGACTCGTAATCCCCTGGGCAGGCGCTGGGGATTACAACCGCCGGGACCAACGTGGCGGTAAACCACCGTTCCCGGCGGTGCAACCGCAGCGCTTCTGCCGTAGGTGTAATCCCAAGCAATGCACCGTCAGCCTGTTGGCGGTGCTTCCGACGGAACAGCCCTGGTGGTCTTTGACCGCTAGGGTTGTAATGAGGGCCATTGCCTCTAAGATATGCCTGACTGCTCGTGCCAAGCTGCTAAGGAGGTGAGCTGGGTTATCTTAGGAGTGCTACTACCTTACCCTGACTAGAGTGAGGATCCCTACTTGGACAGGGTATAAACTGACTGCCAACTAGAGACCCCATTTCTAATACTGGTGATCAGTGGTGAGGGTAGGACTTGTTTTTGTACTTGACACACAGTGATTGGTGTACACTACTGTCTTATTGCAGCATATTACGCAACTACATACTGTTTTTTCTTCTTGGATTTTTTCTTTTTCCCGTCTGGGAACTTTTGCAACTTTGAGTTTTATCTACAACCATGTCTCAGTCTGAACAGCCATCAGCAGTTGTTTGAGAGTCAGTGTTTGAGCAGGAGAGATTGGGAACCTATACGGCACTCAGCTCAAAACGTTTTGTAAAAAGTAAATGTTTTATTAAAAACCTCACTAAAAAGGAGGAGCTGAAAAGGTGCTAAGGGCCTGGTTGGCAGAACATTAGGCTGGTGGACACACAGGAAAGGAGAATGTTATTGTGGAGGGAGAGGAGGACAATCTGCAGGATGTGGTGGATAACCAAGATCTGCCTAGGAGGGAGGCAGCCTGCAGGGCAGGGAGCAGTGTTTCCTCAAGAGGTCTGACCCCAGAGTAACTGGAGGACCGGTGGGAGGCTAGGCAGTTAGACAACTCAAGACAGAGGAGGAATTTCAGCTGTAACAAGCCAGACTCAACAGAGAGGCAGAAAGAAGGAAAATTGCTATGGATAAAGAGGACATGCTTTTGGCGCAAGAGCTGAGCTTGAAGGAGCTGGATTTGAGGAGCAGGCTCAGCACAGACGGTGGCAGAATTTCAGCTATGTAGTCCGAGATGAGGGTGCACGTTCCCAAGAATCTAGAAAAGAGTACACTAAGGAGTATGACATTTACAGGTGGTTTCAGGGCTATTAGGCAGCACTTCACATGCACGGGATCCCTGAGAGAGATGTAGGGGCTTGATAGGGGAAGCTAGTTAGCTCACCTATACCAGAATGAAGGATGCTCTCATCACTAGGTATGGCCTGACACCAGAGATATACAGGAGATAGCTAAGGGACAGTAAGACACTTGATTCTCAGACCTGGCTTCAGCATATGGATTACTTCTGCAGAGCACTGAATGGTTGGGTGAAGGGCAGTAAGGGAACAGATTATCAGAGGCTGTACAATTTGTTTGTATGGGAGCACTTGTCTATTCTGTGGTTTCCACAGCTGCACCAGCATTTGATTGACACCAAGCTTAATGACCTCAGGAAGCTTGCTCAGGAGGCAAACCATTGGATGAGTACCAGGGTCCACAAGAAGTTGTATGTGGGAGACTCAGTCAAGAGTGGGCAACGCCCCCCACAGAAGAAGAACGAGGGACAAGAATAAAAGTAAGGAGTTCTTCAAAGGGCCCCAAACTAGTTCCCAGGCTAAGGATTACATGCCCCGGTAAGTAAAAGCGCTGTTTCCCTTCAGGAAACCTGTAGGGAAGGGACCTATCAAGAGCTATGCCTGTAGTCGGGAAGAGCACATCAAAGGGAGACCTAAGTGCCCTACGTGGGCGCAGGCTCCTCATGGTGGGCAGTAACTTGGGGTGGCTAGTGTAGTGCTTGGAGAGGTGTTGGCCGCAATTAGTGGTGGGGAGCCAGCTGAGTTAACTCTAGTCTCTCTAGGTGACAGTGAGGTGGTCCAGAGAACCCTTGTATCTGATAATACAAAGAAGTACAGGCAGTGGGTGACCTTCAATGGGAGGTGTGTGGAGACTCTAAGAGACACAGGAGCCAGTATTACAACAGTCTGCTGTCATCTGGTGTCTGAAGCGCAGATAGTCCCTAATGTAGTCTACCAAGTTGTAGCAGTAGATAACAGTGAGCGTCAATGCTTGGGAGCTCAGGTTCCCTTTGACTGGGGGTCTTAGGCTACTTGAGAGTAGCTGTGAGTCCATCCTTGCCTGTTGACTGTCTGTTAGGGAATGACCTGGAGCATAACGCATGGAAGGAGGTTGAGCTTAGGTCACACTTGGAAATGTTGGGATTGCCAGAGTGGGCGTGTGTGACCACACGATCCATGGCCACCAGAGAGGGTGATCAGAAGGACCTTGAGCCTGAAAAAGTGGCCCAGGTGCCTGCCAGTAAATTAAGGGGCAAGGCATACAGGAAATCAGCTCCTGAGATTCCCACAGACTGGGAGGAGGCTACACCTGAGGGGGACAACTCTAAGGTGAGAAGTGGCCAAACTGGGGGACCTGCCTGAACTGATCTATTGGCAGCAGGAAGACGGCCCCACCAGGGTGGAGTTCTATGCAGCACAGAAAGCATGCCTCACCCTTGAGGGCCTTTGGAAACATACTGAAGCCCAGGTAGCTGGTGACACCCCTGGATCTCATCTGATATACTGGGAGGGGGGTTTCCTGTACACTGAGCTTAAGGTTGCTGATCCTGGGGCAGCCCGTGTGGTGATAGTACCCCAGTGTGTCAGCAGCTTCCCGCTGAGTCTGGCTCATGATGTGCCACTGGCAGCTAATTTGAGACAGGACAAGACCTTTGATAGGCTTGTCACCCACTTTAATTAGCCCCAAATGAGGAAGAACTCAGATGTGTTCTGCATGACTTGTCAGACCTTTCATGCGAGTGGCAAATCTCGGAAGGCTTCTCCTCAACCCTTTCCTGTCGTGAGCACCTCTATTGAGCGGGTGATCATTGACATTGTGGGACTTCTGGATCCCAAGACAGCCACAGGAAACAGGTTTATCCTGGTCTTGGTAGACCATGCTACCCAGTACTCAGAAACTAAATCCCCCCGAGGACAGTGACTGTAGACAGAGCACTGATGGGGATCTTAACCCATATGGGCTTCCCCAAGGAGGTGGTATCTAACCGGGCTACTGGTTTCATGTCGCTGTGCATGAAGGCCATTAGTGTTTCAAGTTGCTGTGGATGAAGTCCATGTGGAAGGCGTGTGGTGTAACATACAAGTTGACCGCACCTTACCACCCCCAAAGCAATGGGTTGGTTGAGAGAATCAACCGGTCCCTGAAGTGCATGATTGTGGGTCTCTCTGAACCCATGAGGTGTGAGTGGGACATCTTGTTACCAGGCCCATTGTTTGCTTACAGGGAGGGACTACAGAGGAGGGTTGGCTTCAGCCCTTATGAAATTTTGTCTGGGCACCCTGTGAGATGGCCTTTCAGTTTTGTGAAGGAGGGCTGGGAGAAAGCCCCCAAGAAGCTGCCCCAGTATGTATTCAGTTACATGCTGGCTTTCAGGAACCAGACAGCCCGCTTTCAGAAGCTCGTTTAGGAGAATATGGAAGCTAGCCAGGAGGACGTGAAATGTTGACGACCAGAACATCACTCTGGTTGTATTTCAGCCTGGCCAGACAGTGTGGGTAATGGCTCCCATAGAGCATGTGCTCCCCAAGAACATTGGTCTGGGCTAGTTGAGGTGAAGGAGCCCAAGAGCAATGTCACCTACTTGGTGGACATGCAGACTCCTAGGTCCCTTTGAGTATCTTGTATCTAAACCGTCTCAAACCACACTTTCAGAGGTCTGAATTGAACATGCTCTTGGTCACAGATGATGGAGTGGAATAGGAGAGCGAATCTCTCCCCAACCTCCTGTCTTCCAATGAGCAGGATGGGTCAGTGGAGGGTGTGAACCTCTCCTCTACTCTGACCCTAGATCAGCAGAAGGACTGTCGCCAGTTGCTGGGACAGTTTGCCTGCCTATTCTCACTTACCCCTGGTGTCTCCCATTGGTGCACCCATGACATTGATACTGGGGACAGCCTGCCTGTTAAGCACAGGTCTTACAGGTTGACTAATAACGTGAGAAACAGCATCAAGGAAAAAGTTTCATGATGCTGGAGCTAGGGGTGATTGAGTACTCCAAACATTTCTTGGTCCATCGCAGTGGTTCTGGTCCCCAAGGCTACCCCACCTGGTGTCACACCTGAACTTAGATTCTGTGTTGACTACCAGGGAATTAATGCCGTCTCCAGGACTGATGCACGCTCTGTCACCAGAGCTGATGAACTCATTGACCAGTTGGGAGCTGCTAAGTTCCTCAACACATTTGATCTCACATCTGTCTACTGGCAGATTGCCTTAACCAAGGGGGCCAAAGAGAAGTCGGAATTCTCAACACCAGAAGGGCAGTACCAGTTTTGTGTCATGCCCTTTGGGTTGAAGAACGCCCCTGTCACATTCCAGAGGCTGGTCAACCAGGTTCTGGCTGGATTGGAGTACAACAATGCTGCCTACTTAGACTACATTGCTGTCTTAATCTCCAGCTGGGAGGACTACTTGGACCACCTCCATGAAGTGTTAAGGGCCCTGCAGAGGGCAGGACTCACTATCAAGGCCAATAAGTACCAGATAGGGCAGGGGTCTGTGGTGTACTTGAGACACCAGTCAGGGAGCAGCCGGGTGACACACTTTCAAGCCAAAATTGCCACCATTCAGGCTTGGGCACCCCCAAGACCCAGACTGAGGTTTGGGCCTTCTTAGGACTCACTGGTTATTACAGGAGACAAGGGGTATGGCACCATTGTTGTCCCCTTGACCGAGCTGACTTCCAAGAAGCAGCCATGTCAGGTGATCTGTAATGAGGTGTGCCAGATGGCTTTTGACTCACTGAAGGAGGCCATGAGCACAGCTTAAGGGTCCTGACTTTTCCAAAGAATTTGTGGTGCAGCCTGAAGCTTTAGACCATAGTGTGGGAGTCATGCTCTCACAGCTTAATAAGGAGGTCTCAGATCAACCTGTAGCCTTCATCAGTAGGAGATTATTTGTGTATCTGTACAAATGCTTAACACATTGCCTCTGAGAGGAGCCTGGCTGCTCGTGGCAAGCTACCAAGAGGGTGGGCGGGGGTTATCTTAGGAGTGTTATCTGTTGTGATAGATAAAGCAGAGACCCATAAGCATTTAATCAAACAACTTATATAAAAAATAAATTGCAATGATTAATAAACATGATAAGCATTGAATAATATATATATACATTTAACTGTAAGTAATATATACCTTTGACATGCACAGGTATATACAGTACATTAGTGTTTGCATATGGTGATTATGTAGTAAGGAGCCAACTCTTGAGTAGTCTCTGAAGATAAGATAGTTATCTGTGGATCTTATATTTGGGGGTAATGAATTCCATAGATTGGCTGCTTGAACTAAGAAAGATATACCACCTACTGTCTTTTTCTTGTATGGTGGAGTTTTTAAGGCAAGGTGCCAGTCTTTGAAAGGAGGTTCCTTTGTTGAATGTATTTAGTGATTTTATTCCTGATTAAAACGCAGTCCTGGTCCATGAATTGCTTTGTGGGTGATGCAAAGCAGCTTGATGGTGGATCTTCTGGCAAACGTCAACCAATGTAAGGCCCTCAAGGAACGGGAGATGTGGACTTTTGGCTTTACATGTAGTAGTATTCTGGTAGCAGAGTTCTGAGTCCATTGTAGCCTTTTCATAGTTGGTAAAGGTGATCAGTGTTAGAGACCATTGGTGTAATCCAGTTTAGACAGTACAAGAGAGATAGTAGCCTGACCGTATGTGGAAATCCCAGGTGGGGGAAGATGCGTTACAGAGTTTTAATTGTAATTAAACATGATCTTGCTAATTTCTCTACTTGGGCATTCATTGTTAACTTGGAATCTATGGTAATTTTAACATTTCTTACTTCCTTAGATACTTTAGAAGGTGGTCCCAGATCATCAGGACAGGCACTGAGTGGGTCATACCTTTTTCATTTGCCATATGTGAGTATTTCCATTTTTGAAGCATTCAATTTGAGATGGCTCCATGTCACCCACTGATCATTTGCTCTGAGGGAATTGAAGATTTTTGAGTTTCCCTTATCTTTGGGATTTACAGTTTAAGGAATGTGTGTTCATCTACATAGTTGTAGCATGTGAGCTGCAATTCATTGATCATTGCTGGTAATGATATCACGTAGATGTTGAAATGCATGGGTAGGATGATTAAGCCTTGAGGGACCCCTGTTTTTGTGAAATGTACAGTTTGGATGAAAAAGGGTGAGTATAGATGATGTTTGTTCTGTTTTGAAGGTAGAACCTGACCCAGTCAAGAGCAGTCCATTCTATGCCGGCTTCGTGGAGTCTTTGTATTAGGAAGTCACAGTCAGCTACATGAAAGGCAGCTGAGAGGTCCAAGAGAAGTAGTGCAGCAACCCCATTGTGGTCCAATGTGTTTTTAAGGCCATACCAGATGGTGATAATGACAGATTCTGTGCCTCTTCGTAGGTGGAATCTAGTTTGGTAGTCTGAAATATATGGAGGCAAACACTGCTCACTGGTCTCCCATTGTCCTACTTAATACTACTTCAAAACCATTTTCCATGCAGTGATATACTAATTACCAACCATAAAAAGCTTGAATACATCCTCTCTACCTTCAAATAATGATTAGCTCCTTCTCCAAAGAGCCCACTTGAACATTTGTGTGTTATGTGTAGGACAAACCACTTGAGTACACCTAAATACAGTGATTCTGAAATCAACATGTCTGGCACATACTTGGCCAGGCTGCAAAATTAAGTAACATACAATGAATGCACTTGAAAAGAAGCTTTCTTGGCAAATGGTTTGGGATTCTTGAACAATCCTCTCTGTGCACTGGGCTTACTGCTTCAGTGGTATAATTCAGAAGAGGTCTGCACCCCCCACCTCTTCACAATCTTCCTACCATCCTAGACTGTGTTCCTTCCCTCCACACATCATATCACTAGCTTGTATAGCCCTGGGTTCTACTGTATTTACACCTGCATGTTTCTCTACCCTTCAAAGGGGCGTTTAGGTGCTGGTTGCATGAGCAGTGCTCTCCTGCTCTCGGATACTAGCTGCGCACTCTAAAACATCCTCAATGAATTAAAGGAATAAAAAGATAAATCTCAATTGGTTATTTTTTTTGTGCCACTTCTGTACGGTGATGGTAAGGAACCACCTGATGCAATAACAAAGATGTTCTAAATTGTCTCAGGTGTTGGCTAGTTCACTGAAAAAAGGAGTTAATTGCCAGTAGTAAAATATGGATGTAACAGGACCAACTGCATAGGGAGTAAAAGGTGATTGCATACTAATAATAGGTAATGGTATTGCCAAGTAGGGAAATTGCCTTCTGTGTGAATAATTTTCCAATATGGTGCAATGTTTGTAGTTTTAGTCCTCGATTCTGTCTGGTAGTATTAGGCAATTATTATAGAAAATATTCATCTGGGCATCCAAGCTCCCTGACAATTCCTCTTTTCCCCATTTCCTTCTTGTGGGTTCACCTACTTTGACCAGGTAAAATCTATGGGAGGAAAACCCCTGACCTGGCACAAGTTAGTGAACCTTACAATTCTGGCAGGGCTGATATCAGACGTTAGCGGCCTCTGGACATTTCATAATGAAAGAGGTAATGAGATGCGGACAATGGCAATTCTTGTGTGTACTATATAGTATTCAAAATAAATGATACAGAGATTGTTAAGTTCAGATGTTCTAGACTGTTACATAGATCCTATAGTGCCTGTATAATGTGCCTGTAAAATAGCAAACTCCAAGAGTATAAAGAGAAACATTTGAGAAAAATGTCAATAATTAAAATAGAAATATGTAGCCTAAAGCATACAAATAAATGTGAACAATGGAATGTATTGGTTACAAAAACGTTAATGAAAATTATTTCAACCTATAAACAATTGAAGTGTGGTTTTGCCAGGACTGGAATCGTTTCAAATGGGCTCGTAGTCCCACAGCGAGTAGATACTGTTGATTTAGCATAGCTCTGTCTATGTGGATTAAATATGGAAACAAAATTACTCAAAATGTATTCCAATTGTTGTAAAAGGCATGCCACCTATAAAAAACACAGATTTCTAAAAATATATATATATACTTTAATTTAATGAAGTGTAGGTGGGCCGTCATGAATACCCCAATGTTGTATGGATGCAAAGTCAGCAATTACAGATATGAGATTTATCTTGGTATTCATATATGAAATAACTTACAGGACACATATATTTCCTCACAAAAATTCACAATATGGACAAAAGACGGCTTAGTTGTTACGTTTGTGAAAAAGGAGCCCCATTGTTCAAAAGATACCTGTGTAGGACAAGCCTGCCACTAAGCCATACTCTGAAAATGTGAGTGCGGAACTCAACATAAGTCAATTGCATTTCTAGATCTACAAACTAATTTGTATCCTATTATTTTCAGATCCAAGGGACATCAGACACAGTCGATTTTGGCTTTTTCTTTTGATGCATTCTGAAGAAAACTGTTATGGTAATAGAAAAAATCATGTTTCTAGCCTTTTCAGAACAATACTATTGAACAGCCTCTCTTGATTACGTCTTCTAGTCCCTTTTTTCAGGCACAGTTCCATTAGGTAAAGAAAAACTGTCTGAAGCTGAAGTTGCCACACACGTTTCCGGGGCACTGACTATTGTACCTCAGAATGAGTAGTGTTCAAAGTGCCTCGGAAAACAGGTGGTATCTAGATCATTATAGGAACTCTTTACATTGAAAGAAATCTATTTGTAAGTCGTTGAAGGACATGCTGAAGTGTAAAGCTAGGGGTATAGGTACCCTTCGATAATGAAAGATAAAGTGACATGGTGCTCATTGTTTATTTGATTGATACAGTAGTTGTTTCCCTTAGATAATTTGATCATATCTGAGACAAAATGTTAATTTAGTAGTACACACAAGTCCTTCTCTGAGTCCTTCATACATCAGTGTCTTTTGGTGTTTTAAGTTCTTCTTGAGACTAGAAAGATGTCAAACACCATTACGTCTGTTAGGGAGCCTCGTGGTTGGGTTCTATCTCATCTTGGCCTCCACTGCTCCAAGTCTCACTTGGAACATATTATTTTCACCCTCCCCCACCATCAGTCATGATTTCTGAGAAAGCAACATATTAATCATATGTCAGGTGACTCTTCTCAGAACCGAAATTTTCCCCTGAATCTTAAGTATGCTCCTGTATCAAGCTCACCCTCCCAAAGCAAAGGTGATGCCGAACGTGCCACAGGACCCCAAATGATCTTAGCCTGTCTATTTGGAATTGTGCTGCATTGAATCAGTGCCACCACGTATATTGGGATAAATGAGTACTGTTTAGTCTGTGTATTGGCGAAAGTACTCTCTTTGGTATGTTCATTCCCTGTGAAGAAAATGTATTGCTAGCTGCATCTACGCCTAACCTACACTACCCAATGTGAGCATTCTACTATGTTGATGGAGGTCTCTTGGTCAGCTCCATAAGTAAAACTGATTTCCGGAAAAGAAGTCCCTTCTGCCTCTTTACATGTGGCTACACATGCCTTTAAACTGTTATGAAATGCTTTCAGCTGCTTCGTAGTCACAATCCAGATTATTAAAAAAGTTCACTGTAGCGTCATCATGTCAATGATGATACCATTTCACATTGGTGATTGGCTGAGTTACAGGCCCGGGGCAATCAATCACAATGATAGTGTGATGTAAGGCCTGCTATTGAGTTTAGAACAGGAATGTAGAGCATTCTGCTGGCGAGCTAAAGGTCACAGTTTTACACCACAGACCTATAACAGAGCCTGAAGCCCAGAGCACACATAGGCCCTCATTACAACCCTGGCGGTCAGTGTTAAAGCGGCGGTAATACCGCCAACAGGTCGGTGGTAAAAAAAAATGCCAACACAGCCAGCCACTTTAACACTCCGACCGCCACGGCGGTAGCAACAAACACTGCAGCGGTTACTGCCAACAGACAGGTGGAAGACAATGTACCTATAGAAAAATATCAATACACTGTTCCAGTAAAAGGTAGAGAAAACACATGGGAGGTCCTAAATTTTAGGAGCAAATAACCTCACACATCCAAGAGGATGTCATGCTTCATCATCGGTACAGCTCCTCGTCAGACCGGCACTGCAATGTCTGACGGGCTCCACCCCAGATGGGGGGGCTCTTTGCCGGAGATCTTTTACAATGATGGTGCCGTGACCCCAGGATTGAGTGGGGGGAGGAAAAAAAGAAAATAGGAGATCAAAGTGAGAAATGGTTAAAATTGGCTCTCACAACCTCCAATGGGTAAATAATTTATTGAACCAGTTGGAAGGTAGGGACCAAGATTAAAAAAAAAGAAGTGTAGTCAAACAAGTGAAATAGAAATAATGATCAATCACTCTATTGGAATCTAAGAGTGGGAGGGAGGTAGGACAATTTTCACACCACCCTATTCATGGGTCAACATGTTTCGCATCCTAGTGGCCCATCCGGGTCCATTGATGCTTCGTCAGGACCAAGTTGACTATCTACGTCTCCTAATCATAAGGGACTAATGTGTCTTCTTAATCAGAAACCCAGAATTACAGGTAGCTGACAAAATATGAAAAAAACATCAGATCACTTACATTAGTCAGGTGCATATGTGTCCTAACTAAAGCCCTGAAAATGAAATGAATCAATTAATTGATTAGCAGGATAAAGCAGAACATTCAAAGAGAGAGTGCTAAAAAACGTGAACTCGTGTCATACAGTGTCCGTGTAGACAAGTGAAAAAGTGCATATAGACATATGTAAATAGAGCTTACCACCCCCATTAGGGGAATGTGCTCCATAGGACCACGCAAACCAATGGTCGGGCGCAGTAGTAAGTCTAAACAGGGAAGCACAATCACATCAAAAAGGAAACATCATGAACAGAGATTATCATAAACAAGTCAAGTCTTGTGAATCAAAATAAGGTAAATTAATAGAGGTATTGACCAGTTAGGTTCACATAATCAGTATGCGTCTATGTTAAGTATGTCAAAGACCGGGTGCTAACACGTATTTACATGGTAAACCCAGGTTCAAAGAAACATATTGAAAAGGCCATAATCTCTGTGGAAGACAATGTACCGCCCACCCCATCACAACCCATCTGGAGGGGGCCTTGTGCCCAGTGATGCAACACTTGGGGTGTGGCAGCTCACAGTCCCTCAGTGAGTGTTTGAGGCACGAGATTTGCAGGGACCAGGTTGCATGATAGTCCATGGAGGCAGGGCTAGACTCCATCCTGCGGCGGCTAAGGCTGCATACTGGTGGTAGTGCCAGTGCTGGTGGGGGTTCTGTCAGTGGTGGTGGGAGGCTCCAGCCCTTCTCCTGCAGCCTTGGACGGCTGCCCACTGGGGCTGCTGCTGCTGAAAGCAGTGGTGCTTGCGGCGGTGCAGGTGGCGGTACAGGTGGCCGTGCTTGCGTTGGTGCTAGCGGCGGTGCTGGCCACGGTGCAGGTGGCGGTGCTGGCGGTTGTGCTGGTAGCCACCAGGCCTTTACCTACAGCCTGCAACGGCTGAAGTGCCTTGCCTGGTGTTTTCTGCCCCTTCCTCACCTTGGCAGATGGTGGTGTCACCTTGTGTCTGGCAGCTGGAGTCTTTCAGGTTGCCCTGCTGGGTGGTTGGAGCTCCTTCCCCTTGCTGCATGCTGTCCCCCTCTTCACCTTGGCAGGTGGCTGAATGTTGTGTCCTTGGCAGGTGCTGGTGGCACACTGGCTGTGCTGACGGGTGCCCCCTTTGAGCCTCTGTTAGCTTCAGGAACCGCAGCGGACGTCGACTTGGTGGCTGAGGTTCTGGGCTGGGTTCTGGACACCCTGGCCCAAGGGGAAGGATTGGGGGTAGGGGTAGGGAAGAGGTGAATGTTTGCCAGGAAAATCTTCTTAGAGACACTGGGGCGGGAGGAGGGAGAGGTTTTGGGAGTGGAGGAAGAGGGAGTGGTTGTAGGAGCTGTCTGTCTGCTGTGTTTGGGTGCAGGTGCAGGTGCAGGTGCATGGGCTGGATGATGTTGTGAGGTGGATGGCTGTTGGTTGAGTGGGTGCTTGCATTTTTGTACTTTGGGAGGAGGAGTCACAGACACACTGGGAGAGGACACAGGGGATGTGTACATGGGTGTGGGGGTGGTGACTGCCAGTGAGGGGTGTGTTGTGATGGGCATACTGGTGATGGAGGTAGTGGATGAGAATGTAGTGCATGCAGGTGTGAGAGGGAACGCTACTGGGAGGGAGGTGGATGACGAGGAGGACGGGAACACAGTGGAGGCAGTGGATGGATGTTGGTGTTTCTGCATGTGGATGGTGCTTGTGTGAGTGCCTGTGAGATGAAGTGTGGTGCTTGTGTTTGCCTGAGCCACTTTTGTGTGTTGATTTGGGCGAATGTTGGTCTGAAGGTGTACTTGGGATAGGTTGGGGTTGAGGGGATTGGGACTGGGTAGGTCAATAGCCTCCTCACTGAGGGCAGCAGGGCTGATTGGGGCAGGGCCTGAGGTGCCTAGGCGAAGGAGATGCCCACCCCCCTGGGTGAGCAGGCACAGGAAACACACCGAAGGGTTGCTGGGAGGTTGGTGCTGGTAGGGTAGGGTGGCTGTTCCTGTTGTTGGGGTGGGCACAGAGGTGTCCACCACCGCCAGGGAGCTTCCATTGGAGGAGAAGTCGCTGTCTGTGGTCTCCCCTCCTGTCACAGTCATGGTGCTCCCCTAACCCTCCGTCCCACTGGTGCCCTCACCATCAGTGGATTTGGCCTCCAGGCCCATGTGGGATGCAGCTCCCTCCATCACCGGTGCCTCTGCTCCTCCGCCAGATGAAGCTAATGCACACAAGGACAGAGTGACAAAACAAAAACGGGGGACAGAGACAGAGGATGCACTTGGTCAATGCCAGCAACACCACCACCGTTGGTGTACACAACACACAGGGAGCAGCCCTATGCATTAGGCCATGCACTACCAGTTACTAAGATAGTCACCAGCCCATGGGGTACAATGCCTACCACCATTAGCTGCACACCTGAAACCCACAGGGCCCTGCCCAGTAGTATATGCCCACTAACACTATTGGGTAAGGAGTGCTTCAGAGCTTGCCCAACAAGGGACGTACTCTACCATCTTCACCCTGGCCTAGGGGGACCCACAGCCCACATCCCCCACACAGGTAACCTTTAACGCGTGCAAAGTCAGGATTCAGAATCTGTACTCACCCTCTTGTGGCTGCTGTGATGCCTTCAAACGCCCATCCAACTCCAGAGAGACCACTGCCAGGATGCGGAACATCAGGTGGGTCATGGTGCGACAGGCACCCCTTCCTAGTTGGGAGGTCAGCCCCATCTGGGCTTCCGCCATCTTCTTTGCCCAGCGGTGCAGGTCCTCCCCCCGTTTGCGGCGGTGGGTGCTCCGCCTGTCAAAGACCCCCACGGTACGCACCTCCTTGGCGATGGCACGCCAAATACCCTTTTTCTGGTGGGCGCTGACCTGCATGGAAGAGACAGCAGAAAAGGAAATTAGTCAACCGTCCGGACCGTCACACTCATAGCCCACCAGATCCCTCCCATCCCCTGACGCACATACATTGACCACCATACATGCAGCACTCTGGCCAGGACACCTCTGCCCCCCTCCTACATGTGGCTTACACAGACAGAAAACCATACATTCATGGCCCACGCATCATGCTCACAGTGTACTCACCTGTTTGTCTGGAGGACCGTAGAGTAACGTGTACTGGGGGAGGACCCCATCCACCAGTTTCTCCAACTCCTCCGCAGTGAAGGCAAGGGCCCTTTCCCCAGACACATGAGTCATTGTCGCTTCCAGACACAGGTCACAGCAGCACTTGCAGTGTAGGTCCTCTCCTGTTGAAGGTCAGGTAGCAAGTGAGTGAACAGATAGAAAATGGCGGTCATGTCCACGGTGGTGCGTACCCGCAATGCTGGCGTACATCGCCATTAGCTCCTGGAACCCATAGGGCCCAATGATAACCAATGCAAAGTTGCGTGGCGGTTTTCCACCGCCTACCGCAATGGCGCACAATGCCAGCAGAATTACCTCATTTCCCCTTGTCCCTCCTCACAGGTCAGGCAGCTGCCACTTCAGGGGGGCACAAGACAAGGCATCTAACTGCGTCACAGCAGACATTGGCACAGAAACGGATTTTCGGATTCACATACTGGTTCTGTAGAGGTAAAAATGCATCATTAGTGAAATAGATGTGTGAATATGACCCTCTGATCACCGTTTTCTTCCATAGGCTTCAACCGCCGAGGCTGAATATGAGATGGCGACATCCTCCGGTGTACAGACCCCTGGTGGACCTTGAGACAATGGAGGACAGACACATAATCATAACATACAGACTTGATCACCCACAATCCAAGAACTGTGTGCCCAATTGGAGCCAGACCTGATGTCAGCTATCCGCCAGCCCACAGGTATCCCCCCTCTAGTGCATGTCCTGTCAGTGCTCCATTTCCTGGCAAGTGGTTCCTTCCAAACTACAGTGGCCATGGCATCAGGGATGTCTCAGACAATGTTCACCAATGTGTTGACCAGAGTGTTGTCAGCCCTGCTGAAACACATGCGCAGCTACATTGTATTCCCCCAGGTTGGGGATTTGGCCACAGTGAAAGCTGACTTTTATGACCTGAGACATATCCCCAACATCATTGGTGCCATTGATGGTACACATGTGGCATTTGTCCCCCCCCCCAGAGAAATGAACAAGTTTTCAAGAATAGGAAAAGCTATCACTCTATGAATGTGCAGATGGTGTGTTTTGCGGACCAGTACATCTCCCATGTGAATGCCAAGTATTCGGGCTCTGTGCATGAAGCCTTTATCTTGAGGAATAGCAGCATTCCATATGTGATGGGCCAACTCCAGAGGCACCGGGTGTGGCTAATAGGTGAGCCCAAGATCCCCACACAGTATAAGTAGGTGTCTGGGTATGGGGTTTTCCCTAAGGGTTAGTGTGTGTCTAACAGTTGTCTCTCGATATTTGCAGGTGACTCTGGTTACCCCAACCTCTCATGGCTTCTAACCCCAGTGAGGAATGCCAGGACAAGGGCAGAGGAATGTAACAATGAGGCACATGGGTGAACAAGGCGGATAATTGAAAGAACCTTCAGCCTCCTGGAGGTCAGGTTCCGGTGCCTCCATCTGACTGGTCGATCCCTGTACTCCTCACCCAAGAAGGTGTGCCAGTTCATCGTTGCATGTTGCATGTTGCACAACCTGGCCTTGAGACTTTTCTGCAGGGGAATGAGCCTGGACATGGTCTTGTGGCAGTGGTGGAGCCTGTGGACAGTGAGGAAGAGGAGGAAGAGGAAGAGGAAGTGGACAACAGAAGTAATATAATACACCAGTGCTTCCAGGGACACACAGGTAAGACACTGTAACTTCACTTTACTTTTAATTTTTCTGTTGGACATTGTTCATGGCAGCCTGATTTCCCTATGTCTATGGCCACTTACTAAACCGTTTGGCATCTCTATTTTCAGATCTCTGTGGCCCACTCTGGCTCCTGGTGTGTTTACTGCTGCCCACTAAAGGTCATTCCAATGTAAATCTTACTGTACATATGACTTGCTATGTTTTGATGATGTTGTACTAATACATATTTGAATCATTTGACAGTCTCCAAATTTGTATTTGTTCCAAGGGTGTTTATTTCAGTGTTCATAAGTAGAGGGGGATGTGCAATGGGCTGGGGTGATGGTGGAGGAAAGTCCAGGGTAGAGTCCAGTCTCTTGGTATCACAGGTGCATTGTCCAAGGGGGCATAGGAAGTGGAGCAATGGCAGTTCAAGGTGGAGAGGGTGACAGAGTGGGACAGAACGGTGACAATCAGGAGAGTCTTATATCCTGGCGGGGGTATTGGCAATGTTCTCTGGCTTCTGACTGGATCGCAGGGACCATTTGCGGGATGGTTCTCCTTCTGCAGGGGGTGGGGTGCTGGTGGCCTGTTGTTCGAGTGGTGGGGCCTCCTATCCACTAGCACCGGCGGAGGTGGAGGGCTGTTCTTTGGGGTGGCTAGTGTCAGGGGCCCGTTGCTGTGCCACTGCCTCCCTCATGGTGATGGCCATGTTACCCACCACCCCTACAATGGTGACCAGGATGGTGTAGATGAGTTTGAGGTCCTCCCTGATCCCTAGGTACTGTCCCTCTTGCAGCTGCTGGGTCTCCTGCAACTTGGCCAGTATCTGGCCCATGGTCTCCTGGGAATAGTGGTAGGCTCCCAGGATGATTGTGCGTGCCTCCTGGGGAGTGGGTTCCATGGGCCTGTCCTCCCCCTGTTGCTCAGCAGTCCTCCCAGCTTCACTGTTGTCCTGTGCCTCTGTCCCCTGAACCGTGTGGGTTTGTGGGGTTGCCTGGGGTTCCTGTAGTGGTAGACACACTGCTGATTGACGTGTCCTGGGGACAGTGGCATGGGCGCGAGGGTGGGTGCTGTGCTTGTGTTTCCTGAGGGGGGAGGCTCTGTGGTGGTATGGGACTGTGGCAGGGTAACCAACTGTCCAGAGGTCCCTGATGGGCCAGGTTGGTCATCCTGATCCAGGTGTGCAGAGCTACTGTCATCACTGTGGGCATCTTCTTGGGGGGGACTGGATGTTGCTGGCACCTCCTCTCCGGTGACGTTTAGTAGGGGTCCTGTGGGGATGCAAATGCAGTGTTATTGTATCTGTGTGTGCCATCTTATGCATGGGTGTGTTTCACTATATGATTGTGATTTCCCGGTCAGCTTTGCCTTGTGTGCATGGTGATTTTGTGGGCTGGGTGATTCTCTCTACTGGGCATGCTGTGGAGATGGGTGTCTATGCAGGTCTGTGAAGGGGTCCAAGGATTGTTGTGGCATGCAGGGCTTGGTATTGGGATGGGTGTGTTGTGATAGTGGGGTATGTGCGTGGTAGTGGAGTGATGGGAGTGAGGGTGAGGGTGGAGGTATGTGATGGCATGCAGGTTGGGGGGGTGATAATGGTAAAGGTTTGACCAGAGTCCAGTCCTCCTGCTACTCCTGGGAGGCCCTCTGGTTGCATGATCGCTAAGACTTGCTCCTCCCATGTTGTTAGTTGTGGGGGAGGAGGTGGGGGTCCACCGCCAGTCCTCTTTATGGCTACCTGGTGTCTTGCAACCACGGAATCCCCCGTAGGTCGTTCCACCTCTTCCTGATGTCATCCCTTGTTCTGGGGTGCTGTCCCACGGCGTTGACCCTGTCCACGATTCTCCACCACAGCTCCATATTACTAGCAATGGACGTCTGCTGTACCTGTGGCTCTACCTGGATGACTTCCTCCACCATGACCCTTAGCTCCTCCTCTGAGAACCTGGGGTGTCTTTTGGGTGCCAGGGATGTGGTGTTAGTGATATGTGTGAGGATGTGTGGGGTGATGTGTGGGGTGATGTGTTGTGAGGTGTGTGGATGGTGTATGGGTGATGATGTTTTGTGCCTCTGATTGAGTGGGTACTCCCGACTTGTCTCTCTCTCTCTGCTTGCTATCTTTTTTTTAGCTGTAAGGGATTGTGGGTAATGTGGGTGTGTGTTTTATATTGGATTGGGTGTCTGGGTGTGGTGTGTGTATGTTTTTCAGGTGTTTGTAGTTTGAATTGTCCAATGTAGTGTAGTTTTGTAAGTGTGTGTGTAGTTTGAGCGTGGCGGTATGTACCACCAATGGTTTATGGTGGTTGAAAGACCGCCACATTGATTTGTGGGTTGTGATACTGTGGCCGTATTCCTGTTGGCGCAACGGTGTGGGTTTTGGTACCGCCAATTTATCACTGACCTTTGGTCTGGCGGACTTGTCTTGGTGTCTGTATAGTGGCAGATTTCTTAGTGTGGGTCATAATACCCACAGCAGAATGCCACCGCAGTCACGGTATGTTGGCGGCCGTCAGCACAGCGGTAGGCAGGTTTTACCGCCGGGGTTGTAATGAGGGCCCAAATGTGCTTATGTGATGGAATGAGAATGGACCAAAGACCCATCACACCGGTACAATTATTTTGTTTTCCGCTTTTACCTTTTCCGTTTTGGAGGACTGCAGCACAGACCTAAATTCTCAGAGTAATGATCTATTGCATGTAGCACCACAATAATTGGGAGGATAGTTTCCTGGCAGATGATTGGTAATGCCTAATTTTGGTTGCACCATCATGTGTTACCGGAGTGACATAACCATGTAATCGACAATACATTTATTGTGTGTTTTAATGTTACTAATGTTTAGGGGGCATTCAAGTCATTATACTGTAGATGCATTCACAGTAGAAAACTAGTAGTTTATATATAAGTATGTTCTACTGTTTGATTTTAACATACTGAATTATAGTACATATACAGATTTATATTTATGTATTATGGTGTAGCTGCATATAATCATGTTTCATTTATAATTCCTGTTTCCACTTATAATTGAAAGACACACATAATTATGTATTTTGAATGTGCATTAATGCCTTATTAAGTTAGTGTTAGACTTGGCATCCTTGGTGTGGTCTCTCCTAACTTTTTGCCCCTGTTTCCCAGGTTGTTGATGTGTGCTGGACTCTGTTTCTGCTGTTTTTGTTACTCTGGGCACTTTACCACTGCTATCCAGTGCTAAAGTGCAAGTGCTCCTGTTTAAAATGTATGTGTAATTGACTTTCTATGATTGGCATATTTGATTTACTAGTAAGTACCTAGTACAGTGCACTAGAGGTGCCTAAGGCCTCTAAATCACATGCTACTAGTGGGCCTGCATCACTGGTTGTGCCACCCACATTAGTAGCCCTGTAAACATGGCTCAGACCTGTCACTGCAGTGTCTGTGTGTGCAGTTTTAAATTGCCAATTTGACTTGGCAAGGGTACCCACTTGCAAGGCCTAAACCTTCCCTGTTTCTATATGTAAGGTACCCCTAAAGTAGGCTCTAGGTAGCACCATGGGCAGGGTGCAGAGTATGTAAAAGGTGGAGAATGTACTTATGTGTTTTACATGTCCTAACAGTGAAATACTGCCAAATTTGGTTTTCACAGTTGCAAGGCTTATCTCTCTCATATGTTAACATGGGGGCTGCCTTTCAATATTATTAAAGTGCAGATTCCCTTTGAGAGCAGACAGAAAAATTGAGTTTAGGGTCTCTGAGCTCACAATTTAAAAAAACATCTTTTAGTGAAGTTGGTTTTTAGATTGTGGCGGTCATTCTGACCGCGGCGGGCGGCGGTCGCCGCCCGCCTTGCGGTCACCGCCGAATGACCACCCCGCGGTCAAAAGACCGCGGCGGCCATTCCAACTTTCCCGCTGGGCCGGCGGGCGACCGCCAAAAGGCCGCCCGGCGGCCCAGCGGGAAAGCCCCTGCAACGAGGAAGCCGGCTCTGAATGGAGCCGGCGGAGTTGCAGGGGTGCGACGGGTGCAGTGGCACCCGTCGCGATTTTCACTGTCTGCTAAGCAAACAGTGAAAATCTTTGTGGGGCCCTGTTAGGGGGCCCCTGCACTGCCCATGCCAGTGGCATGGGCAGTGCAGGGGCCCCCAGGGGCCCCACGACACCCGTTCCCGCCCATCCTGGTTCTGGCAGTGAAAACCGCCAGAAACAGGGTGGCGGGAAGGGGGTCGGAATCCCCTTTTCTGACTTTACCGCAGCGGTCAGAATAGCCCTGGAAGCACAGCCAGCCTTTTGGCGGTGCTTCCGCGGTCCCCGGCCCTGGCGGTCATGGACCGCCAGTGTCGAAATGACCCCCTGTGTGTTTCAAAATTCCACTTTTAGAAAGTAGGCATTTTCTTGCTTAAACTATTCTGTGACTAGGGGGCGTGGCTAGGCCGGGCAAGATGGCAGCCGCTTAATTCCTCAGCTCCCAAGGGGCCTTTCAATTATCTGCAAAAACTAGCCCCATCTCTTGACCATTCCCGGGGGTACTGCGCATCGGAGGTTGCTGGCATCGAGAACAGACAGCGGAGAGGACTCCCGGACTCCGGGACCCCCCAGGAGGAGAGCTGAGGAGCGCAGCGGCCGGGGCCCAGAGAGAAACTGGAGCCGGGGGCTCGAGTGCCGGTCTCCCTGGTAGCGGTGCGGAGTGGGGCCTAGCATTACACCTGGCATCAACCCTTGGAGAAGGGCGTGTCCGGGCCCGGAGGGCCTCCACGTAGGGACAGTACAAACATTAGAACACGCCTGACATGGACAACCGGAGTAACCGGCGGAGGATTGACTGGACACCGCTATGATGGTAAAAGAACCTGAACTGGACGCACTGGAACTAGAGGTAAAGGGGTCAGGTGGAAGTGTGGTTTTGGCCTCAAGCACTGTAGAGATCCCGGGCTCCGGGCCACTCTGGGCTGATGACCTCTAAGGGCCGGCGTGGGAGTAAAGCGATGAAACGCACCACTAACACTGATCACGGTGGTGGGGACTTGCAAGACCTCACACAGACCAAAGTACAAGATACCTTAGATAAAATATTGGGTGCAATTGAGGACACAAAAACAACCTTGAAGCATGACATTAACCAGGTAGTGGTGGAAATAGGCCTCCTGCGGGCGGATCACCAGAAGCTTGTTGATAGAGTCAAGGAAACGGAGACCACTTTTGCAGACCTCACACTGAGACAAAAGGAACTAGAGGCCTCGGTACTGAGCCTCACGGACAGAGTGATGCGCTTGGAGCGCAGGGCAGAAGATGCGGAGGGAAGGAATCGAAGGAACAATGTAAGAGTGGTAGGACTCCCGGAAGGAGCAGAGGGCACAAATATAATAGAATTTCTTGAGGAATGGCTGCGCACTGTGGTAGCACCGGGACAATTGACACCATTCTTTACATTGGAGAGGGCGCACCGGGTCCCCTCCAGGCAACTGGCACCAGGAAGCACGCCCCCCGCAGTGGTCGCCAGGCTGCTCCACTATAAAGACAGAGACATACTGCTCCAGATAGCCAGAGAGGCGGGACCATTTAAGGTGGCTAATGGAGAATTAACTTTTTTCCCAGACTTCACCATGGACGTCCAAATTAAGAGAGCGTCATTCATGGCGGTGAAGAGGGCCCTCAGAAACAAAGGGATCCAATACTCTCTCCTTTTCCCAGCAAGACTGAGAGTGATTGTGGAGGACAAGACCACATTTTTCCAGAATCCAGAGGAGGCATGGGAGTGGATAGAGACTAGTGGAGGACGAGCAGGGCGGCCCATGAAATCAGATAACGCTGAGAGAAGGCCACGGGGAGTTTCCCGGGGGCGTCGTCGCCGTGCCCGCCTCTGGTCTGGACCGAAAAAATCCCAGAGGGAGTCTGAGAGGACAGAAGCCTTGAAAGCGGCAGCTGCCATGGGCAGAGAAGCATCCCCTTCAGGGAGCAACGAGAGAGACTCAGATGGCACAACAGTTTCATCAGTGGAAGGCTCCAGCTGCTCCGGGCGGCTACCGAGGGTGACCCCGCAAACAGCAGATGACTTGGGGTAACTGCATGCGACCAGTTCTGGAGATAGGGCACACTGAGTATGTAGTAGGCCCCGATGGGCATGGACCCACCCCCTTACTGGCTTCTCGTCCACTCCGTTATACTGGCGAGAACTATATGTACTTTGATGACAAAGTTGCACTGTTGCACTGGTTATTTGGGCTACCTGCATTCTCGAAGGAGCCCTGGGGAGGGGGAGTTGGGGTTTTCAATTTTAAGTTTTGATGGCACCTGGGGGCAATGGATTACAATTGAGCAGCAAAGAATGGTGGCTGGAGGGGTGTGGAGTACCGAGGGTGGTAGGTTAGGCCGAACTCCTTTGATGCCTTTCAATGACAGAATATAGTTTCCTAACATGGAACATAAGAGGGATGGGGTCACCAGCTAAAAGACACAGAATACTATCTTATCTAAAGAGGAGAGGCATACATGTAGCGATGCTGCAGGAGACCCACATGACTGCCACGGAAGTGGAAAAGCTAAGGCGCAGATGGAGAGGGCAGGTGTTCGCTACTAAATACTCTGCGTATGCGAGGGGGAGTGCGTTTGGGTGCTAGCAGGTGTCCCCCTTGATGTGGTTTCTACTGACGTAGATCAGGAAGGTAGGTTCGTACTTGTGGAAGGGAAACTCCATGGGACTCCATTGGTGCTGGGAAGTATTTACGCCCCCAATCAGGACCAGATTCCCTTCATGCAGCGCTTGTCGAGCCGTCTCACGTGCCAGCAACATGGGGAGTTATTGCTGGGGGGGGGACTTCAATAGCATAACGAACATAGATTTGGACCGCTCCATTCTGCCATTACCGGGAGCCAGCATTCCACAAAGTAGCCCAAAAACTTAGGGAATGGATGCATGACTGGGAAATGATTGATGTTTGACGCGAACAGACCCCCGATGACAAGGACTACTCATATTATTCAGGGCTACACCACATATACACCAGGATAGACAGGGTGGTGTGCTCTGCTGCCCTAGCACGGGGGATGACCCACTCAGAATACTTGGGACGCACAATATCTGACCACAACCCCCTATTGCTCAACTGGAGAGCAGTTGAGGATAGGCCCCCCCATACAGTTATGGAGACCTACCGCACCTGAGGACCAAGCAAGCATACAGGGAGACGCTCTGTTCATTCCTGACAGACCACATTAAAATTAATAAGGGATCTGCCGCTTCTAGTCACATAGACTGGGAAACACTTAAGGTAGCGACAAGAGGTTACTGTATAGGGCAAACAGTGGGGATTAGACGCACCCTAGAGCGCGAACAGACCAACTAGAGGAAACCGTACATAAGGCGGAAAAGGAAGGGAGCCAAGGCACATTGAACCAGGAAGAATATATGCAGACAAGGAGGTCCCATTCCCAGGTAGAGGAACAGCTCAGATGCCACTGCACACAGAAATATCTAGCGTTGATACAAGCTGAGGAGGGCAGGGCAGGTAAGCTATTGGCCTGGTTGGTGAGACGGGCGGGGAGGGATCCCCCATCGTGAGCATTCGGGATATGAAAGGCGAGCACAGATTCAGACTAGGCCCCATAAATGACGCCTTCAGGGACTATTATACATATCTGTACTGGAGCCCCGATCAGATTGAGGAAGGGCGACTAGATACATTTCTATGACCGCTCCCACTGACTGTACTGGTGTATGAAGGAAGGGGCGAACTGGGGGGACCGGTGAGAATAGAAGAGGTGAGGGAGGCTATCACACACCTGGCCCCTGGGAAGACACCTGGCACAGATGGTCTCCCAATGGACTTTTACAAAAAGTACATGGCACTGGTGGCACCCCAGCTGGTGGAAATATGTGCAGAAGCACTGCGCTCCGGCCGACTGCCAGACTCTCTCAGAGAGGCACTTGTGGTGCCCCTGCCCAAATTGAAATCAGGAGAGGCATCAGTCACTGATTTTTGCCCGCTATCCATGCTGAACAGCGATTTTAAAATACTTAGTAAGATCCTGGCTAATCGATTGCTCCAGCATATACCAATGCTGGTCCACGCAGACCAGAATGGGTTTGTCCCAAACCGTAGTACATCGCTGAACCTCAGACGCCTCTTTGCCATATTGCAGATGCCTAGGACGGAGCGACCCCCAACTGGTGCGCTAATAGCTATTGACTTTGAGAAAGCTTTTGACTCAGTCAGATGGGACTATTGACGAACAGTGATGCTTAGGAAGGGGAAGATTGGGTGAGATGGGTGTCTGGGTTGGTTTGACAGTTGAGCTGTTTGCACCTCTCTCTAGACAGTTACACAAAGGGAGCTGTGGTGTAGCCTGCATATCCTGATGAGCCATCTGTGCTTGGAGGGAGGGGAGGAGTGGTCACTTACACTTGAAAGGGCTGTGCCTGCCCTCACACAATGCAGTCTCCAACCCGCTGGTGTGTGTCTGGGATCTGGCGTGGGCAATGCAGGATCTTGAAAACAACAGAGACTTCTCTTTGAAGTACGCAGAATAAGGTCTAAGAGGAGCACCCAAAACCCCTGATCACTTCTGGGGCCAGATGTAACAAAGGTTTTTACCCATTCTGTGTCTATGGGAAAAAGTGCTCGTACATATGGCCCCTGGAATCAAGAGGAACCTCTGCCAAGGAGAAGAGCTGAAGAGCTGAGGAGAAGTGCTGCCCCTCCCTGTGACTGTGCTTTGTTGGGTTATGCTTCAGTTGCTGCTTCTGCCTGTGGAAGGGGGACAAAGACTGGACTTTGTTGTGCATTCCTGCTTGAGAAGAATCTCCAAGGGCTTGAACTGAGCTTGCCTCCTGGGCCATGAAAGACTTCACCTTCATGCATAGCCCGATGAGAGGGGAAATTTTCGATGCACCTTCCGTGACACAGCTGATAAACAATGCGCTGCATGCTTCGCAGCTGAAATTAATGCTCCACTTGCATTGGGGCTAGAAGATCAACGCAACATAGCTAGATAAGTGACACGCAACACCCGCTCACTGAGGCTGATAACGATGCAAACCTCACGCAGGTTCTTTGATATCGTGCAACCAGATTTTCCACGTATCCTCCCTGGGCGTTAAAGTCGACCTGACTGCGCGGATACGAGGTGCCCCGTCCAGAAATCGATGCATCGCTCCCTTGTGGGAGAGAATGACGCATTGCCGAAATGACCGGAGAAGGAAACTACGCACTCCCTCACTTGCTAGTAAGGAATCAAAACATTGCTACTCTTTTCCAATGCACGCTCGTCTGTGCAGCTTTATTTTTTACGCTAACCAAGTACTTTGTGTAACAACAGTATTCTCACTGTTTTCTAAGGATTAAGGCCCTCACTACAACCATGGTGGTAAATGCCGCCTACCGCCTTGCTGACGGCCGCCAACATGATGTGACTGCGGCAGTATTACGCTATGGGTATTATGACCCACACTGAGAAATCTGCTACTATACAGACACCCACACAAGTCCACCAGTCGAAAGGTCAGTGGTAAACTGGCGAAAGCAAAACCTACACCGCCACGCCAACAGAAATACGCCCACACTATCACGACCCACAAATCAACGCGGCGTTCAATCAGCCATGGTAATCCATTGGTGGTACACACTGCTGCGCTCAAAATACACACACATTTACAAAACACCACCAGATTGGACAATTCAAACTACATACACCTGACCCACATACACACACCACACACCCAATCCAATATAAAACACCCACCCACATTACCCACAACCCTTTACGAGAAAAAAAAGATTGCCAACAGAGAGAGGCACAAGCTAGGAGCACCTACTCAATCTGAGCCGCAGAACACCATCACCCATACACCATCCACGCACCTCACACCACACACCACAACACAACACCCCACACATCACTCCACACATCACCCCACACATCCTCACACATATCACTCACACCACATCTATGGCACCCCAAAGACACCCCAGGTTTTCAGAGGAGGAGCTCAGGGTCATGGTGGAGGAAATCATCCAGGTAGAGCCACAGCTATTCGGATCACTGGTGTAGCAGACATCCATTGCAAGGAAGATGGAGTTATGGCAGAGGATTGTGGGCAGGGTCAACGCCATGGGACAGCATCCAAGAACAAGGGATGACATCAGGAAGAGGTGGAATGACCTACGGGGGAAAGTGCGTTCCGTGGTTGCAAGACACATGGTAGCCGTACAGAGGACTGGCCATGGACCCTCACCTCCTCCCCCACAACTAACAACATGAGAGGAGAAAGTCTTGGTGGTCATGCATCCTAAGGGCCTTGCAGGAGTAGTAGGAGGACTAGACTCTGGTAAGTCAAATCTTTACTACTTTATCCCCTACACCCTACCTGCATGCCATCACAAACTCCTACCTCTACCCTCACCCCAACACTCCACCACCTCATACGTACCCCACCATCACAACCCACTCATCCAAAAACCTAGACCTGCATGTAACACCAATGCATGGACCCCCATCACAGACCTGCATGGATGCCCATCACCACACCATGACCAGTAGAGAGACTCACCCAGCCCATAAAATCCCCACTCACACAAGGCCAGGCTGACAGGGAAATCACAATCATACAGGGAAACACACCCATGCACAAGATGACACATGTAGAAACAATAACACTGCATTTGCATCCCCACAGGACACCTACTCAACGTCACCAGAGAGGAGGTGCCAGCTACATCCAGTCCCCCCCGAAGAGGCCCACAGGATGACCAACCTGGCCCATCCGGGACCACTGGACAGTCAGTTCCCCTGCCACAGTCCCAACCCACCGGAAACACCAGCACAGCACCCACCCAGCGGGCTCATGCCACTGTCCCCAGGACACGTCAATCAGCAGTGTGTCCACCACTACAGGGACCCCAGGCAACCCCACAAACCCAGGAAAATCAGGGACCTGGGGTCAGTGGCAGTGGACACCTGGTTCAGGGGACAGAGGCACAGGACAACAGGGAAACTGGGAGGATTGCTGTGTGACAGGGGGAGGACAGGTCCAGGAAACCAACTGTCCAGGAGGCACTCACCAACATCCTGGGAGCATGCCACCATTCCCAGGAGACCATGGGCCAGATACTGTACAAGTTGCAGGAGACCCAGCGGCTGCAGGAGGGACAGTACCTGGGGATCAAGGATGACCTCATAAACATCTACACCATCCTGGTCACCACTGCAGGGGTGCTGGGTGACATGGCCAACACCATGAGGGAGGCAGTGGCACACCAACGGGCTCCTGACACTAGCCAAACCTATGAACAGTCTTCCACCTCCGCCGGCGCTAGTGGACAGGAGCCCCCGCCACAGGAACAACAGGCCACTAGCACCCCACCCCCTGCAGAAGGAGAACCACCCTGCAAACAGTCCCTGCGATCCAGGCAGAAGCCAGAGAACATTGCCAAGACCCTCACCAGGAAATAAGACTCTCCTGATTGTCATCCTTCTGTTCCACTCTGTCACCCTGTCCACCTTGGACTTCCATTGCTCCCCTTCCTATGCCCCCTTGGACAAAGCACCTGTGATACCAAGAGACTGGACTCTGTCCTGGACTTTCCTCCACCATCACCCCAGCCCATTACACATCCCCCTCTACTTATGAGCACGTAAATAAACACCCTTGGAACAAATACTAATCTGGAGTCTGTCAACTGAATCAAATATGTATTAGTTCAACAAATCAAAACATTGCAAGTCAAATGCACAGTCAAATATACTTTGAAATGGCCTTTGGTGGGCAGCAGTACACATAGCAGGAGCCAGAGTGGGCCACTGATATCTGAAAATAGAGATGCCAAAGGGTACAGTAAGTGGCCATAGACATAGGGAAACCAGGCTGCCATGAACAATGTCCAACAGATAGCTGATAAGTTAAGTGAAGTTACAGTGTCTTATCTGTGTGTCACTGAAAGTACTGCTGTATTCTGTTGCTTCTGTCATCAACATCTTCTTCCTCTGCCTCCTGTTCCTCACTGTCTACAGGGTCTACCGCTGCCACATGCCCATCTCCAGCCTCATTATCCTGCAGAAAAGGCCAGGTTGTGCAACATGCAACGCTTATCTGGCAGACCTTCTTGGGTGGGTAGTACAGGGATCCACCTGTCAGATGGAGGCACCGGAACCTGGCCTTCAGGAGGCCGAAGATCCTTTCAGTAATCCTTCTTGTACGCCCATGTGCCTCATTGTAATGTTCCTCTGCCCTTGTCCTGGCATTCCTCACTGGGGTTAGTAGCCATGAGAGGTTGGGGTAACCGGAGTCATCTGCAAATATCGAGGGACAACTGTTAGACACATACTAACCCTTAGGGACAACCCCATACCTAGACACCAACTTATACTGTGTGGGGACCTTGGGCTCACCTATTATCCACAACCGGTGCCTCTGGAGTTGTGCCATCACATATAGGATGCTGCTATTCCTCAAGATAAAGGCGTCATGCACAGAGCCAGGGTATTTGGCATTCACATGGGAGATGTAATGCTATGCCAAACACACCATCTGCACATTTATTTTTCACTATTCTGGAACACTTGTTCATTTCTGTGGGGGGGGGACACATGCCACATGTGTACCATCAATGGCACAAATGATGTTGGGGATATGTCCCAGGGCATAAAAGTCAGCTTTCACTGTGGCCAAATCCTCCACCTGGGGGACTACGATGTAGCTGCGCATGTGTTTCAGCAGGGCTGACAACACTCTGGTCAACACGTTGGAGAACATTGGCTGAGACATCCCTGATGCCATGGCCACTGCTGTTTGAAAGGAAGCACTTGCCAGGAAATGGAGCACTGACAGGACATGCACTAGAGGGGTATACCTGTGGGCTGGCGGATAGCTGACATCAGGTCTGGCTCCAATTGGGCACACAGTTCTTGGATTGTGACACGATCAAGTATGTAGGTTATGATAATGTGTCTGTCCTCCATTGTCGCAAGGTCCACCAGGGGTCTGTACACCAGAGGATGCCGCCATCTCGTATTCAGCCTCAGCGGTTGAAGCCTATGGAAGAAAACGCTGAGCAGAGGGCCACATTCACAGATCTATTGAACCAATGATGAATTTCTTCCTTTACAGAACCAGTATGTGAATCCGACAATCAGTTTCTGTGCCGATGTCTGCTGTGATGCAGTTAGGTGCCATGGCTTGAAATGGCGGCTGCCTGACCTGTGAGGAGGGACAAGTGGAAATGAGGTAATTCCGCTGGTGCTGTGCGCCGTTGCGGTAGGCGGTCGAACATTACCTATTTATCTGAACTTGTGTTGTGCCATTTATAGTGTTTTCACTGAGTTACTATGTGTGTTGGTACAAATAATTTACACATTGCTTCTGAAATTAAGCCTGCCGGCTCGTGCCAACCTACCAAGGGGGTGAGCGGGGGTTAAGCGAGTGTGATTCTCCTTTAATGTGACTAGAGTGAGGGTCCTTGCCTGGACAGCGGGTAACCGAACTGCCAACCAAAGATCCCATTTCTAACAGTAAGCACAACCAAAGGCCTGAAACATTCGATTTCTTGTGTCTAACCTTTTAATTTTCAAGGTGGAGTTTTGCTCTCGTTACAATATTCTTTCATTGCAGGAATGAGTCTACAGTTAATGAAAGACACATTGTGCATTTAAGATTTAAGATAGTGAGGTATGGGAGAATACTTTGACAAGGGCAAGGAGCACTAACGAACTGAGAAGAAAATACTCCTGTTTCTCCACTATACACTGCAAGACACTCAAGGATGTCTTGATGTTCAGTTCGTGAGACATGAGATTCAATGGGAGTTGCCATCTTCAAATATGCAAGGAAGATGGAAAACTACTAATGGAAACTTGTGGAAGGTTCTGTAGGTTGAATTTGTATTCACCTAGTTAGTCTAGAGCAGATTCTCTTTTTCCCATGACAACAGCAGATTGCCTTGAGGCTTGGAGAAGTACAGACCTCTATTCTCCTTAGTCCTTTGTTTGGCTCTATGACATACATCACCTCTCTATCAGAACTCATACTGAGTTTTCTGCAATGCTGACCTCTGAAATTTCCTATATTTTTCTGAGACTTAATTATGATTTCTTTTGAGCTTAGTTTAGGGTATTTAGATTAACTTTGTTTCTCCAAGGATTAGGCAAGAGGACAGTAAGTCATATACTGAACATCAGACTTTGTCTATCACCTTTTGTATTGCTTCTACTGAAATTCTTGTATGCCTTATGCTTGTAAGATTTAATTTCATTTGACGTTTCACCTTGCCTTTGGTGATTCTGTAAACAGTCTGGCTTTGAACTTCTAATAAATATTTGAACTTTATCCTCTGTCTCCTGGATGTATTGTGTGACCAAATAGGTTGCACTGTTAATTGATTCGGAAGGTGGATTCTAACTCTCTTTTACCCCTCAAGTACCCAAAAAAGGTTCATCAGAAGAAGAAAAGGAGGAATATAGTCACAAGCGTCATCATGATCAATTGTGATAGTTCTTTCTGTACTGAAAGCATCTATGGCATGATAGTGCCACTCCAGCTATATTGCTTGACATGGCAAGATAGTGGACATTCTATGTAAATGTTTGGCACATGTGGCATTGTGGTGTCTCCTCTGGTATAATTTTGACCCTTTCATAATTGTAGTTATTTTTTAAATATTGTGAGTTTTTCTGGCAAAATGACAGCTAACCATAATTTACTGATATCCATGGCATACTATTGACAATATTACCCTAGAAAGGGTATCACTGGCAAGCAATAGTGCAGAGCATATGCATGTATGGGGTTGGTATGTGTGAGGTCTTAAAACTAAACAATGGTAATCAACATGAAATCTTTTCTTCCTTGAAAATTATAAGCTTTTGCTTTGTTGGAATGAGTGTGTTTTTACAAAATAAAAAGCTAACAGCAAAATGCATTTCATAACACAATAAGATGAGGATTGGGGCAACATTCACTACTGTCTCAGATACGAACCTGTAAGATTGGTGTAAACTTTCTATTAGTCAACCACATTAGGTCTCTCTAATCTGAGCAATAGCACTCTTGTATGAGGTGTAAAACACTGGCGGCTGCCACTCAACAGGGTGGTGGTGCAGGGGAGTTTGGGGAAAGGAGAAGGGGGGGATAAGAAAAAACACTTACTTGTGGGGAAGATGCATTCATCTCTCCTCCGTCCTGTTCCTCTTCCCATCTGCACAGGCTCCCAGCCAATCACAAGGCTGCTGTCACCAGCATGACAGCAGCTGCGTGATTGGTTTGAGCAGCATGCTTCACCACTTAGACTGGGAATGGGCACCTGGGTATGTCCTCCACTCGACTGTGCAATACAGCCGGTCAGAGACCAAGCAAAGTCTGCATGTCTGTTTTTCCTGTCCAACACGGTCGGCCAAACAGGCATGCACACTTTATGTGCACATAGTCCACCTCCGGCCCCCTCCCTCCAGCCCAGCTCCACCCTGCCCCTTCTCCCAGGAAAAGAAAATAACAAGGTAGGGTTATTAGCATTTTATTTTTCCTTTCCCCACAATCCAGTGGGGGGACACTCCTCCACCTTAGCAGAGTAGCCGCCCCAGTGTAAAATCAGTGGAATTCTGCTCTCCACAAGCTCACAATGTAAGATCTTCAACTTTCCATCTTATTCTTTACTTATGACTGAGAATCTATTAATTAAAGCTAATATGGAAGTTTGAAATCAAGTGAAATATAATGTGGAAAAAAGATTCTAGGACAAATACTAGGCCATTTGAATTTCCATTTTCTGAACCTTGTATCACTCCTAGCCTGAAGATATTGTTTACACTGTTTATGTAAGCTGTGCAGAAAAAGTCCCAATTTGTTACTATTGTTCAATACTTTCTAGGGGCTGGTGAACCCCTACAATCGCTGAAAGGGCCAGCATCCCTTGGAATACCAGTAAAGTATTAAAATAAGTCAGGAATGTTGCTTTAAAGTATACTTTTTTTTAGCAAATGCATATGAACATTGTTCTGTAAAATGTGCTACTTAACTGTTTAAAGTAACTCTCTACTGAATTTGCTCAGGAGGGATTACGACGGGACATTTGTTACCTGGCATTTTCAAAGGTCACTGGCCTCGGTGTAAATTATGATACTCCAAGACGGGCAATATTTTCAGTAGGTTAAGCCAGCATTGCTATGTTGTTTTTGACATCTGTCAGGATTAAAGGAAGAAAGGTGAACATGTTTAGAGTACCCGCTCAGATCCCACGATGTCGCCATTTAACAACTTGCATGCATTGCATGGATTTTGTTTTCACAATGAAACGGTTAATTACATTACTTTGCTCTGCTTCTGGCAATAGGTCATGGGGAGTCACAGTACATTGTGAAACTGCAGCATGGCGCCACGTGGAGGCTCTGCTCGAAAATGTCTCGGGTCGCTGCACAGATGATTCCTCCCTGTAGCTGACACAATTCTAAAGGAAATTGATTAGATATACAAATGACCCAACGGTCACATCTGTCGCAACGCTGGAGCCAACTAATGTGACCTTAAATTCCACGTCTTTTTTTTTATTATTTCAAATTTCGTTCCCAGGGGATTTATTCATATCTCTCAAACTCTACGTGAAATCATTCCTGTGTGTAGCAACATGTTTTTCTGTCACAAGTGATGGCATCAGTAATTGTTTCTGAAGTATTTTCACAGCATTACTGCAAACTCACACTCACATGAATTTAACATGATTTATACATTGCACGTTCCATATGTATGTAAAAAAGTGAATTAATGATGACCTTGTGGTACTAGTTGTTTCAATCATTCGGTGTCTGCACTTATTTCCATTGCCTACCACTAAGTATAATCAGAGCCACTGGAATTATGCGGAAGCAGAGGGCCAAGTTAGGCTACAGGATTGAGTAAATTAGGTGCAAGAAAAGGCAAATTATGCGGATTGATACAGCACATTTTGTGAAAGTATTGCTTCATTATTTTGTGATTGTTACACTTGTTAACACTATCTGGGCATTGATTGACCTCATTAGTTCCAGTTTAACACCCAAATGTAGCAATAAGCAACAGAAAGGTGGCCAGTCATCATTTGCAACCAGCCTCCACTACGCGTGAACATGTGTGGCTGCATTTTTATTAACTTTTGAACCATCTGAGCTACAAACAACATTCCTTTTTGTTATCTTCTTCAGATTATGCAGTGAATGATGGATTATGTGGCAAATGCAGCCAATCCATAATTATGCCTCAAACGCAGTGGCCGCACAATCACATAATTCCAGTGGTCCAGAGTATAATGCAGTGATTACCAACTGATAATCTTCACTACTCAGAATATCCCACCTCACCCCAGTACTAACTTAATGAGGTGTGTCCAAATCCTTCCAGACACCAAATGATCTAGTAACTTGAATGAAAAAACTGCTATCCTTCCGCCCATCTCTTCAGGTCCCTCCTCTTTTGAGAGTCACCAAGGGGGAGGTTACCCCCACATCTACAATATTCCTCAAGCATTAAGGATCGAAGTCATGATCAAAGGAATGAGGTGGGCAATAATTACTGGGATAAGAAAGGATAATCAGAGTAATAATTACTTTTTAGTACTTGCTGCATTATCTCATTAGTCTATCTTCGTTCCAGTACTCACTAAACAAAGATAGACCAGAGTGATAATCTGACGACCTGATCATTATCAAATACTACAAACCGGTCCCAGGATGCTTGTGTCCGTTTCAGGGAGGACCTGGCCTGGCAGTGCAGGCAGGACTGTTCCCATGGGGAGCAGGGCCAAGACTGATTTGCATATGGCAGGGTCCAAACTAGGGTGGTGTAGTGAGCTAAAAAACAATGGATTAAACCCAGACCTGTGACTGGGGTTGAATGTTTGATTTGTTCAGCATTCCGTCCATCATCTGTTTTTTTACTTTTAAGTACTTAGTGCATTGTCTCATCAATCCTGGTAATTCCAGTTCTTACAAAACAAAACAATCTGACAATCTGATCCCTATCAAATACTAAATACCTTCACAGGAATAGAATCAGCTAGGTAATGTTGGAATGGACACAAGAGTTGTAGAACCCACAGAAACTGAGGGATTAATACAAAACTCAGGCCCATATTTATACTTTTCGACGCAAAACTGCGCTAACGCAGTTTTGCGTCAAAAAAATTAGCGCCGGCTAACGCCATTCTGAAGCGCCATGCGGGCGCCGTATTTATTGAATGACGTTAGCCGGCGTTAGCCGCCTGCGCTGTCTGGTGTGCGTTAAAAAAAACGACGTACACTAGGCATCACCGGCGTAGGGGGAAAATGGCGTATGGGCGTCCACAAATGGTGCAAGTCAGGCTGAGGCAAAAAAAATCACCTCAACCCGATTTGCGCCATTTTTTTTCACTCCCAACCCCCATTGAAATGACTCCTGTCTTAGCAAAGACAGGAGTCATGCCCCCTTGCCCAATGGCCATGCCCAGGGGACTTCTGTCCCCTGGGCATGGTCATTGGGCATAGTGGCATGTAGGGGGGCACAAATCAGGCCCCCCTATGCCACAAAAAAAAAAAAAAAAAATACTTACCTGAACTTACCTTAATGTCCCTGGGATGGGTCCCTCCTGCCTTGGGTGTCCTCCTGGGGTGGGCATGGGTGACAGGGGGTGTCCCTGGGGGCATGGGGGGGCACCTCTGGGCTCATTCTGAGCCCACAGGTCCCTTAACGCCTGCCCTGACCCAGGCGTTAAAATCCGGCGCTAATGCGGGTTTTTTAGACCCGCCCACTCCCGGGTGTGATTTTTGCCCGGGAGTATAAATCCCACGCACATGCCTCGGAGTCGGGAACGCCTACCTTGCATATCATTAACGCAAAGTAGGTGTCCACGCTAAAAAATTACGCTAACTCCATGGACTTTGGCGCTAGACGCGTCTAACGCCAAAGTATAAATATGGAGTTAGTTTTGCGTCGAAATTGCATAAAAAAAAACGACGCAATTTCGGCGCAAACGGAGTATAAATACGCCCCTCAGTATCATAAAGAAATAGACAGGCACTGGATAGACACCTTACCTTGTCTGAGCTGAACCTCCAGCAGTCCCAAACTATACAGGACTGAAGGAGTCTCTCCCTCAAACAGGAAATATATCATAAGAATGAATCTGCATTCCCCAGTTTCTTACTAGAGCTACTTAAGGTAACAATGATCAACCAGAATCACCAGCCTTACACCCCAATACAAGACAATAATCAGGGAGTCAAGAAGCCAAATCACACCTAGGGAACTCGGTAAGAGATTCATGACCCAAATAGTCAGACTCAAAACCAGCAATGCCATCATCATTCCTCTTAGAAAAATTCTTAACAGGACTAAAGTAATCCTAATGTTAATTAAACCACAAAGGCTTAGTCCGCTATCCACCAACAGGACAGTGATCCAATAATTCAGATCCAAAGGCAATCAAGGGGAATATGAGGAGCTCAGAAGGCTCAAAATGAAAACACAATTTCCACATTTCAGCTTGTCTGTAGTCTAATCCCTTACACATCCTGCTAAACAAACAAAAAAGAAAACTACCTAATTCTAATTGGGAGCATAAACACTATAGGGACCTAATCACAATGCCCCGACTCTCAAATCCACAAGGAGCCATCACTACAGCAAAAGAGGGTACATTTTGTACCTGCTATAACCAAAGCAGAATAAGAAAAGAAAATTTACACAACCAAATTCAAACATATCCTCCAAAATAAACATCACCAAACACAATACCCTCCATGTCAAGCACAGAGGAAGGCAATATCTCTAGGGTCTAAACCTCACTCAAGAGAGAGAAACTCATGGAGCAAGGGACCTCAGTCTAACAGCTTAGGAAAGAATACTGACAGAACCCTGAAAGAGTATTATCCAGAGAGAGTATAAATCCAGAAGGAACTGAAAGTGATCTCATTCCAACCTTAAGCCTAGGTCCATCGGGGGCATAAACGGAAACCTACTAAACCAAGAGTTCTTACCTTTTTCACTTCTGTGGGAATACAGAGAATGGCCTCGGGAAGCTGGGGACCCCATCTACACGGTTTCCAGGATTTGAACCTCAAAAAATACATAAACAAGTATGTTGGACCTGGCTTTTTGACAGGGACATCCCCAAACTTTTTGCCTCCTTCCTCCTATTTTTTCTGACCTGTTGTTGTTGGCTTTTGACCTCTGAGCACTTTACCACTGCTAACCAGTGCTAAAGTGCATATGCTCTCTGTGTAAATTGCACTATTGATTGGTTTATCAATGATTGACTACTTAATGTACTTGTAAGTCCCTAGTAGAGTGCACTACATGTGCCTAGGGCATGTAGATTAAATGCTACTAGTGGGCCTGCAGCACCGGTTGTGCCACCCACCTCAGTAGCCCCTTAACCTTGTCTCAGGCCTGCCATTGCAAGGCCTGTGTGTGCAATTTCACTGCCACTTCGACTTGGCATTTAAAAGTACTTGCCAAGCCTAGAACTCCCCTTTTTCTACATATAAGTCATCCCTAATGTGTGCCCTAGGTAACCCCTAGAGCAGGGTGCTGTGTAGGTAAAAGGCAGGACATGTACCTGTGTAGTTATATGTCCTGGTAGTGTAAAACTCCTAAATTCGTTTTCACACTACTGTGAGGCCTGCTCCCTTCATAGGCTAACATTGGGGCTGCCCTCATACACTGTTGAAGTGGCAGCTGCTGATCTGAAAGGAGCAGGAAGTTCATATTTAGTATGGCCAGAATGGTAATATAAAATCCTGCTGACTGGTGAAGTCGGATTTAATATTACTATTCTAGAAATGCCACTTTTAGAAAGTGAGCATTTCTTTGCACTAAAATCTTGTTGTGCCCTTCAATCCACGTCTGGCTAGGTTTAGTTGGCAGCTCCTTGTGCATTCACTCAGACACACCCCAAACACAGGGTACTCAGCCTCACTTGCATACATCTGCATTTTGAATGGGTCTTCCTGGGCTGGGAGGGTGGAGGGCCTGCCCTCACACAAAGGACTGCCACACCCCCTACTGGGACTCTGGCAGACAGGATTGAGCTGAAAGGGGGCTTGGTGCATTTCTTAGACACTCTTTGAAGTCACCCCCACTTCAAAGGCACAACTTAGTATAAAAACAGGGCCTCTGCCCTACCTCATCAGACACTTGCTGGAGAAGAAACCTGAACCAGAAACTACACCCTGCCAAGAAGAACTGCCTGGCTGCTCAAAGGACTCACCTGTCTGCTTTCTACAAAGGACTGCTGCCTTGCTGTTGCCCTGCTGCCTTGCTGAACTCTTGTCTGGCTGTGAAAGTGCTCTCCAAGGGCTTGGATAGAGCTTGCCTCCTGTTCCTTGAAGTCTCAGGACCAAAAAGACTTCTTCCTTTCACTTGGACGCTCCGTGCGCCGAAACTTTCGATGCACAGCTTGTTTCGCGGCGAGAAAAATGCCGCACACCGACGCTGATCGACGCGACGCCCTCGGGACGATCGAAACTTCGACGCACAACCTCGCAAGGACAACGCCGCCCGACTTTCCAGGAGAAATCGACGCGACGCCTACCGTGAGCGCGAAACTTTGACGCACGGCCTCGCAAGGACAACGCCGCCCGACTTCCAAGGAGAAATCGACGCGACGCCTGCCGTGAGACCAAAATTTCGACGCACGGCCTCGCAAGGACAACGCCGCCCGACTTCCAAGGAGAAATCGACGCGACGCCTACCATGAGATCGAAACTTCGACGCGCAGCACGACGCGCAGCCGGAAAACAAGCAGGAGAATCCACGCACAGACCCGGGACATCTGGTAATCCCCGCGATCCACAAAAAGAGACTGTCTGCGCGCCGGAAAACGACGCCCGACTTCGCCGCGTGGAAAAGAACGATGCAAGTCTGTGTGTGCTGAGGAGAAATCAACGCACACACCCTTTTTCCACGCACCTCTTCTCCTGTGGCCCTCTGAGGAGATTTCCCACCAGAAACCAGGTACTTTGTGCTTGAAAGACACTTTATTGCTTTTTAAAGACTTAAGACACTTAGGCCCTCATTCTGACCTTGGCGGTCTTTTCGCAAGACCGCTGAGTTACCGCCGCGGTGAAGACCGCCGACCGCGGCGGTGTGCCGCTGTGCGCATTCTGACCGCTGGGAGCGTTCCGCCGGAAAACCGCCAGCAGCCACACTGGCGGTCGGCGGGAAAGTGGAGACTGGTCAACCTCCACCGCCACGCCAGCAGAACACCGCCCACAGAATTACGACCCACATTTCCGTGTGGCGGTCTTCTGTTGGCGGTCTTCTGTTGGCGGTCACGTCCCTATGGCTCCCGTCGCCTCCCGGAGGACCAACGCACAAGGTACGTTGATCGTCCGTGAGGGGAGGGGGTGGGGGGGTGTTGTGTGATGTGGGCGTGCATGGGGGTGTGCGTGTGAGTGTGTAGAGGGGGTGTGTGAGTGCGTGTATGCGGGCGGGGGGTGCTGCTGTGTCTATGGGTAATGTGTGCTGTTCGGCAGGTGCGCATGTCGGCATGTATGTGTGCGGGTATGTGTCCCCGTTGTGTATGTGTGTGTAGGGGGTGTGTATATGTGCATGTTGGGGGTGTGTGCATGTCGGGGTACATGTATGTGCATGTCGGGGTGGGGGTGGGGAGGGGGTTCGTACCACCTCTGGGGGGTGGCAGGGGGGTGGAGGGTGTGGGGGGAGGACTCGGGTGGGTAGTGGGGGGTGGGGGAGACCCCTATCAGTGCCAGGGAAGGAATTCCCTGGCCCCGATAGTGCTTACCGCCATGGTTCGCACGGCGGTTCCCGCCCGCAAGAAACCGCGGCGGTAGGCAGGGTCATAATACCCTTGGCGGTCTTGGGTCGACCGCCGGGCCGGAGTGCGCAAACTCCAGCCCCGCGGTCATGACCGCCGCGGAGGTCGGAGTGGAGAAGTAGCGGTCGGTCGCGGCGGGGACCGCCGCGGTCAGAATGCCATTTTTAATACCGCCGGTCTGTTCGCGGTCCGACCGCCGTCTCTCCGCCGACCGCCAGGGTCAGAATGAGGGCCTTAATATCACTTTTCAGTGATATCTTTACAAATTCATATTGCAACTTTGATCGTTTTGACCTGCAATTACCCAGACAAATATTCTATATTTTTCTAAAACACTGTGTGGTGTATTTTTGTGGTGTTATACTATGGTGTTGTATGATTTATTGCACAAATGCTTTACACATTGCCTTCTAAGTTAAGCCTGACTGCTCGTGCCAAGCTACCGGAGGGTGAGCACAGGCTGATTTTGGATTGTGTGTGACTTACCCTGACTAGAGTGAGGGTTCTTGCTTGGACAGAGGGCAACCTGACTGCCAACCAAAAACCCCATTTCTAACATTGGTGATCAGCGGTGAGGATCGGACTTGTGTTTGTGCAGTAACATACAGTAGCTAAGGATTTCACTACCTACCCACAGTTGAAGGTCAACTTGATTTTTCATCTTTTTCGCTTTTGGTTCTCTGATGTCCTCCTGGATATACTATTGATATTTTTGACTTTGGATTTTGGTTCTTGCCAGTAAGACTTTGTCAGCAATGAGATTGCTTACCTACTCATTCTTTGTGCCTACTGACCACCTCACTAAGGCTGACCTAAGGAAGCTTTGCAGAAAATGGGGCCTTCCTGTAGCAAGGAGATCTACCAAGGCGGAGATGCTACATGCCTACATAGTCTGGGGGGAAGAAAGATGGGCAGAGAGAGAGGCAGCAAGAAACCAAATGACTAAGTACCCCTCAGATGAGGAGGAGGACTACTCACACGAGGAGGAAGACTGCTCACATGAGGAGGAAGACTACTCCGATGAGGAAAGAGAACGAGTGGGAGATGAAGGGCTCCTAGCTCTACAGCGGTGTATGGAAGAGCTAGATGAGTTTCTTGAAAGGGCTGATTCAGCAAGTCTCTTAGCCCTGGAAGAAGAAAAGATTGCAGCTCAGGAGCTGAGCTGTAAAGAGCTGAAACTGGAAGCCGGAAGGGCTGAGTCCAGTTCAGATGGTGGCAGCAAAAATATTGCATCCAGTACTGCTGAAGAAGGGCACAAGCCCAGAGATGTGGTGCCCAACTTGAAGAAGGGAGTTGACACACCCCAGGCGGTTCAAGGGTATGAGGTAGTTCCCGTTATGCACAGGGTCCCTGAGAAGGATTGGGGAACTGGCACAGGGAATCATATTCCTACTGGGGGGAGGGACACTTTACTGACTCTAGCAGAGAGTGACAGAGAAAAGGGTTCCCCCCTGGTGGACGTCCTGGATACAGAGTGTAGAGACATCCCAGAAGAGTATGGGTTGAGCGTCAGGGACAGGCAGATACTGTCTCACCAGTCTCAGGAGGGTGATGTAGAGTGCTTTTCCAAGGTTGAGTTACTGGGTGGTTGGGTGAAGGGTACTGTGGTTAATACATGTGAAGGGCAGAGTGATGTAATTGCTGGAGAGCATATGTCTGGTCCTTATTTTCCAGAGCTACGCCAACACCAGGTGGAGTGTGAGTTCTCTGACCCCAGGGAACTTACAATGGAGGCAGACTTCTGGGTGAGTACCAGAGAGTCTGAAGAGGCATTTGGGGGTGCTCCTGAAGGGAGTGGTCTAGGTGGTTCCCGACCAAGTGAGGTGGGAGAGGATTGTAGTGTCCCAGGTAGGTCTCAGAGCCTAACCTGTACCGTAGGGCCACCTTTTGAGGGAAGCCCCGCAGTGTCAGAAGAACTTGGGGGGGGGGGTGACTGTAGACAGCATCCCAACAGTTCTGGTGTCTGGCAGTACCACTCCTAGTGAGGGGGTGCAGAAGTCCAGACATAGGGTTGAGAGGGGGTGGCAGACCCCAGTGGAGGATCTTGAGAGTCAGGGGTCAGCTCTGAGAGCAGAGCCCCCCAGGAATGACCCAGGTGAGACCGTTTCTGGTTTGGGGGAAACCCAGACTCCGCCGGATGGGCAGAGGTCGGGAGACCTGCGCCAACCAGACTCTTGTGTGGCCCTTGGGGACGGTATGTCCCTTGTGGGGGGTGAAAGTGCCCCCCAGGAAGTCCTGGCATGCCAGGCAAAGATTCAACCTCAGGGTGGTGACTCTGGGTTGGATAACCGGGTTCAGGGGTTAAACTCTGACCTGGTGGGGGGTAGATGTGCCCCCCAGAAAGTCCTGGAATGCCAGGCAATGGCTCAACCTCAGGGTGGTGACTCTGGGTTGGCTAACCAGGTTAAGAAGTCAAACTCTGACCTGGTGGGGGGTAGGTGTGCCCCCCAGGAAGTCCTGGTATGCCAGGCAATGGTTCAACCTCAGAGTGGTGACTCTGGGTTGGATACCCCGGTTCAGAGGTTAAACTCTGACCGGGTGGGAGGTAGGTGTGACTCCCAAGAAGTCCTGCTGTGCCAGGCAATTGTCCAACCTCAGGGTGTTGACTCTGGGTTGGATGGCCAGGTTCAGAGGTTAAACTCTGACCTGGTGGGGGGTAGGTGTGCCCCCCAGAAAGTCCTGGCGTTCCAGGCAGTTGTCCAACCTCAGGGTGTTGACTCTGGGTTGGATGGTCAGGTTCAGAGGTTAAACTCTGACCTGGTGGGAGGTAGGTGTGCCTCCCAGAAAGTCCTGGGGTGCCAGGCAATTGCCCAACCTCAGGGTGGTGACTCTGGGTTGGCTAACCAGGTTCAGAGGTAAAACTCTGACCTGGTGGGGGGTAGGTGTGCCCCCCAGAAAGTCCTGGTATACCAGGCAATGGTTCAACCTCAGGGTGGTGACCCTGGGTTGGAGAACCAGGCTCAGAGGTTAAACTCTGACCTGGTGGGAGGTAGGTGTGCCTCCCTGAAAGTCCTGGCCTGCCAGGCAATGGTTCAACCTCAGGGTGGTGACTCTGGGTTGGACATCCAGGTTCAGAGGTTAACCTCTGACCTGGTGGGGGGTAGGTGTGCCCCCCAGAAAGCCCTGGTGTACCAGGCAGTTGTCCTACATCAGTGTGGTGACCCTAGGTTGGAGAACCAGGTTCAGAGGTTAAACTCTGACCTGGTGGAGGGTCAGTGTGCCCTCCAGGAAGTCCTGGCGTGCCAGGCAATTGTGCAACTTCAGGGTGGTGACTCTGAGTTGAATGGTCAGGTGCAGAGGTTAAACTCTGACCTGGTGGGGGGTAGGTATGCCTCCCAGAAAGTCCTGGTTTGCCAGGCAGTGAGCCAGTCTGAGGGTACAGACCCTGGGCTGGAAGACCAGGTTCAGGGTGTCCCCCCGGACCTGGAGAGAGGGGCTACTGATAACAGTGCCCCTACCATGTTGTCTTCTGAGGAGGCCACTCCTAGTTGGAGGGTGCTGGACCCCAGAAGGGAGGGCAGGGGGAGGGAAGCCTCACCCCGGGCCCTAGTCCAACCTGAAGGTACAGGCCCCAGGTTGGCGGGCCAGTTGCAGGTTAACAGCCCTGCACTGGTGGAGGAATGGTACAGGGCGACGTCTATAAGCACCCTGACCATGGTGGACTCTGGGGGTACCGCTCCAGGAGGGAGGGTACAGAGCCCCAGAGGGGAGGACCAGGTTCAGGCTGTCATCCCTGACCTGGTGGAAGGGAGAGTGGTTAAAGGGTGCCCAGCACCTGGGGCTACCGCCCCCCACTCTCCACAGCCACAGTGGTGGGAGAGCTTTGAGAGGCTTGGGGCCTGGCTCTCATCCCTGGCAACTGTCAGTAACCACTGTGGCTTGCTGTCTGGGTGGACAGAGTTATCCCTGGGGAGGAGACAAGTGTCACACCCTGGGGGTAGAGTGGGCAACACCACTGTGTTGGTCCTGGTGGTACTATCCTGCTCCTGGGATACATCTGTGAGCAAAGTAAGGTTAGGTGCTGCACAGATGGGATCCGCAGGTAAGGAGAAAGGTTCCCCATGGATGGGCTTAGTGGGCCCTGAGAGTATGGACAGAGGGATCCAATTGGAGTCAGGAAGGCGAAGAACTGGAGCATGCCCCTGCTGTTGTGGGCCTGGGTCCTTGTTCTGTCGCCTCAAACAGGGAAGTACATCAGGATAGTGATTGTTCTCCCCTGGCTTTAGGCTGGTAGGGGGTCATGTTGGACCTGGCTTTTTGACAGGGACATCCCCAAACTTTTTGCCTCCTTCCTCCTATTTTTTCTGACCTGTTGTTGTTGGCTTTTGACCTCTGAGCACTTTACCACTGCTAACCAGTGCTAAAGTGCATATGCTCTCTGTGTAAATTGTACTATTGATTGGTTTATCAATGATTGACTACTTAATGTACTTGTAAGTCCCTAGTAGAGTGCACTACATGTGCCTAGGGCATGTAGATTAAATGCTACTAGTGGGCCTGCAGCACTGGTTGTGCCACCCACCTCAGTAGCCCCTTAACCTTGTCTCGGGCCTGCCATTGCAAGGCCTGTGTGTGCAATTTCACTGCCACTTCGACTTGGCATTTAAAAGTACTTGCCAAGCCTAGAACTCCCCTTTTTCTACATATAAGTCATCCCTAATGTGTGCCCTAGGTAACCCCTAGAGCAGGGTGCTGTGTAGGTAAAAGGCAGGACATGTACCTGTGTAGTTATATGTCCTGGTAGTGTAAAACTCCTAAATTCGTTTTCACACTACTGTGAGGCCTGCTCCCTTCATAGGCTAACATTGGGGCTGCCCTCATACACTGTTGAAGTGGCAGCTGCTGATCTGAAAGGAGCAGGAAGGTCATATTTAGTATGGCCAGAATGGTAATATAAAATCCTGCTGACTGGTGAAGTCGGATTTAATATTACTATTCTAGAAATGCCACTTTTAGAAAGTGAGCATTTCTTTGCACTAAAATCTTGTTGTGCCCTTCAATCCACGTCTGGCTAGGTTTAGTTGACAGCTCCTTGTGCATTCACTCAGACACACCCCAAACACAGGGTACTCAGCCTCACTTGCATACATCTGCATTTTGAATGGGTCTTCCTGGGCTGGGAGGGTGGAGGGCCTGCCCTCACACAAAGGACTGCCACACCCCCTACTGGGACTCTGGCAGACAGGATTGAGCTGAAAGAGGGCTTGGTGCATTTCTTAGACACTCTTTGAAGTCACCCCCACTTCAAAGGCACAACTTAGTATAAAAACAGGGCTTCTGCCCTACCTCATCAGACACTTGCTGGAGAAGAAACCTGAACCAGAAACTACACCCTGCCAAGAAGAACTGCCTGGCTGCTCAAAGGACTCACCTGTCTGCTTTCTACAAAGGACTGCTGCCTTGCTGTTGCCCTGCTGCCTTGCTGAACTCTTGTCTGGCTGTGAAAGTGCTCTCCAAGGGCTTGGATAGAGCTTGCCTCCTGTTCCTTGAAGTCTCAGGACCAAAAAGACTTCTTCCTTTCACTTGGACGCTCCGTGCGCCGAAACTTTCGATGCACAGCTTGTTTCACGGCGAGAAAAACGCCGCACACCGACGCTGATCGACGCGACGCCCTCGGGACGATCGAAACTTCGACGCACAACCTCGCAAGGACAACGCCGCCCGACTTTCCAGGAGAAATCGACGCGACGCCTACCGTGAGCGCGAAACTTTGACGCACGGCCTCACAAGGACAACGCCGCCCGACTTCCAAGGAGAAATCGACGCGACGCCTGCCGTGAGACCAAAATTTCGACACACGGCCTCGCAAGGACAACGCCGCCCGACTTCCAAGGAGAAATCGACGCGACGCCTACCATGAGATCGAAACTTCGACGCGCAGCACGACGCGCAGCCGGAAAACAAGCAGGAGAATCCACGCACAGACCCGGGACATCTGGTAATCCCCGCGATCCACAAAAAGAGACTGTCTGCGCGCCGGAAAACGACGCCCGACTTCGCCGCGTGGAAAAGAACGACGCAAGTCTGTGTGTGCTGAGGAGAAATCAACGCACACACCCTTTTTCCACGCACCTCTTCTCCTGTGGCCCTCTGAGGAGATTTCCCACCAGAAACCAGGTACTTTGTGCTTGAAAGACACTTTATTGCTTTTTAAAGACTTAAGACACTTAATATCACTTTTCAGTGATATCTTTACAAATTCATATTGCAACTTTGATCGTTTTGACCTGCAATTACCCAGATAAATATTCTATATTTTTCTAAAACACTGTGTGGTGTATTTTTGTGGTGTTATACTATGGTGTTGTATGATTTATTGCACAAATGCTTTACACATTGCCTTCTAAGTTAAGCCTGACTGCTCGTGCCAAGCTACCGGAGGGTGAGCACAGGCTGATTTTGGATTGTGTGTGACTTACCCTGACTAGAGTGAGGGTTCTTGCTTGGACAGAGGGCAACCTGACTGCCAACCAAAAACCCCATTTCTAACAAAGTATATATCAAAACAGTACACAAATTATGATATATTCCATTTAGTTCACGAACAAATAAGAATGCAAAAATGTTAATTTTAATAGGAAGTTTGGAGCAAATAAAAATCTCTTTTATTTAAAAAAGATAAAGTAATATACTAGACTCTGACAAATACATTAGTCTTTTTTGCTTCTAATGTTTGCTGTCTTTTTGTCAGTGCATATCAATGCTTCAATTCTGTACACTAACCTATTTTGTAGCCTCTAATTTCAAATGCCTTCACATTTACAGACTTATTTTACATTTTCAACTTTCACTAGTGCTTTTTGTTATGTCTATATCTTTATTAATATTAAATAATTTTAATAGGAAGTCTTAGACCGCCAGGTGTCCATGTACTGCAGGTTAAGAACCAGTGTGCCAAACCAAAGATTAAAACACAAACTGCAGCTACTGAAAGTAAGCTAGTTCCGGCCTCAAGCCAGGCCCAGCAGGGGCATAAGACTAGAAATTAAAGGCCAGCTAGTTTCAATGACATGCCTGAGCACAGTCAACACAAAAGAGGGGACCTGCTCAACCAAGGGTAGTTTAACAAACTACAGAAACTAAAAGTAGGACAGTTCCAACCGCAGGCACCAAGCCTACTAGTCGCATAAGGAGGAACCTATTAGATCAAGAATTAATCCACTCACAGTAGAAGCAAAAAGGAAAGCACATTCCAATCTGTAGTCCAAACCCAGCAGGGGCAAATGAGGCAACCTACTAAACCAAGGATTAATCCTCATCTGTAGAAACTAAAAGAATGCTATGTCCAACCACAAGCCCAAGATCAGAAGGGGCATAAAAGTGAACCTGCTCAACCAATAATACATCCACAAACTGCATAAACTAAAAGCAAGATAGTTTTAACCACAAGCCCAGGCACTGAAGGAATCTAAGAGGGAAACTCTTTAACCAAGTATTAAACAACAAACTGAAGAAACTAAAAGTAAGCCAAATACAGTCACAAGCCCAAACCTAGCAGGAATGTTAAAGAGAAGCTGCTATACCAAGGATTCATCCATAAACATCAGAAACTAAACATAAGCTAGTTACAGGCTCATAGCATGCTAGCTCAAGCCCAAACCAGCAGGAGTATAAGAGGGAACATTTTGAACCAATGATTATTCTACTAGCTATAGAAACTAAAAGACAGCCAGTTCCAATGTAACACCCAAGCACAGCTGACACATAACAAGGAACCTGTCCAGCCTAGCATTAATAGACAAACTGGAGAAGCTACAAGTTAAACAGTTCCAACCTCAAGCCCAAACACAGCAGGGGCAAATGAGAGAACCTGTTGGACCAAGTGTAAGAAAATAGTTTTGTTGTGGGTTTCTATGCCTCCCCCACACGTTTTACCCCATTTGGACCACTAGCAGCTCTTTTTTTACTCTGAGAGTGCACTGAGACCTCTTAACCAGACCTCAGTGCCAGTGTTCTAACCCTATACAAACTGCATGTCGAATTGGATACACCCAGTTGGCAAGGCCTGATATATTTATAAGTCCATAGCATATGGTACCCAAACAATGTAAGTCAGTGTCCACTCAGGCAGCACTTATTGTACCACCCTTCGTGTGGCAAAGTACAAAATGACTCCCAGTCTGCCTCTACAAGCTAGAAGGCCAGTGTTTTCACTGCAATTTTGAGTTTGCCAATTAAACTAATGTCAAAGCCATTATATCCCTTAACATTTTGTCTTCCCTAAAGAAGGCCTATCGAGCCCAATGGCAGGAAGCTGTATATTGGTAAATCTGACCTTAACAGCAACACTTTCAAATTGCTGTTTTGCTGCGGATAAATTACTAGCCTTACTGGCTAACACAGAGTTACCGGGTGGCATCCCAACCCAGCAAACTTCTGCATAGGGCTACCTAACTGGTAATGTAATGTAATGTAAGGTATCAAATTAATTGTGGCATTAAATGTGACTTGATAGCCAAGTCAAAATTAATGTCACTTTTAAAGTTAAGCATCTTTTAGAAAGTTGCCAATCTGGGCCTCTGCTAGTACAGTGGCCTCACAAAGGCTTGCACACACAACAGGTGTCCACCTGCCTGGGGAGACATTTGAATGAATCCCAGGCTCAGGAACAAAGGCAATTGCTGCAGAGCAAGGTGTCACCTCCTCTGCCAGGATGGCCACTTGGGGGGTTAGCCCAGAAGGTGAGCTTCAAAAAGGAAGCTGCTTTCGATGGGCCACAAACCACAACACCCCTGAGCAGGATCCCTTTTGTTCCTATTAACTGAATGGGGATAGGGCCAAAGAGAGGAAACTTGCCCTCAAATCAGTTTTACATTGGGCGTGCAGCCCAGAAGCAGCCACATCTCAAAGCCACGCTACCAAGCTCTTGATGACTGAGGAAAGGTTTTGCCATTGTGAAAGGTGCAAGAATGTGGCTTTCTGGGATAGCCAGATGACATACAGCACAGGCACTATATCACTAGTAAGAGGGTGCCCAGTAGCCCATTGACTAATGACTAGGTGGTCCCTTTAGAGCACTTTCCTGTGATAAATATGTCACCCCTGGCACCCTGACCCTCTGATCACACAGAAATCAGAGAGAGGTACAAAGAAGAAAGGCCAAGCTGCCCTTGGACACACACTAACATAAGCTCCACTACCAGAAGGACTGCACCTGCTGCACTTTGAGCTAGAAAAGTTAAAACTATGCCTATGGCTCCTGGCTCAGGGAAAAGTTGATACCTGACATCCATGATCTCCTGGAACCAGCTTCAGGGAGACAAGAGCTGAAAGAGCCCAAACTGATAAGTTGGTAGCCACTACTGAATGTTTTCCACTACCAGTTGCCAGGAACACCAGAGAACATATCCGAGACAGCCAAAAGTTGTACCCAGGTCTGTCGACCCCAGGAGTGCTTTCAGAGTCCAACCACGGTGTAGACTAATCAGTAGCCCAGCTGCGGCTTGCCTGCTACTGCAATGTAGAGGACTTCAAGGGATCCTGATCTCAGTGGCCAAGTTCACCACACTTCCCCCGTGGACCGAGGAACACCCACGAAGACAGCCCCATCGACCAAACTACAACCAGAGCTTCCTTTGACCATCTTTTGCCTGCATTCCTTAGCATCAGGACCACTCCATCGATATGTAAGGTGGTCGTACTTTAAAGTTTGGATCTTGCTTTGAAAACACTCTGGTGGCCAGCTAACTGTCCGAAGTATCCTTTTTGGCACCATGGACCTATGTCCTACCAGACTTGGTTTCCCAACTTAGGCTGGATTTTCTGAGCAAACTGTTTTCAACTTTCCAAAAGTGTTTGTTGGCCAGGGCTTGTTTGCAGTTGATAAAAAAGTTATTTATTGCTTCTAAAATTTGTATCTCCAGAACCCTCCAATCGATCTTGATGATTAAAGTCTCTGAAAATGTATTAAAAAATATATAAATTTGTGTCTCATTTCTTTCGTGTTGTGTGACTTTCTTATTTCATTGTTTGGTGCTGTGAAATGCTTACAAATTGTTCCTTTGCTAAGTCTTACTGTTCGCAGCCACAGCTACACAGGGTTGAGCTTAAGGTTAAGTAAACATACCTAACTGGACCCAAGATAGTATTTGAGAGTGTCCCAGCCATATCCTATAGCACACCCAAATCCACACACCAAAGATTAATCAAGAAATAGTAGATGCAAAAAGAAAATCTAATCCCAAACTCTAGCCCAAGCCCAGCAAGTGCATAAGACAGAAGCTACCCCGCCAGCCATTTTCTTCATGTCTGTGTGCTCTGCACTATATGCAACCATGTTCAGAGCTGAAACATCTAAGTACAAGTAAAGCTATTGCCTCAAAGTGTTCTAGTGTCCAATAACAAGACTCCAACAACTTTATATATACCAAAAAGTTAATAAAAATATTTGTGTTCTATAACATGGCCATGCCTGGCAACATAGGCCCTCATCATGACCTAGGCGGTAAATGCCGCCTACGGCCACAACGACGGCCGCCAAAAGACCGTCTCCGTGGCTACCTACTGTCTGTCATATTATGACAGTTGCCGGAATTCCACCAAAAGGCTGGCGGAATTCCAGCTACGGTCATGGCAGCGGACGGCGATAAGGTGGCAATGATATAGCCTGGCGGTGTTCAGCTCGCGGTCGCTGCTGCTGACAGCAGCGCCGCGCCCTGTCTCCTGCCGGAGGACCCCCTGCAAGCAGATAAGTTGGGTGCTCCTCCAGGGGAGAGGGGTGGGGGTATTGTGTGTGTTGGGGTGTGTGTGTATGTTTTTGTGTGCGTGCATGCGTGTGTGGGGCATTTGGAATGCGTGTGTGCATGAATGGGTGTGAGTGTGCGTGTATGTTGTGTGGTGTTTAATGCGTGTGTGCTAGGATGTATGACACTGTGTATTGAGGTGTGTGTGAATGAATGAATGTATAAATGCGTGGGTGAATGTGGGTATGGGTGTGTATATGCGTGTGTATATCTGTTGGTGTAGGTGTGTGTATGTCAGGGAATTCCCTGGCACTGATAGTGCCTACTGCCATGGTTTTCGTGGCGGTAAGATTGCCACGGAAACCATTGCTGTAGGCGGGGTCATAATCCCGAGGGTGGGATAGTGACGGCCGCCTGGCTGGAAACCAAAGTCTCTAGCCCGGCGGCTGTTACCGCCCTGATGGACGGAGTGGTACATTGACGGTTTGGCTTGAGCCAAACTGCCAATGTCATATTTTGGGGAAAGGTTCCGCCAGCCTGTTGGCAGTACCTTTCTTCAAAATACCACCGTCCACCAGGGACGTAATGAGGGCCATAGTGTCTGCAGTACAAACGAAAGACAGATCTGGGATTTTCTGGCCCCTTTTTGGTCCTCAGAAGAGAAGGAACCTAAAGAGAAGGGGAGTGGAGGGTGCCCACTTTTTTCTTTCAAGTTGCTAGGTCATGTGGTCTCTGAGGGAACGTGCACACACCTAATTTAGTAGGTCCTGGGGCGAGGAAGTATTGAGGAGGTAATACCAATCATTAGGCAGGCTTGGATTTAAACATAATTGAATGTATTCATTAAGATCAAATTGCAAATTTTAACCAAATCCTTCAGCTTTGATGGGTTGAATTAAGATGTGAGCTCCTTTTGCTGGCAAACACATTAAATTGTAAAGGGAAACCAAGGAACAAATACGTTATTTAGGTGACTAAATAGTTGTTAAATTGACAAATTCAATCCTACTAAGTTTTAGGGTATCTCTTGAGAACCTTGGCATACATCAAAGAACATTAGAAGGACAATTCTCAGTTCTTCTTTTTTAACAATGCTGATTGGTCATTGCAACAATGGCACCTTTCCCCAGGGTGAAGGGGCAGGGAGTTGGAGCTACTGTTACTCTCTCCAGCTTTTGGGGGCATACGGAAGAAGGCATAGTAGATGTGAGAAGAGAAATAAAGGAAGAGCAAGAGAGAGAAAAGAGAAAGAAAAAAAAAAACAAAGACAAGGGCAAAGAAAAACATGTGAGACTTGTTTGTACAGTTTTGTCCAGGCTGCTTTTAATTTTCAGTTTGCCCTGTCTTTGAAGCATATCTTTATTAGACCTGGACAACTGACAGCTTTAGCTGTTTTTCAGGAGACCTATTGATTCCAATACACAGCCCCTTGCTCCTGACTGGATGACTTGTTGTCTGTCTTTGTCTGCTTTTGGTTCAGTGTCTTCCTGTCTATTTTCCATTTGTTCCACTCAGAAGCATTTCGATCTTGTTTTTTTTTTTTTTAACATTTTGCATTTAGCCTGGATGGTATGTGCTATGCTCATTCCTATCTCCTACTCCCCCAAATGCCATGTGCTAAAAAAAAAACCAGACTGAAATGATCCTAAGTGGAATGTGTATTCAACCAAAGGTTACAGGGATGTATAGTTAGGCTCCCATTTTAAACATGCCAAACCACAGAAATTCACCTGTTATAGTTCAAGTTATCTCAAGAAACTATTAATCATTCCCCAAGGTAACTATAACTCATGCCCCTGCCATGCATAGTGTTAGAAATGGGGTCTTTGGTTGGCAGTCCAAGCAAGGACCCCCTCTCTAGTCAGGGTAAGTCAGACATAATCCAAATTATCCTGTTTCCCCCCTCTGGTACCATGGCACTGAGCAGTCAGGTTTAACTTAGAAGGCAATGTGCAAAGTATTTTTATAATAAATCATGCAACCACACAGTGTAAACACCACAAAAATCCACCACACAGGTTTAGAAAAATATAGAATATTTATCTGAGTAGATAAAGGTCAAAACAATCAAGATTTTATAAATACATGTTAAAATATCCCTTTTGTAATGATAAATAGGGTCTTATAGTTGTTAAAAACAACAATGGCCTCTTGTGAGCGCAAAGTACCTGGTTTGCATCTAAATTATCGGCACGGGACCGCAGAAGAGGAGATGTGTGGAAAACGGGGAGGTGTGCATTGGTTTCTCTGGGAGCACACAGATGATGTGTTGATGCTTTTCTATGCAGCAAGGGCCTTGCATTTATTTCCGGCGTGCAAACTTGGATCTTTTCGGTTTGTGGGGTATTTGGACACCCCGGGGACGATGCAGAGAAATCCTGGGTGTGCAGTACGAAGTAACAGGAGCTGCGTCAATCCAGTGAGTGGTGCAGGGAAATTTCTGTCTCATGGCAGGGGCAGCATGGATTCTTCTTGCAAGAAGTCAGGTTGCGTTGTTCCAGTTCAGCGATGCATCGATCCAGTGGGCCGTGCGTCGAAGTTCTGATCACAACGCTGGCGCTGTGTCAATCTCCACTCGGGGAACCAGGCAGCTTCATTACAGTTCGGCGTTGTTAGAAATGGGGTCTTTGGTTGACAGTCAGGTTACCCCCTGTTCAAGCAAGGACCCTCACTCTAGTCAGGGTAAAAGAGAATCACCCTCAGCTAACCCCTGCTTACCCCCTTGGTAGCTTGGCAGAGCAGTAGGCTTAACCTCAGAGTGCTAGGTGTAAAGTATTTGTACCAACACACACAGTAACTTAATGAAAACACTACAAAAGGACACAACACCAGTTTAGAAAAATAGGAGATATTTATCTAAACAGAACAAGACCAAAACGACAAAAATCCGACATACACAAGTCAAGTTATGAATTTTTTGAGATTAAACTAAAAAATAGCGCTTAGAAACAAAAATGCTTCGATGAGATGTTAACACGGCATCGTGACGGAGTCGTTCCCAACAAGCCAACACCAGCGGCGCCGGACACGGAGTCGTGTAGACCCCCAAGTACAGTACCTTTGGTGAAGAGTGAAAACAAGCCGATGCGCAAAGTCGGGGATCGCGGCGTCTGTGCGAAACATTGAATCCGTGCACTTCGAGCGGCGTCGGTCACGACGTGGTGCGGCGACTTCCACGGAGTCGTGGACTTCAGGGGAGCTGCTGCGGCGTTGGGCCTGCGAAGAGCGTCGCGTTCCAGCGAAGGTCACGGCGTCAGGTGCAGGCGGCGTTACCGGATTCAGCAGCGGCGTCGGTCCAAAGTCGTCCGAAGTCGATTTCCTTGGATTCCACCAGCTTTCCTTTCAAGGGCCCAGGGACTGGATAGGGCACCACTTGTCGGGGCAGGAGTCTCTCCAGAGACTCCAGGTGCTGGCAGAGAGAAGTCTTTGCTGTCCCTGAGACTTCAAACAACAGGAGGCAAGCTCTAACTCAAGCCCTTGGAGATTTCTTCACAAGATGGAAGGCACACAAAGTCCAGTCTTTGCCCTCTTACTCTGGCAGAAGCAGCACTGCAGGAAAGCTCCACAAAGCACAGTCACAGGCAGGGCAGCACTTCTTCCTCAGCTATCAGCTCTTCTCCAGGCAGAGGTTCCTCTTGGTTCCATAAGTGTTTCTCAAGTCTGTAGATTTGGGTGCCCTTCTTATACCCATTTTAGTCTTTGAAGTCACCTTTCTTCAAAGGGGACTCACACCTACGTGTGAAATCCTGCCTTGCCCAGGCAAGTCATCAGACACACAGCAGGGGTTTGGAGTCGGCATTGTCAGAGGCAGGCACAGTCCTTTCAGATGAGAGTGACCACTCCACCCCTCCCTCCTAGCAGAGATGGCTAATCAGGAAATGCAGGTTACACCCCAGCCCCCTTTGTGTCACTGTCTGGTGTGAGGTGAAAAACAACCCAACTGTCAAACTGACCCAGACAGGGAATCCACAAACACGGCAGAGTCACAGAATGGTTTAAGCAAGAAAATGCTCACTTTCTAAAAGTGGCATTTTCAAACGCACAATCTTAAAATCAACTTTACTAAAAGATGTATTTTTAAATTGTGAGTTCAGGGACCCCAAACTCCACATGTCCATCTACTCTCTAGGGGAATCTACACTTTAATCATATTTAAAGGTAGCCCCCATGTTATCCTATGAGAGAGACAGGCCTTGCAACAGTGAAAAACGAAGTTGGCAGTATTTCACTGTCAGGACATATAAACCACATTACTATGGGGGTCATTCCGCCTTTCCCGTTGGGCTGGCGGGCGACCGCCAAAAGGCCACCCGCCCAGCGGGAAAGCCCCGGCAACGATGAAGCCGGCTCCGAATGGAGCCGGCGGAGTTGCTGGTGTGCGACGGGTGCAGTGGCACCCGTCGCGATTTTCAGTGTCTGCTTTGCAGACACTGAAAATCTTAATGGGGCCCCCAGGGGCCCCACGACACCCGTTCCCGCCATCCTGTTTCTGGCGGTGAAAACCGCCAGAAACAGGCTGGCAGGAAGGGGGTCGGAATCCCCATGGCGGCGCTGCTTGCGCCGCCGTGGAGGATTCCCTGGGGCAGGGGAAAACCGGCGGGAAACCGCCGTTTTCCCTTTTCTGACCGCGGCTTTACCGTCCCCGGCCGGAATGACCCCCTATATGTCCTACCTTATCCATACACTGCACCCTGCCCTTGGGGCTACCTAGGGCCTACCTTAGGGGTGCCTTACATGTAAGAAAAGGGAAGGTTTAGGCCTGGCAAGTGGGTACACTTGCCAAGTCGAATTTACAGAGTAAAAATACACACAGAGACACTGCAGTGGCAGGTGTGAGACATGATTACAGGGTTACTTGTGTGGGTGGCACAACCAGTGCTGCAGGCCCACTAGTAACATTTGATTTACAGGCCCTGGGCACCTCTAGTGCACTTTACTAGGGACTTAACAGTAAAACAAATATGCCAATCATGGAGAATCAATTACGTACACATTTTAAACAGGAGCACTTGCACTTTAGCATTGGTTAGCAGTGGTAAAGTGCCCAGAGTAACAAAAACAATAAAATCAGAGTCCAGCACCCATCAACAACCTGGGGAACAGAGGCAAAAAGTTAAGGGAGACCACGCCAAGGATGAAAAGTCTAACAGGCGTCATGTTGATTTTCTCACTGCAGGGCAGGCTGTGCATCGATTTTTGTCACACAAGGAGTTCTTTGCAGAGATTAAGGGGGTCATTCTGACCCTGGCGGTCGGTGACCGCCAGGGTCACCGACCACGGGAGCACCGCCAACAGGCTGGCGGTGCTCCGTCGAGCATTCTGACCGCGGCGGTTCAGCCGCGGTCAGAAACGGAAAGTCGGCGGTCTCCCGCCGACTTTCCGCTGCTCGGGAGAATCCTCCATGGTGGTGGAGCGCGCTCCGCCGCCATGGGGATTCTGACACCCCCTACCGCCATCCTGTTCCTGGCGGGTCTCCCGCCAGGAACAGGATGTCGGTAGGGGGTGCCGCGGGGCCCCTGGGGGCCCCTGCAGTGCCCATGCCAATGGCATGGGCACTGCAGGGGCCCCCGTAAGAGGGCCCCACAAAGTATTTCAGTGTCTGCAATGCAGACACTGAAATACGCGACGGGTGCCACTGCACCCGTCGCACCCCTGCAACTCCGCCGGCTCCATTCGGAGCCGGCATCCTCGTTGCAGGGGCATTTCCGCTGGGCCGGCAGGCGCTCTTTTGGAGAGCGCCCGCCGGCCCAGCGGAAATGTAAGAATGGCCGCCGCGGTCTTTTGACCGCGGTGCGGTCATTTGTTGGCGGGACTTTGGCGGGCGGCCTCCGCCGCCCGCCAAAGTCAGAATCAGGCCCTAAGTCTTTTTGGCCCTGAGACTTCAGGAAACAGAAGACAAGCTCAATCCAAGCCCTTGGAGAGCACTTCCCAGCAGAGCTGGAGGGCAGCAAGGCAGCAGGACAACAGCAAAGCAGCAGTCCTTCACACAAAGCAGTCAGGTAAGTCCTTTGGGCAGCCAGGCAGCTTCTCTTAGCAGGTTGCAGGTTCTGGTTCAGAGTTGCTTTCCCAGTAAGTATCTTGTCAAGAAATGTCTCAGTTGGTAGGGTCAGCGACCCGGTTTAAATACCCAAATGTGCCTTTAATGTGGGAGAGACTTCAAAGAGTGGTTTAGAAGTGCACATGGTCCCTTTTCTGCCAGGGTCCCAGTAGGGGTTTTGTCAGTCCATTGTGTGAGGGCAGACCACTGTCCTTTGACATGAAAGTGTCAGGCCCTCCACCCTTCCAGCCCAGGAAGACCCATTCAGTATGCAGATGTGTGCAGGTGTGACAGAGCATCCTGTGTTTGGGGTTGTCTGAGTGAAATGCACATGGGAGCTGTCAACTACCTAGCCAGATGTGGATTGGAGACAGGCTGTAAGGGACAGAAGGGTTTGAGTGTGGAGAAATGTTCCCTTCCTAAAAGTGGCATTTAAAAAAAAACAATATTAAATCCAACTTCACTAATAAGCAGGATTTTCTATTACCATTCTGGCCATACTAAACATGACCTGGTTACTTCTTTCAGCTCAGAATCTACCACTCAAACAGTATATGAGGATAGCCCTAATGCTATCCTATGAACGGAGCAGGCCTGCCAGTAGTGGATAACAAATTCAGGCTTTTTACACTACCAGGACATATAAACTACACAGGTACATGTCCTGCCTTATATCTACAGAGCACCCTTCCCTATGGGTTAATTAAGGCCTTCCTTAGGGGTGACTTAGATGTAGAAAAGGGGGAGTTTAAGGCTTGGCAAGTACTTTTAAATGCCAAGTCGAAGCGGCAGTGAAACTGCACACACAGGCCTTGTAGTGGCAGGCCTGAGAAATGGTTAAGGGCTACTTATATGGGTGGCACAACCAGTGCTACAGGCCCACTAGTAGTATTTAATTTACAGGCCCTCGACACAAGTAGTGCACTTTGCTAGGGACTTACAAGTAAATTAAATATGCCTATTGGTATGAGCCAATGTCACCATGTTTTAGGGAGAGAGCATACACACTTTAGTACTGGTTAGCAGTGGTAAAGTGCGCAGAGTCCTAAAGCCAGCAAAAAGTAGGGCAGAAAAAGAGAAGGAGGAAGGCAAAAAGTTTGGGGTGACCCTGCAGAAAGGTCATTTCCAACATACAGTTTGTGGTCAAAAATCTTACTGCTACTGATATTATCAATCATGTTATCAAAAATGCCATGAGCTCCATGTTTTGTGGGGTAATTACCAGTGCATGGCGAGGGTGTGGGTTATAGTTAAATTAGGGCACGAGTTATAGGTACTAGAGATAATTCTAACTCTAACAGGTGATTTTCTATGGTTTGATACATATAACCCCTTCACTGCCAGGCCTTTTCCCCCTTCTGTGTCAAGCCTTTTTGGGCTATTTGGGGTAGTTTGCTCATAGGCCCTCCTAACTTTTCGTCCACATAACATATCCATGCAAAGTTTACGTCCTTTTTTTCCAATATTCTGAGGATTTTAAAGATTCCCAGAGTTTGTGGGTCCCCTTGGAGGAGACCAAGAAATTAGCCAAAATACAGCAAAATTGAGTTTTGTGCGAACAATTTGGAAAAAAGTGCTGCAGAAGAAAGCATCTGGTTTTTACTCTTGCAAATGGCATCAACAAAGGGGTTGTAGTGTTAAAATCACCATCTTCGCAGCTTTCAGGAACAGGCAGACTTGAATCAGAAAAACACATTTTTCAATACAGATTTGGCATTTTACTGGGACATACCCTATTTTTACTATTTTTTGTGCTTTCAACCTCTTTCCAGTTAGTGACAGAAATGGGTGTGAATCCAATGGTGGATCCCAGATGGCTAAACATTTCTGAAAAGTAGATAACATTTGAAATTCAGCAAGGGGTTATTTGTGTAGATCTTTCAAGATTTTCCTATAGAAAGTAACAGTCGAAATTAAAAATATTGAAATTGAGTTGAAAAAAACAGCCATTTCTGCCAACTTTTTGTTCTGTAATTTTATCCAAATATAGCAGATTTTTTAAAGCAATATACCGTTACATTTGCGCGACCCTTCTTGTGGTGGGGATATATAAGGCTTGTAGGTTCACCAAGAACCCAAGGTACCCGGAGCTAATAAATGAGCTGCACCTTGTAATGTTTTTTTATTGTATACCCGGTATACAGTAATTCATCTGGTAAAATATAAAGAATGAAAAATAGGTATCAAGGAAATCTATGTATTTCTGGAATGGGCACAAGAAATGGAGTTTAAAAGCAGTGGTTATTTGTACATCTTTGAATTCGGGGGTCCCCATGTTAGCAGGTGAATTACAGGGCATTTCTCAAAATGCCTTCTTTCTTACATACTGTCTTACATTTGGAAGGCAAACATGTAGAGAAAGACAATTGACAATAACACTTGTTGCACTATTCTGTATTTCCCCAAGTCTCATATTAATATTGATACCTCACTTATGTGGGTAGGCCTAGTGCCTGTGACAGGAAATTCCCCAAAACACAACATAGGCACATCACATTTTTCCACTAAAAACTGACGTGTTTTTTTCAAATGGCATAGCTGTGGATTTTGACCTCTAGCTCAGCCGACACCCATGGAAACCTAGCAAACCTAAAACAAAAATTAAACTAGACACCTAGGGAAATTCAGGATGGGGTGACACGTGGGGCTCACTGGGTTCTGTCATCCGGAATCCTTTGCAAACCTCAAAATGTGTCTAAAAACACTTTTTCCTCACATTTCGGTGCTGCAAAGTTCTGGAATCTGAGGGAAGCCACAAACTTCCTTCCACCAAGTATTACTCTAAGTACCCCGTTAAAAATGGTATCTCACTTGTGTGGGTAAGCCTACTGTCCGTGACTGGAAATGCCCCAAAACACAACATGGACACATCACATTTTTCCAATGAAAACAGAGGTGTTTTTTTCAAAGTGCCTAGCTGTGGATATTGGTCTCTAGCTCAGCCGGCACAAAGGGAAACCTGGCAAACCTATACATTTTCTAAAACTAGACACCTAGGGAAATCCAGAATGTGGTGACTTGTGGGGTTTTCACCAGGTTTCGGCAACAAGAATCCTTTGCAAACCTTAAAAGTTGTCCAAAAAAACTCATTTTTCTCTTATTTTAGCTATGCAAAGTTCTGGAATCAGAGGGGAGCCACAAACATCCTTCCACCCAGCATTCCCCCAAGTCTACAAATAAAACTCGTACCTCACTTGTGTGGGTAGGACTAGTGCCCGGGACAGGGAAGGGCACAAAACACAACATGGACACAACAAAATTATGTGTTGCAAAACGACCTGTTTTTGCAATGGGGCAACTGTGTTTTGGGTCAAGGGCTCGGGTGCTATCTAGGGAACTAGACCAAATCAGACGTTTCTGAAAACTAGACATGCAAGGGAGTCCAGGGAGGTGTGACTTGCAGAGATCCCCCAATGTTTTATTACCCAGAATCCCCAGCAGTCCTCAAATTTAGCTAGAAAATCACATTTTCCCCACGTCGCTGTGTGGGAGGACTGCACCAGCACAATTTCCTACCACCCAGCGTTCCCCTGGGTCTCCCAATAAAAATGGTACATCATTTGTGTATGGGGGCCAAGTGCCTGTGACAGGGAAGGATGAAAAACATGTAGAAATTAAGGGGGCGCTAAAGCTGGTCCAAAAGGGACGTTTCAAACGTTTTTAGCCTGACAAGCAGTTCCATCACAAAAATGTACGGAAAATGCATGATTTCAAGCAAAGTTGGAAGTTTGTAGGGCATTGTGTGTAAGAAAATGGTGTGGTGTGCATGTGGAGCACACCACCCTGGACTCCCCCAGATGTTTAGTTTTCAGAAGTGACTGGGTCTAGTAGGTGTTTCCAGGTGGCAGCATACCCAAGTCCAAAAAGTACAGCCACGCACTATTGCAAGTGGGACAATATTGGGAGTTAGCCATCTCTCTTTGCCCGTATGTAAAATTAAAACCCAAAAGAGTAAAATATCCTCCTGCTTGCTATCGTGAAGAAGTGCTTTAGTTTGCGGGAGGGGCTGCAAGATTGATACCCCCTTCAGTTGGGGTGGGGGCATTACCATGCCCATAGTGGTTGGCAGCCCCTACCCCTCTTTTTTTTTTTTAAATTCTCTGGCATCTAGTGGGCTTTCTGCCCCCAGAGGGCAGATCGGGGGTAATTACTTCATCTGCCCCCAGTGAGGAAAACTACTTTGTCCCCAGTTATTTGGGGTGGTGATATGTCCAAACCCCCACTGTCTAAAAAACAAATCTCTGGTGTCTAGTGTGCTTTCTGCCCCCTTGAGGGCAAATGGGCATAACAAAAATAGGCTGATCTGCCCCCAAGGGGGTGCAGTAATGGCAAAAATGAATGCTTCCCCAAAAGGGAATGACCCTTGCCCATGGGCTGCCCCCAAACAAAAAACATGCATATACAGAATAATCTCTGGTGCCTAGTGGTTTCTGCCCCCAGGGGGTGGATGGACCTAAAATAAATAGGCCGATCAGCCCCCAAATGGGGCAGAAATGGCCAAAAGTAATGCCCCCCCCAAAGGGGAGCGACCTTTGTCCAAGGGGCCACCCCTCAAACAAAATACACACACACAGTATAATCCCTGGTGCCTAGTGGTTTCTGCCCCCCTTAGAGGCAGATCGACCTTATACAAATAGGCCTATCTGCTCCCAAGGGGGCAGAAATGTCCAAAATGAATGCCCCAAAGGGGGAACTACCCTTGCCCAAGGGGCAGTCCCCCAAACAAAAAACATGCACACACAAAATAATCCCTGGTGCCTAGTGGTTTCTGCCCCCCTTGGTGGCAGATGACCTTAATAGAAATAGGCTGATCAGCCCCCAAAGGGGGCAAAAACGGCCAAAATGAATGTCCCCCCAAACAATAGTCACCCTTGCCTAAGGGGCAGGCCCCCCGATGAAAACACACACACACAACATAATCCCTGATGCCAAGTGGTTTCTGCCACCCTTGGGGGCCGAGGGATCTTACAAAAACAGGCCTATCGACCCCCGGGGGGGCAGAAATGACAAAAAGTAATGTGCCCCCATGGGGGAGCAACCCTTGTCCAAGGGGCCTCCCCCTAAGCAAAAAACATGTGCTCACACAATAATCCCTGGTGCCTAGTGGGTTCTGTCCCCTTGAGGGCAGATGAGCCTAATATAAATACATCGATCTGCCCCTCAAAGGGGCAGAAATGGCCAACAGTAATGTGCCCCCATGGGGAGTGACCCTTGCCCAAGAAGTCCGCCCCTCAAACACAACATGCACACACACATAACAATCCCTAGTGCCTAAGTGGTTTGGGAGCAGATGGGGCTAATAGCCTTTGTTTTTTAAGTGAATTGATATATTTTTATATTTCTATTTTCTGACTATAACATCCCTGTAACCTTTGGTTTATTCAGTGAATCGCTACTTTTTGTAAAGATAAAATTAATTTTCATTACTGTACATCAATCAAACCACCACAGCACAAAGAGCTATGTCCCAGGAGTGTGCACTGCAGGACATAGCAAGAACCGGCCCTGGGGGGTGGTGGTTCCCAGGGCCATTGTAGACTCCAAGAGTGGGGCCACGTGGCCTCCCTCCAATTACATTGCTGCAGGGAGGTGGTGATTCCTGAGGCTGCGGGGGCTGCACATCACTTTGTGTAATTAGTGACCTGGGGAGTAACAAAAATAGGCTGATCTGCCCCCAAAGGTAGTGCAACTCTCTAACAAAAACACATCAAAATATACTGTAAATTCCCAAACAACACCATACCCAACTTTTAAACATCCATCCTGGGAAGGGTACTGTACAAGGATGAACAGGTTCTGTGTAGTGCATATGTGATTAGTACATGTACTGGATGTATGGATGCCAAGAGGAATACATTGCATGAGAGATGTAGTGCTGTTCAGTGCATGTGTGGATAAATCATGTTCTGAGTATATGTGTGCTTGCATGGAGTACAACATGAATGGTGAAGAGTTGTGCAGCGTGTACATTGTGAGTTTGTGTGCTGGAAGTGTGAATGTTTTGAAATAACACACTGGTTAAAGATAGAAACGCGTGAGTGCTTAATGCATGTATACATGTAAGGGTACAATGCATAGAGGTATTAGTGCTGAACAGAAATTGTGCTATGAATGTACACTGAGTGAGTGTGAATGCAATGGTACATTGCACTGAGCACTTTAAGTTTCATTTTGGGAAGCCCAGACCTGCCTGATAAAGACATGAGGTGAAAAGGACTCCCCCAGACAGATTTGTGTATTGCTGCATTGCTGTTCAGCAATTACTGTGAGCTGGATGGGACACACTGGAGGGAAAAAGCAGAGACTCCCTTTACGCTTCAAATGACCGACCAAGTAAGGAAGTGATCTTTTCACATCTCAGGAAGGGAGATGGGGCTGATAAGGAAATCATAAAGAGTAGGGCTGTGGGTCCAAGATTAACCTTTTGATGCACATATCACTGTGGCTGGCATCCAGGTGTGAACTCTGGTCACTCCCACGTACTGTGTTAAGGACAGTCAGCTTGGGAGTTGTGCCTGCTATGGCAGATCTCTTTTATAAAGGAAGATGAAAAGGAGACGTGCACACTTCAGAAGAAGCAGAACCCCCTACATAAAACTTCAAAGACCCAGACCCTTAATCACATTCGGTGTCTGGAAGGGAAGAATGAGTCCCCAAAAATGATTCATCTGCCAAGCAGCCAAACAGACTTTGTGAGAAAGGCAAGGTCTGCAAGACTTCTCCTTTTGACCAGGACTGGGAGCCAAGGCGTGCTAGTTTCCCTGCTGGGTGAAGGGACATCATCCAGGAAAATCAAGACCACCTGTGTTGTAGCCTGGAGCATCAGCACCTGCTTGCCAAGACCAGTGTGCCCTGCGAGGAAAAGGAGAGTTTTAGAGGGAGCAAGGTCCACTGGGGAGCCCTACCGTGAGGACTCCCTGTTCAAGGTGTGAGGATTTGTCTGAGCACCTTTTGGTTCTCAAAATTGGATCTGTACAGCAAGAGAATTACCTGTGACTCACCACTGAGTACTGACAGAAACAATGTGGAGGGCATCGCACCCTTGCTGGCTCCAGTCAGGAGCTGAAGAAAAGATACCTTGCCCCCATGCTTTGCAAAATCAACTTACCATGTCTTTGCAAGCAGGGAGCTGCTCCAAGATCATGGAGACCTCTGGTGGCACTGCTGAAGAGAGAGATCTTGAGCCACCAGGTGCTGCTGTGTGGGCACTGGGCAACCTGACTTCTCTGAACTGAACAGCACATACGGGTGCACATTTTAAGACACTTGTTGCATTACTGAACTCTTTTGCCCTGAAAGAGTGGGTAAGATGTGACCTGGGCCAGATGGGTCCCAGGGTAACTCATTGCAACCAGTGCTGCTGCACTAAATACAATGTTGGCAAAGTTCCTAAATGGTTAAAAGGGAGACTTCTTGAGTGCAGCCTAAACGTTTGCATTTCCTGACGTGGCCACAAATTAATGGAGAATAACCCTGAACACGTTACACGAAGGAGGGTGCATCAGGTGTAGGCTGTTCAAGGAGTGAGTAGTCAGTATGGAGCCTTTAAGTGTAGATTGCAATGTTTCTGTCGGGAGAGAAATATTCATTAAACAGATGTCCATTGTCCCTACATCAAATTTAGGAAATGAGAGTACATCAGCCCTTTACACTGGTGTTTCAGTGTAAAATATAAAAAGTAGGCTTATTATTATTATTATTATTATTTATGAGTGCCTGGTTTTACTTTGATTGCAATATTAGACACAGCTTGAAGTGAAGTTGAATCTGTGACTTTTTGCTACTTTGAAATTATTTAATAATTTGTATTTTTGATTCTTCAAATTGACCTCAGTATTGTTGCCTACTGGGGTTTCTTAGTGGAAAACATAGTATGACTCATTTATACTTCGGGCAATCCTCTGCACAGGAAATTTAATTTTGCCGATAGATATTGCTTTTTTGTAGAACACGTCTTGTCATATTGATTTTTTTGGTGTAATTTGAATTGGTGACTGTTTGGGGACAGGTGTATATTGATGTACTCTCTTGTTAGAGGCAAGCATGTTTTGCAAAAAAGTTAATATACATGCCAAAGAATGAAAAATCCATCAGACATGGGACCTCTATTGTGATCATAGGGAAACAGCAGTGTTACTGAAACAGGGTGATACATTGATTAAACAAAAACACCATCAGGTTTAGTGTGTATTGAGAAGATGTTTGAGTTGAGAATATGTTTGAGTGAATAAGGGAGGAGCCTCAATAATAGGCAATGCAGTGACTTAGGATGGATCGGGCAAAGATGGACTAGGGTGAGTAATGAAGAAGTTATGAGAATTGGAAGGAGAAAAGCTTTGGCTCTTTTCAGTAATGAATGTCTAGGGCTGATGCACAGGATCAGGACCATGTGAGTCACAAAGGTTGGGGACCCTTAGAGTAATAAAGAAATTATTTGCAAGAAAAAAGTAATAGTCAAAACCATAAAGGTTTTTTTCAAAATTAAGAATCATTACAGAAGGCAAAACGTAGTTAGTTAGTCAGATTTAAATCAGCACAAATAATAAATCAAAATTAAGCCAAATATGAGTCATAGCATGAGGGAATTAGTCACAACCAGAATATAGTTCAGCATAAATACAGTCAGTTTGTAAGTCAAGTAGAATCTAAAACAGTCCGATATAGACACCTCTTGGTATGACAGGCTAGAATAAGGTCTAAATATAAAATCAAAGAACAGACTATTATTGAGTCTGCCTTCGGGGAAGCAAGCAAAACCTCTGCTGAAAGTCTGGCACATCTCCCAGAACTGACATATTTTATAGTTTCAAACAAGTGAAATGAATTAAAGTTTGGTCACAGGACTGTACTAACAAAGAATCATCACTTGAAACAATCAGCATTGTAGAAATTGTGAAGCAAAATATAAAATGCTGTAGTAAACACCTACATCATTAATACTCCAGGGACACAATTTTACTTTACAAACAAGGTAACTTACATTACACTATTGAAGCAAGCCATACGATAAGCCATTTAAAAATTAACTAAGTACAGTTGCGGATTGGGCAGGATCATGCCTTCAAAAATGTAACACGCAAAAATGTGTAGATAAGGCACAAACTAAATGTATTTTATTCAGTACAAGAAAACAACACAGTGAGATGAATCCCATTTCATTTACTTTTTGGAAAATAAAAGCACAGAAGAGAAACATGCACATAGGAAACATGTTCATGCATTTTTGAAAGCCACACTTTCTTCAGCAACTTTAAAATGTATGCAAGCAGCCTGAGGCTCAGTAAATTAAAATTGTGGCCTATTTATGTTAACTTAAACATACACATAGAAACATTATTTTCTAATTAATAAATATTCTATCTCAAAAACAATACATTTTAACAACTATCTGCACCATACCCTGGTGTGTTGTGTAGAGGCATAGCAAATAATGTTCTGTTAATCACGAAATTAATTAGATTATGAGTCATTCTGCCTCTTCTACAGACCACATGAAGCCCAGGTTTTCATCCTGCGGTTTAGTTTTTTACTGTTGACCCTGGCTCTTTCCATTCTTCCTCCCATAATAGGAAGTTGGGTCATGACTACATTCATTTTTTTCTGTCACCCAGCAGGGAAGGTCTGGTCTGGGCACTCAGGTACCTTTTACAAATCACGCCCCCCCCCCTTGTTGTTGGAGGTGAATCAGCCTCCCTGTCGTAGTTGGACTCTCTCTCCTAGGAGAGCCTGCTGGCTTAGGAATTACAGCACTTTTAGTTGTAAGTGACTAAGCCACTCCTACAAAAAGTCACAACTGTCAGCCCAACCCTTCACGCTCACCAGCAGTACCACACCAAAACTCAGAAAGCAAAGCTGACTTCTGGCAGCCTTATGCATGGGCTCTAGAAAATACCTCTTAGGGAAGTCGTTTTGGAGCGGAAGTTACCCTTTTCTCTCGTCAACAATAAGTTTCAGTCACACAAAGGCAGTGAAGGAGATGCAGAAGAGTTTTCAACGTATTTATCGAAAAGACTGCTATCTACGATAAAATGGATGATCTGCAATGATCAGAATAATAAACAGTAAAAGAAGAATTGTGAGGATGAATTTTGTGAATAAAACCCCCCGCCATCTTACAATCAACATGAGCTCTGCAATGATTAGAATAATAAAAATTAAAAGAAGAAAAATTGTGAAGATGAGAGTTGTGAATATAACCTTCCCCACCATCTTACAATAAACATGAGTTTTTAGAATCCCTAGCAAAGAGACTCTAATCTCTATCCTAGTGAGAGCTAGGTATGGTAAACCTAATATGCCAGTACCATGCCTATGAGAAGCTCCCCCCAACCCTTGATACCTTGGAATGGGGTCTCTAGGGCACACTCTGTGGTGACACAAACACTGAGTTCTGCAGCAAGGTGACGTGCAGTGTAGATGGCATATGGAAGGAATCCTTCTAATGACCTTGTCCATGTGAAATGTGTTTATGTAGATCATGTAGGATCCCTGACGCAGGTATGTTCCTAAACAACTGATAAGAAGGCAGACTTGTGGTGGGAATTGTATAAACAATCCCCAACACTTGTACATTATGTTTCTATTACACGTAAGTGAGAAAAGGACATGATAACAAAACCTACATACATCACTGATCATGATGCTGACAATGATGCCTTCTTAGAGTGGCACTGATTATGCGAAACAAAATATTTTTATAAAATAGAAACAATGGCTGCCATCTTAGAAGAAATAATAAAATGAATGAAATAAAATAGAGCAAGCGAAGTAGGGTAAAAGTCACTAGATGATGGGGCACAGGCCCGCAAGCCAAAAGGCTAAGCTAAAATCCTGAGTCCCAATAAGATCTAAAATGGGTTCACTGCATCCCTTGTGTTCCATCCTCAACAGACCACTGTAGTTCAGTGTTAGGCAGAGTGGGGTCATGCACCAGAGGTAGAAATGGATTTGTGCCACAAAGCTTCCCTACTTATAGTCATGTTGCATTTCCTTCAAAAGTGGCTGCATGCAATTGTATATTCTCCAGAGCAGTGTCAGTGTGGGTCACCTAGATCTGAGATCAACATTTAGTTATATTCTTTTAAGGAGTACCATTCATAAGAGTATTGCATAGTGCAGTCTTACATCAATGATTGCTCTGGCTAATGTCAGTTAAAATTGTTGTTGAATGTTCACGTTCATCAAAGCAGCTTTAGATGCTAATTTGAGGTGACTGTCAATCCATAAGTCTGATCTTCCATTGATATGAGATTGTCAAACATTACACCTCACCTTTTGACTTCTTTCCTCCATTTTTTTAATCTCCTTGATTTTGTTGGCCTTTTTAAAACATTTCGCAAACCATCAAATAGAACTCAGTGTTCTGGGCTCGGCACAGCCAATTTTGGTGCATTCAATATTAGTTTACTAAAAAGGAAAACAATCTGAATAATGTCCACATTGTTTTAGTTTAATACCCTAAAATCATATGGTTATTGTTTTTTGAGTTCACATGTATATTGGCGAAAAGAACCAACAGGCAGGAAACTAGTGGTACCCCTTACATCACTTGCTTTTAAGATTAAGATGGCAAGGTCTCGACCATACTGGACAGAGGAGGATCACATCCCTGCTGACTAAGATACCCAAACAAACCTCTCATAGACTTTACAGTAATATGTTGTTAACAAGAGTATTGAATACTGCTGATAAATGTAGCAGCACCGTAGCATTCTGTAGGATGGCTTTCTCTATATGTAGAAGGGACTTTTCTGTTTGTTTGTTTGTCTAAACCCACATTGCCATTTTCCTAAACTGTAATGAAGTTCCAAGTATGCTTGCAGTGGTACGGTTGCAGCCTTCCATAGGATTTTCAACAAAAGGGTTATTAGAGAGTGGTCTGAATATTTTTGGCTTCATAGTTCTAAAACACATTTTGATCAATAATATTAATCATGTATGGAATTTGTTATTTTTTTATTTTTTCATTTATAAAGATAATAATATTGTCAGGATAACTTTAACCCCTTCGCTGCCAGGCCTTTTCCCCCTCCTGTGCCAGGCCTTTTTTTTGCCTATTTGGGGCAGTTCGCGCTGAGGCCCTCATAACTTTTTGTCCACATAAGCTAACCAAGCCAAATTTATGTCCTTTTTTTCCAACATCCTAGGGATTCTAGAGGTACCCAGACTTTGTGGGTCCCCTGAAGGAGGCCAAGAAATTAGCCAAAATACAGTGAAATTTTCGTTTTTTTAAAAAAAAATTGAAAAAGTGGCTGCAGAAGAAGGCTTGTGGTTTTTCCCCTGAAAATGGCATCAAAAAAGGGTTTGCGGTGCTAAACTCAGCAGCTTCCCAGCTTTCAGGAACAGGCAGACTTGAATCAGAAAACCCAATTTTTCAACACAATTTTGGCATTTTACTGGGACATACCCCATTTTTGCAATTGTTTGTGCTTTCAGCCTACTTCCAGTCAGTGACAGAAATGGTCATGAAACCAATACTGGATCCCAGAAACCTAAATATATCTGAACAGTAGACACAATTCTGAATTCAGCAAGGGGTCATTTGTGTAGATCCTACAAGGGTTTCCTACAGAAAATAACAACTGAAAAAGAAAAATATTGAAATTGAGGTGAAAAAAACATCATTTTTTCTCTACATTTTACTCTGTAACTATTCCCTGCAATGTCAGATTATCGAAAGCAATATACCATTACGTCTGCTGGACTCCTCTGGTTGCGGGGATATATAGGGCTTGTAGGTTCATCAAGAACCCGAGGAACCCAGCGCCAATAAATGAGCTGCACCCTGCAGTGCGTTTTCATTCTATACCGGGTATACAGCAATTCATTTGCTGAAATATAAAGAGTAAAAAATAGCTATCAAGAAAAACTTTGTTTTTCCAAAAAGGGCACAAGATAAGGTGTTGAGGAGCAGTGGTTATTTGCACATCTCTGAATTCTGGGGTGACCATACTAGCATGTGAATTACAGGGCATTTCTCAAAAAGATGTCTTTTTTACACACTCTCCTATATTTGGAAGGAAAAAATGTAGAGAAAAACAAGGGGCAATAACACTTGTTTCGCTAATCTATGTTCCCCCAAGTCTCCCGATAAAAATGATACCTCACTTGTGTGGGTAGGCCTAGAGCCCGCGACAGGAAACGCCCCAAAGCGCAACGTGGACTCATCAATTTTTTTTAAAGAAAACAGGGGTGTTTTTTGCAAAGTGCTTACCTGTAGATTTTGGCCTCTAGCTCAGCCGGCACCTAGGGAAACCTACCAAACCTGTGCATTTCTGAAAACTAGAGACCTAGGGGAAGCCAAGATGGGGTGACTTATGGGGCTCGGACCAGGTTCTGTTACCCAGAATCCTTTGCAAACCTCAAAATTTGGCTAAAAAAACACATGTTCCTCACATTTCTGTGGCAGAAAGTTCAGGAATCTGAGAGGAGCCACAAATTTCCTTCCACCCAGCGTTCCCCCAAGTCTCCCGATAAAACTGATACCTCACTTGTGTGGGTAGGCCTAGCGCCCGCGACACGAAACGCCCCAAAGCGCAACGTGGACACATCCAAAATTTTGATAGAAAACAGAGGTGTTTTTTGCAAAGTGCCTACCTGTAGATTTTGGCCTCTAGCTCAGCCGGCACCTAGGGAAACCCACCAAACCTGCGCATTTCTGAAAACTAGAGACCTAGGGGAATCCAAGATGGGGTGACTTGTGGGGCTCGGACCAGGTTCTGTTACCCAGAATCCTTTGCAAACCTCAAAATTTGGCTAAAAAAATACATGTTCCTCACATTTCTGTGGCAGAAAGTTCTGGAATCTGAGAGGAGCCACAAATTTCCTTCCACCCAGCGTTCCCCCAAGTCTCCTGATAACAATGATACCTCACTTGTGTGGGTAGGCCTAGCGTCCGCGACAGGAAACGCCCCAAAGCGCAACGTGGACACATTACATTTTTTGAAAGAAAACAGAGGTGATTTTTGCGAAGTGCCTACCTGTAGATTTTGGCCTCTAGCTCAGCCGGCACCTAGGGAAACCTATCAAACCTGTGCATGTCTGAAAACTAGAGACCTAGTGGAATCCAAGATGGGGTGACTTGTGGGGCTCTGACCAGGTTCTGTTACCCAGAATCCTTTGCAAACCTCAAAATTTGGCAAAAAAAACACATTTTTGTGGCAGAAAGTTCTGGAATCTGAGAGGAGCCACAAATTTCCTTCCACCCACCGTTCCCCCAAGTCTCCCGATAAAAATGATACCTCACTTGTGTGGGTAGGCCTAGCGCCCGCGACAGGAAACGTCCCAAAGCGCAACGTGGACACATCCAAAATTTTGAAAGAAAACAGAGGTGTTTATTGCAAAGTGCCTACCTGTTGATTTTGGCCTCTAGCTCAGTCGGCACCTAGGAAAACCTACCAAACCTGTGCCTTTATGAAAACTAGAGACCTAGGGGAATCCAAGATGGGGTGACTTGTGGGGCTCGGACCAGGTTCTGTTACCCAGAATCCTTTGCAAACCTCAAAATTTGGCTAAAAAAACACATGTTCCTCACATTTCTGTGGCAGAAAGTTCTGGAATTTGAGAGGAGCCACAAATTTCCTTCCACCCAGCGTTCCCCCAAGTCTCCCAATAAAAATGATACCTCACTTGTGTGGGTAGGCGTAGCGCCCGCGACAGGGAACGCCCCAAAGCGCAACATGGACACATCCAAATTTTTTAAAGAAAACAGAGGTGTTTTTTGCAAAGTGCCTACCTGTAGATTTTGGCATCTAGCTCAGCCGGCACCTAGGGAGACCTACCAAACCTGTGCATTTCTGAAAACTAGAGACCTAGGGGAATCCAAGATGGGGTGACTTGTGGGGCTCGGACCAGGTTCTGTTACCCAGAATCCTTTGCAAACCTCAAAATTTGGCTAAAAAAACACATGTTACTCAAATTTCTGTGCCAGAAAGTTTTGGAATCTGAGAGGAGCCACTAATTTCCTTCCACCCAGCGTTCCCCCAAGTCTCCCGATAAAAATGATACCTCACTTGTGTGGGTAGGCCTAGCGCCCGTGACAGGAAACGCCCCAAAGCGCAACGTGGACACGTCCAAATTTTTTAAAGAAAACAGAGGTGTTTTTTGCAAAGTGCCTGCCTGTAGATTTTGGCCTCTCGCTCAGCCAGCACCTAGGGAAACCTACCAAACCCGTGCATTTCTGAAAACTAGAGACCTAGGGGAATCCAAGATGGGGTGACTTGCGGGGCTCGGACCAGGTTCTGTTACCCAGAATCCTTTGCAAACCTCAAAATTTGGCTAAAAAAACACATGTTCCTCATATTTTTGTGGCAGAAAGTTCTGGAATCTGAGAGGAGCCACAACTTTCCTTCCACCCAGCGTTCCCCCAAGTCTCCCGATAACAATTATACCTCACTTGTGTAGGTAGGCCTAGCGCCCGCGACAGGAAACGCCCCAAAGCGCAACGTGGACACATCCAATTTTTTTAAAGAAAACAGAGGTGTTTTTTGCGAAGTGCCTAGCTGTAGATTTTGGCCTCTAGCTCAGCCGGCACCTAGTTAAACCTACCAAACCTGTGCATTTCTGAAAACTAGAGACCTAGGGGAATCCAAGATGGGGTGACTTGTGGGTCTCGGACCAGGTTCTGTTACCCAGAATCCTTTGCAAACCTCAAAATTTGGCGAAAAAAAAACACATGTTCCTCACATTTCTGTGGCAGAAAGTTCTGGAATCTGAGAGGAGCCACAAATTTCCTTCCCCCCCAGCGTTCCCCCAAGTCTCCCGATAAAAATGATACCTCACTTGTGTGGGTAGGCCTGGCGCCCGTGACAGGAGACGGCCCAAAGCGCAACGTGGCCACATCCAAATTTTTGAAAGAAAACAGAGGTGCTTTTTGCAAAGTGCCTACCTGTAGATTTTGGCCTCTAGCTCAGCCGGCACCTAGGGAAACCTACCAAACCTCTGCATTTCTGAAAACTAGAGACCTAGGGGAATCCAAAATGGGGGGAATTGTGGGGCTTGGACCAGGTTCTGTTACCCAGAATCCTTTGCAAACCTCAAAATTTGGCTAAAAAACACATTTCTGTGGCAGAAAGTTCTGGAATCTGAGAGGAGCCACAAATTTCCTTCCACCCAGCGTTTCCCCAAGTCTCCTGATAAAAATGATACCTCACTTGTGTGAGTAGGCCTAGCGCACGAGACAGGAAAAGCCGCAAAGCGCAACGTGGACACATCCAAAATTTTGAAAGAAAACAGAGGTGTTTATTGCAAAGTGCCTACCTGTTGATTTTGGCCTCTAGCTCAGTCGGCACCTAGGAAAACGTACCAACCCTGTGCCTTTATGAAAACTAGAGACCTAGGGGAATCCAAGATGGGGTGACTTGTGGGGCTTGGACCAGGTTCTGTTACCCAGAATCCTTTGCAAACCTCAAAATTTGGCTAAAAAAACACATGTTCCTCACATTTCTGTGGCAGAAAGTTCTGGAATTTGAGAGGAGCCACAAATTTCCTTCCACCCAGCGTTCCCCCAAGTCTCCCAATAAAAATGATACCTCACTTGTGTGGGTAGGCCTAGCGCCCGTGACAGGAGACGGCCCAAAGCGCAACGTGGCCACATCCAAATTTTTGAAAGAAAACAGAGGTGCTTTTTTGCAAAGTGCCTACCTGTAGATTTTGGCCTCTAGCTCAGCCGGCACCTAGGGAAACCTACCAAACCTCTGCATTTCTGAAAACTAAAGACCTAGGGGAATCCAAAATGGGGGGAATTGTGGGGCTTGGACCAGGTTCTGTTACCCAGAATCCTTTGCAAACCTCAAAATTTGGCTAAAAAACACATTTCTGTGGCAGAAAGTTCTGGAATCTGAGAGGAGCCACAAATTTCCTTCCACCCAGCGTTTCCCCAAGTCTCCTGATAAAAATGATACCTCACTTGTGTGAGTAGGCCTAGCGCACGAGACAGGAAACGCCCCAAAGCGCAACGTGGACACATCCAAAATTTTGAAAGAAAACAGAGGTGTTTATTGCAAAGTGCCTACCTGTTGATTTTGGCCTCTAGCTCAGTCGGCACCTAAGAAAACCTACCAAACCTGTGCCTTTATGAAAACTAGAGACCTAGGGGAATCCAAGATGGGGTGACTTGTGGGGCTCGGACCAGGTTCTGTTACCCAGAATCCTTTGCAAACCTCAAAATTTGGCTAAAAAAACACATGTTCCTCACATTTCTGTGGCAGAAAGTTCTGGAATTTGAGAGGAGCCACAAATTTCCTTCCACCCAGCGTTCCCCCAAGTCTCCCAATAAAAATGATACCTCACTTGTGTGGGTAGGCCTAGCGCCCGTGACAGGAGACGGCCCAAAGCGCAACGTGGCCACATCCAAATTTTTGAAAGAAAACAGAGGTGCTTTTTTGCAAAGTGCCTACCTGTAGATTTTGGCCTCTAGCTCAGCCGGCACCTAGGGAAACCTACCAAACCTCTGCATTTCTGAAAACTAGAGACCTAGGGGAATCCAAAATGGGGGGAATTGTGGGGCTTGGACCAGGTTCTGTTACCCAGAATCCTTTGCAAACCTCAAAATTTGGCTAAAAAACACATTTCTGTGGCAGAAAGTTCTGGAATCTGAGAGGAGCCACAAATTTCCTTCCACCCAGCGTTTCCCCAAGTCTCCTGATAAAAATGATACCTCACTTGTGTGAGTAGGCCTAGCGCACGAGACAGGAAACGCCCCAAAGCGCAACGTGGACACATCCAAAATTTTGAAAGAAAACAGAGGTGTTTATTGCAAAGTGCCTACCTGTTGATTTTGGCCTCTAGCTCAGTCGGCACCTAAGAAAACCTACCAAACCTGTGCCTTTATGAAAACTAGAGACCTAGGGGAATCCAAGATGGGGTGACTTGTGGGGCTCGGACCAGGTTCTGTTACCCAGAATCCTTTGCAAACCTCAAAATTTGGCTAAAAAAACACATGTTCCTCACATTTCTGTGGCAGAAAGTTCCGGAATTTGAGAGGAGCCACAAATTTCCTTCCACCCAGCGTTCCCCCAAGTCTCCCAATAAAAATGATACCTCACTTGTGTGGGTAGGCCTAGCGCACGCGACAGGGAACGCCCCAAAGCGCAACATGGACACATCCAAATTTTTTAAAGAAAACAGAGGTGTTTTTTGCAAAGTGCCTACCTGTAGATTTTGGCCTCTAGCTCAGCCGGCACCTAGGGAGACCTACCAAACCTGTGCATTTCTGAAAACTAGAGACCTAGGGGAATCCAAGATGGGGTGACTTGTGGGGCTCGGACCAGGTTCTGTTACCCAGAATCCTTTGCAAACCTCAAAATTTGGCTAAAAAAACACATGTTACTCAAATTTCTGTGGCAGAAAGTTCTGGAATCTGAGAGGAGCCACTAATTTCCTTCCACCCAGCGTTCCCCCAAGTCTCCCGATAAAAATGATACCTCACTTGTGTGGGTAGGCCTAGCGCCCGTGACAGGAAACGCCCCAATGCGCAACGTGGACACATCCAAATTTTTGAAAGAAAACAGAGGTGTTTTTTGCAAAGTGCCTACCTGTAGATTTTGGCCTCTCGCTCAGCCAGCACCTAGGGAAACCTACCAAACCCGTGCATTTCTGAAAACTAGAGACCTAGGGGAATCCAAGATGGGGTGACTTGTGGGGCTCGGACCAGGTTCTGTTACCCAGAATCCTTTGCAAACCTCAAAATTTGGCTAAAAAAACACATGTTCCTCATATTTTTGTGGCAGAAAGTTCTGGAATCTGAGAGGAGCCACAACTTTCATTCCACCCAGCGTTCCCCCAAGTCTCCCGATAACAATTATACCTCACTTGTGTAGGTAGGCCTAGCGCCCGCGACAGGAAACGCCCCAAAGCGCAACGTGGACACATCCAATTTTTTGAAAGAAAACAGAGGTGTTTTTTGCGAAGTGTCTAGCTGTAGATTTTGGCCTCTAGCTCAGCCGGCACCTAGTTAAACCTACCAAACCTGTGCATTTCTGAAAACTAGAGACCTAGGGGAATCCAAGATGGGGTGACTTGTGGGGCTCGGACCAGGTTCTGTTACCCAGAATCCTTAGCAAACCTCAAAATTTGGCCAAAAAAACACATGTTCCTCACATTTCTGTGGTAGAAAGTTCTGGAATCTGAGAGGAGCCACAAATTTCCTTCCCCCCCCAGCGTTCCCCCAAGTCTCCCGATAAAAATGATACCTCACTTGTGTGGGTAGGCCTAGCGCCCGTGACAGGAGACGCCCCAAAGCGCAACGTGGCCACATCCAAATTTTTGAAAGAAAACAGAGGTGCTTTTTGCAAAGTGCCTAACTGTAGATTTTGGCCTCTAGCTCAGCCGGCACCTAGGGAAACCTACCAAACCTGTGCATTTCTGAAAACTAGAGACCTAGGGGAATCCAAAATGGGGGGAATTGTGGGGCTTGGACCAGGTTCTGTTACCCAGAATCCTTTGCAAACCTCAAAATTTGGCTAAAACACACATTTCTGTGGCAGAAAGTTCTGGAATCTGAGAGGAGCCACAAATTTCCTTCCACCCAGCGTTTCCCCAAGTCTCCTGATAAAAATTATACCTCACTTGTGTGGGTAGGCCTAGCGCACGAGACAGGAAACGCCCCAAAGCGCAACGTGGACACATCCAAAATTTTGAAAGAAAACAGAGGTGTTTTTTGCAAAGTGCCTACCTGTAGATTTTGGCCTCTAGCTCAGCCGGCACCTAGGGAGACCTACCAAACCTGTGCATTTCTGAAAACTAGAGACCTAGGGGAATCCAAGATGGGGTGACTTGTGGGGCTCGGACCAGGTTCTGTTACCCAGAATCCTTTGCAAACCTCAAAATTTGGCTAAAAAAACACATGTTACTCAAATTTCTGTGGCAGAAAGTTCTGGAATCTGAGAGGAGCCACAAATTTCCTTCCACCCAGCGTTCCCCCAAGTCTCCCGATAAAAATGATACCTCACTTGTGTGGGTAGGCCTAGCACCCGTGACAGGAAACGCCCCAAAGAGCAACGTGGACACATCCAAATTTTTGAAAGAAAACAGAGGTGTTTTTTGCAAAGTGCCTACCTGTAGATTTTGGCCTCTCGCTCAGCCAGCACCTAGGGAAACCTACTAAACCCGTGTATTTCTGAAAACTAGAGACCTAGGGGAATCCAAGATGGGGTGACTTGTGGGGCTCGGACCAGGTTCTGTTACCCAGAATCCTTTGCAAACCTCAAAATTTGGCTAAAAAAACACATGTTCCTCATATTTATGTGGCAGAAAGTTCTGGAATCTGAGAGGAGCCACAAATTTCCTTCCACCCAGCGTTCCCCCAAGTCTCCCGATAAAAATTATACCTCACTTGTGTAGGTAGGCCTAGCCCCTGCGACAGGAAACGCCCCAAAGCGCAACGTGGACACATCCAATTTTTTGAAAGAAAACAGAGGTGTTTTTTGCGAAGTGCCTACGTGTAGATTTTGGCCACTAGCTCAGCCGGCACCTAGTTAAACCTACCAAACCTGTGCATTTCTGAAAACTAGAGACCTAGGGGAATCCAAGATGGGGTGACTTGTGGGGCTCGGACCAGGTTCTGTTACCCAGAATCCTTTGCAAACCTCAAAATTTGGCTAAAAAACACATGTTCCTCACATTTCTGTTGCAGAAAGTTCTGGAATCTGAGAGGAGCCACAAATTTCCTTCCAGCCAGTGTTCCCCCAAGTCTCCCGATAAAAATGATACCTCACTTGTGTGGGTAGGCCAAACGCCTGCGACAGGAAACGCCCCAAAGTGCAACTTGGACACATCCAATTTTTTGAAAGAAAACAGAGGTGATTTTTGCGAAGGGCCTACCTGTAAATTTTGGCCTCTAGCTCAGCCGGCACCTAGGCAAACCTACCAAACCTGTGCATTTCTGAAAACTAGAGACCTTGGGGAATCCAAGATGGGGTGACGTGTGGGGCTCGGACCAGGTTCTGTTACCCAGAATCCTTTGCAAACCTCAAAATTTGGCTAAAAAACACATGTTCCTCATATTTATGTGGCAGAAAGTTCTGGAATCTGAGAGGAGCCACACATTTCCTTCCACCCAGTGTTCCCCCAAGTCTCCCGATAAAAATGATGCCTCACTTGTGTAGGTAGGCCTACCGCCCGCGACAGGAAACGCCCCAAAGCGCAACGTGGACACATCCAATTGTTTTAAAGAAAACAGAGGTGTTTTTTGCGAAGTGCCTACCTGTAGATTTTGGCCTCTAGCTCAGCCGGCACCTAGACAAACCTACCAAACCTGTGAATTTCTGGAAACTAGAGACCTAGGGGAATCCAAGATGGGGTGACTTGTGGGGCTCGGACCAGGTTCTGTTACCCAGAATCCTTTGCAAACCTCAAAATTTGGCTAAAAAAATACATGTTCCTCACATTTCTGTTGCAGAAAGTTCAGGAATCTGAGAGGAGCCGCAAATATCCTTCCACCCAGCGTTCCCCCAAGTCTCCCGATAAAAATGATACCTCACTTGTGTGGGTAGGCCTAGCGCCCACGACAGGAAACGCCCCAAAGCGCAACGTGGACACATCCAATTTTTTTAAAGAAAACAGAGGTGATTTTTGCGAAGGGACTACCTGTAGATTTTGGCCTCTAGCTCAGCCGGCACCTAGGGAAACCTATCAAACCTGTGCATTTATGAAAACTAGAGACCTAGGGGAATCCAAGATGGGGTGACTTGTGGGGCTCGGACCAGGTTCTGTTACCCAGAATCCTTTGCAAACCTCAAAATTTGGCTAAAAAAACACATGTTCCTCACATTTCTGTGGCAGAAAGTTCTGGAATCTGAGAGGAGCCACAAATTTCCTTCCACCCAGCGTTCTCCCAAGTCTCCCGATAAAAATGATACCTCACTTGTGTGGGTAGGCCTAGCGCCCGCGACAGGAAATGGCCCAAAACACAACGTGGACACATCACATTTTTTCATAGAAAACAGTGCCTACCTGTGGATATTGGCCTGTAGCTCAGCCGGCACCTGGGGAAACCTAGCAAACCAGCGCATTTTTGAAAACTAGAAACCCAGGGAAATCCAAGATGGGATGACTTGCGGGGCTCTGACCAGGTTATGTTACCCAGAATCCTTTGCAAACATCAAAATCTGGCCCAAAAAACACTTTTTCCTCTCATTTTGGTGACAGAAAGTTCTGGAATCTGAGAGGAGCCTCAAATTTCCTTTCACCCAGCGTTCCCCTAAGTCTCTCGATAAAAATGGTACCTCACTTCTGTGGGTAGGCCTAGCACCCACGAAAGGAAATGGCCCAAAACACAATGTGGACACAACATATTTTTTCACAGAAAACAGAGGTGTTTTTTGCAAAGTTCCTACCTGTGGAGTTTGGCCTCTAGCTCAGCCGGCCCCGGGGGGGGGACAGAAATGCCCTAAAATAAGTTTGACCCCCCACCACCCCCCAAACCAACCCTGCCCGGGAGCGACCCTTGCCTACGGGGTCGCTCCCCCTGCGTGACATTGGCGGCAAAAAACAAATCCCCGGTGCCTAGTGGTTTCTGCCCCCTTGGGGGCAGATTGACCTAAAATCACTCAATCTGTCCCACTTGGCGGCAGAAATGGTCTAAATACAATTTGCCCTCCAGGGGAGCGACCCTTGCCTGATGGGTCACTCCCCATCTCTAAAAAAACAAACAAACAAAAAAAAAAAACACAAAAAAAAAATTTCCCCTGGTGCCTAGAGCCTCCACCCCCCCCCCCCCCCCCCCCCAGGAGCGACCCTTGCCTACGGGGTCGCTCCCCCTGCAAGACATTGGCGCCAAAAAACAAATCCCCGGTGCCTGGTGGTTTCTGCCCCCTTGGGGGCAGATTGACCTAAAATCGGCAACTCTGCCCCCAGGGGGGCAGAAATGGTCTAAATACCTTGCCTGATGGGTCGCTCCCAATCTCTAAAAAACCAAACAAACAAAAAAAAAAAAAAAAAAAAAAAAAAAACACAAACAAAAAAATTTGCCCTGGCGCCTAGAGGTTTCTGCCCCCCCTGGGGGCAGATCGGCCTAATAATAGGCCGATCTGCCCCCAGGGGGGGGCAGAAATGGCCTAAAATAAATTTGCCCCCCCAGGGAGCGACCCTTGCCTAAGGGGTCGCTCCCCTTGAGTGAAATTCACGCAAAGAAAAAACTCCCTGGTGTCTAGTGGTTTCTGCCCCCCTTGGGGGCAGATTGGCTTCATCAAAATAGGCCAATCTGCCCCCAAGGGGGGCCGGAATGGCCTAAATATAATTTTCCCCCAAGGGGAGCGACCCTTGCCTAAGGGGTCGCTCCCCACCTAAAAAAAAAAAAATAATCGTAAAAAAATTAATTAGCCCTGGTGCCTAGAGGTTATCGGCCTAATAATAGGCCGATGTGCCCCCAGGGGGGGCGGAAAAGGCCTTCCCGAAAAAATGCCCCCCCTGGGAGCGACCCTTGCCCAAGGGGTCGCCCCCTTATGACAATTTCAGAAAAAAAAAAAAAAATCCCTGGTGTCTAGTGGGGTTTCAAAAGCCGGATTGCAAGCAATCCGACTTTTGAAAGCCTGGGAGAGACTTCAAAGGGAAGGAAATACATTTCCTTCCCTTTGAAGCCCCTCCGGGCCTCCCCACGTGATTGAAAGAGAAATGCTTTGCATTTTTCTTTCAATCGGGGGAGGCCCCTGTGACAAATCAGCGCGCGCTCACGCGCTGACGTCACAGAGGGGGTGGGGGGGTGGAAGGGGAAGGTCTTCCCCTTCTATCCCCGCCTTGGGGGGGAGGGGGGTGCATGGGGGCGTGCTAGCGCTCCCCCAAGTTACCCTGTGCCTTGGACGAGGTGACCTCGTCCAAGGCACAGAAGCGGATAATAGTCCTTTTGTGTCTGTTGTGCTCTGTTGACAATGATAAGGAGGAATCCAAGAACAAATGGACAGACACAAAGGTTGCATGGCCCTGTCATCAGTATGGAGGGTCACAGAAAAGATATTAATTTGCAGGGACAGTGTAATAGAGGTGTTTCATTGTTCAGACCGAATGGCAAGTTTTCCTGATATTCTAAGGTATGACCAACTAGATCCTTCATTAAAGGGCACTTAAATCTGAGTAGCAATGATCCACTCAGTGGGAGAAGGACTACTGAAATATCAATGTTGTAGAGGAAGGAACAGAAAATAAGACACTCTTTGAGGATTCAGTGTTTTGCTTGAATCGTAGCTACAGTTTGGGCAAATTGGTTAACTGAAAAAGGAGCATGGGGGCATACATTTGATTAGACAAGCAGAGCAGCCAAGTGATTGTGGAATGACCATTTAGTTGAGATAATTTAATTGATAAATTAACAATAGATAATAATTGGTTCTTTTGTGTATTCTAAGAATTTTGGAGCACGTGTAATATAGTTAGGGTGCTGGTAAAGAGACTTCACAGTAGAATAAGCAAGGTATTAATTACATATATATTCTGGAAGAACACCATGCAATGATCTTGATCACTTGTTAATCATCAGGCAACCAAGATTTTTCATTGCAAACTTCAGAGGGCCTTTTGGAAAAAACATATTTACTCAGGTTAATGTAGCAGAAGTTGTTAGGGTAATTCCTTATCTTTTGCGTGTCTCATGTAAGGTCATTCCTCTGTTTGATTTCTTAATATAGGGTGCCAAAATACCACTGCCTTTAAATTCTCCTCCTCCATTCATACTCCCCACCTGTTTGTGAAAAACAGGAAATGGAACCATTTTAGGTTTAAAGGAATACAAAGAAAAGGGACGTTTCCAGAAAAACCCTGATCACATTAATAGCAACACATTGCCACACACCAATTCCTGGCCTCAGCAAGAGAGAGCATCTAAATAAACTCCTAACCTGTTATGTCCAATGCTTCTTCTTCTGCAACCAGGGGCGTAGCTTCAGTAGGTGGCTTGGAACGTTACACCACTCTAGTGAATCTCTTCTCTAATCTTGTGAATATTTGGGTCCTGCTGTTTTCAATTAGGTATGGTAAGGAGTCTTTCGGATTTCATCTGAGATTTATACACACACACACACACACACACACACACACACAGACAACACATGCACACAATCACATGCACACATGCACACACACGCACAGACAACACATGAACACACGCACACTCTGTCATCTTGGTTACATGAAGGTCTTACAAATGTTGGTTATTATTGTGTTCTAAGTACCCCTTACTGTTGTAATTTAGTAGCAATTAGATTAAGCATTAGCAGAAGACATCTTGTGTTTAGCAACTATTGTGAACATTTTGCGGAATCCATTTTGTATTCATAGCAGCCATTATCTCTGCCACATGCTGCCATGTGCTCGCCATGTGCTCTGTCCTACCTTCCTGTTAACTACTCTTGAAAATCTGTCTAGTGACAAGTTATATTCAGCATCTCCCACTTTGCACATGCCCAGTAAGGTCTGCCGCCGTTAGTAATTAGTAACCAACAGTAATGTGTCTACTAGTCCTTGAAAACTGTTAGCCCCTCCTACCTGTCGACTGTGCATTTCCATATGACCTTATATGTATATAAGTCTTGCTTCTATCATTGTACCACCTTCTTTTAGCCCCTGGGTGGGTATAAAAGGACCATGCTCTCTTAGTTCAGTGTGCTACTTCAAACATTACCGAAGGGTGCTGTTTGAACTGTAGGACCACCTCATGAGGTTTAATAAACGTTGTCTTTTATTTCAGTTTCTGTGCCAACTTCTTCCTATATGGTCTGAGGACTTTGTGCAGAGAAGGGCGAACCCCTTGCACTAGTAGACCTTGCTGAGGCTTACTTTGACACTTACAATCTGCACTCCATTCCCTTTCCATCGCACCTTAAACTGCTTCTCTTATGATGTATTTTAACTTGATTTACCAGCATGTTTGTCGGAAAACCTGAGGCTCAGCCCATCTCCACCAGTCCTAACGCCCATGCTATGCCACTGTCTGCAGCTGGCATTTACACAAGAATACCAATTCCCTTGTTTAGGTTTTCTTGCCCTTTATATGAACTGCACGCATTTTGAAATGTGCATCATCTGCTGGAAGGTAGCACATTGTTGTAAACCAGGCACACATCACGAAACCAGCTGCAAGCTCACTCGAAAAGAACCATTCACACATGTCAAGAACATCAGAAAATACATCAAGCTGGGGCTAATGCTACGTCACTGTGAGAATCCTCAGCCCAAATATGCTGCAAATACGACACAGAGCAAGCAGCAAAAGGAAGTGTCAAACCATACTCTGCTGCTAAATTGTCTGTACCTGCAGCCACGAGCTGGCTCATGGGGTTTGCAACTGATTTATCTCATTCACTGTCCTCTGCAAGACACTTCACCAACTCTAATGACACTGGCAGAAGAACAAGCAACAATCAAGATGTATTCACTAGGAAAAACTGTACTGCCCAACCCACTCAAGTGCCCCTTTATGCAATTGGAAGCTGTCAAAAACGTTGTTGCTATCCCGTTTTCCCCGTTTGCCCAAAATGGAAGATTCATGTTCCTCCAAGTTTGCTCCTGTTGCTAGGCCAGAACTGACGAGGACTGTGGAAGGGGACAATGCATAATATACACCTTAAATTTAACCACCTATTCGGCTGCCTTAAGGTCAAGACAATCTCCCTCCTCTCTGTCAAACGTAATTCGTACTTATCAGCATGGAAACCTTGCAATGCTCATCTTGAAGAATGTGTACAGAGCTACGATATGTGATGTAATTCACTTTAAACATTCCTAGATGGCTATACCTAACTGTTTAGCAGCTGGTTTTGTTGACAGTCGAATGCTCTATTGCACATATAGTATGAACATCATTGTGCTGGACTTCCATGAGAATAAAACAGTCTACTAATATTATAGGTGTTAGGGCGCCTGGTCCTTATTAAGTAAACTTACAAGGGGACGTGTATAGGCCGATTAACGTTTTGGATCGCATGGGGTATCCTAGCCATGTAGTGACCAATGTTGTCAATATGTAATATAACCAATCAATAACTACTAAGAGAGTAATTAATTATTAGAAAATTATATCAACATTTCATGAATAACCACAACTCAATATATGTTTTAACAATATATATTTCCCTATTAGTTACAATTCTAGTGCATAAGGTTAACTCAAACTATATTCAATCAGCTCAGAATTAGTTTATTAGCAATCACCAATAATATAACCTAATTAGAACTTGAGAAAACATATGCTCTAATGCTTCAGCATAAGCTATCAAAGAAGATATGTCAACATCAATAGCAGAGTTCAGCAATCAGTTCGTCAATCATTTGTCACTGTCAATATCACCCAAAGTATGCTTACTTAACCCAGATTAGCATTTAGCATGTGGGACTTCATGCGAAAACAATTTAGAAACGTGAATTTGGAAAACGTCTAGCTAGAAGAAAAACTATTTAAAAAAACAGCGTAGTTGGTACCTAGAAGAAAAGGCACAAAATGAATCAGTCACATTGTCATAGCTACCTATCCACGGAATGGATCAACAACAAAGTCAGTCTTCGTCTTCAGGTCATCAATTGATCAGCAATGCATCAGGCTCTCAGCTCATAAGCCCAATGACAGAATCTCGAATCTCGTCTCCTGATGTAATCCATTCTACCCTCACATCTCTCCCATCTCATCTGAAGTTTTAGCCCCTTGTCATGACTTTTAATTAGAGTTTTTCAGTCCAGCCCCCTAATTCCTAATTGGTCAACTAATTACCATTTATGACTCTATCCGATAATATTATTTGTGCAAATCTAAGAATTCTAATATTTTGCCGTTTTCAGTTCATTGATTGGTTCACTGTACAATGTCCTCATCATCGGGCTCGTTTGGCATCGAAGATGTTGTGTCTTCTCCAGTCAGTGTCTCTATTGTTTGAGTCCTGGGAAAGTACATTGAGTCTGCCTTACACCAAATGGTAACATTTTTAGTTCCATCATCTCCTGTCTATCGGTACATTGCAGAAAACTCTAGCAAAGCAAATTTTATTAAGCAGCAATCAGTTCACGGTCAGGTCAATGCACCAGCAACTTCTACATTGTGCGTTTATTAATTCAGCTCCTGCATGAGGCCTGGAAAGACTGGGCCACAACTTCGGCACAATTAACTCTACAATATAATGCAAAACATAGGTTATACATCTAAATATGACACGTTACTACATTATTATTACATATTTCCATTATTTCACAATTTTTTTATCATTTTAGTACAAGCTCGTATAAGTGACTGCCACTCTACGTGGGCACATTTTCAAATATGCACATTATTTTCTCTACAATTAATTTCTCTATGAACTTTTGTAAATCAAAACATATGAACATTCATTAATAATTTGTAATTAGCATATCTGCTTCAACATAGGTATCAGTACAAACTTTGTGAGCATTTCATCCACTCTCCTAACGCTCACAATAAGTTGAAGACGCTGTAACATGTGAGTGGCCCGTCCGTCCGTTTTCTCTTTCAAGTAATTCTGATAGTTAGACTTTTCATCCTTGGCGTGGTCTCCCTTAACTTTTTCCCTCTGTTCCCCAGGTTGTTGATGTGTGCTGGACTCTGATTTTACTATTTTTGTTACTCTGGACGCTTTACCACTGCTAACCAGTGCTAAAGTGGAAGTGCTCCTTTACAAAATGTGTATGTAATTGGCTTATCCATGTTTGGCATATTTGATTTACTAGTAAGTCCCTAGTAAAGTGCACTGGAGGTGCCAGGGCCTGTAAATCAAATGCTACTAGTGGGCCTGCAGCAGTGTTTGTGCAACCCACATAAGTAGTTCTGTAATAATCATGTCTCAGACCTGCCATTGCAGTGTCTGTGTGTGCAGTTTTAACTGTAAATTCGACTTTGGCAAGTGTACCCACTTGCCAGGCCTAAACCTTTCCTTTTCTTACATGTCAGACACCCTTAAGGTAGGCCCTAGATAGGCCCAAGGGCAGGGTGCAGTGTATGGTTAAGGTGGGGCATATAGTAATGTGTTTTATATGTCCTGGCAGTGAAATATTGCTAAATTCGTTTTTCACTATTGCAAGGCCTGTCCCTCTCATAGGTTAACATGGGGGCTACCTTTATATTTGATTGAAGTGCAGATTCCCTTTGGGAGCGGATGGCCATGTGGAGTTTGGGGTCTCTGAGCTCACAATTTAAAAATACATCTTTTAGTAAAGTTGATTTTAAGATTGTGTGTTTGAAAATGCCACTTTTAGAAAGTGAGCAGTTTCTTGCTTATACCATTTCTGTGACTCTGCCTGTTTGTGGATTTCCTGTCTGGGTCAGTTTGACAGTTGGGCTGGTTGCACCTCACACTAGACAGTGACACAAAAGGAGCTGGGGTGTAGTCTGCATTTTCTGATGAGCCATCTGTGCTAGGAGGGAGGGGAGGAGTGGTCACTTACACCTGAAAGGGCTGAGCCTGTCCTCACACAATGCAGTCTCCAACCCCCTGGTGAGTGTCTGGGGCCTGGCCTGGGCAAGGCAGGATTTCACATTCAAAAGATACTTTACTTTGAAGTAGGCCTACTTCAAAGGAGAAATTGGGTATAAGAAGGGCACCCAAAACCACAGACTTTAGAACACTTCTGGAAAGAAGAGGAACCTATTGTTGGTTTGCGCGGCACTCTTCATTACAGCCTCGTAATTTGTCAAGGCATCCCTGACATAATTTCCGATCCTCGGTGTGGTGCAGGGTTCAAGCACTAATTGACTTCAACTTAATTAGTGCCCGCCCGCTGCTCCCAACATCATCGAGGTACTATTTTGTTCTAACTGTGTGTGCCCTGCAAACAGAAGGCTTGTGACTGGCAAAAACGTGCCCAGCAGGACAAACAAAATTGCAAATTTTTATTTTTTAAAGCTAACTTTATTTTAGTTTGTTAAGTCATCTTTTGTCAGTTTCATTTCACCATTTTTTTTCTTTTTGCTTGTGGGCATTGTTGTCAAAAGATGACAATTAACTTGTTCAAACTATGCGAGGGCCATTGCATTGCAAATGCTTGTTTATCTTTTGTGTTATATAAACACTTACATTTAATGCCACTTTAACCTTTGTGTTTTCACTGAATTTTCAGGTTTTTTTTTAATGTAGGGTAAGATCTTATCACCATACCTAACTTTAACATTAGTTCAATCTTTTTTAGTGAATTTAGGTTTTTTTGGATCATATTTATTCTACTCCCCCACTAAGCACAGCTTTTGCTTGTGAGCAACTGGTTTGGAGGGCAGGCTCTGCGTCCAACTCCCATGGGTAGACAAACCTCCCCACCAAACACAGGCTTTGGTTGCATGCTTCAAGGGTTGACTTCAGAGTCTGGCCTGCAGTCAGATCTTATGGCCAACATGGCCTTCAGCCAACGTCCCATGGACCCCCACTACACAATCAATGTTATTTATTTTTTTACATTTTTTGTGGCACCACGGTCATCCTGTGGTACTGCCCCCTAAGCGTCACCTCCATGGTATTGTAGGACCCTACAAGCTCTGTACAGTGTAACACAGTACCTCATTGGATGGCCACACTGGGTCCCTTAAGAGTACTATGGTAACCTGCGGTATGAAAACAAAATATAGAAATGTATTATTTGGAAATTGGATATAACTATCACACTTAGGGTGCTGCATTGAAATATACAAAACAGTGATGGGGATACCCAGATGTGGGCCCAGTGCTCACTGGACCACTGGAACCAAACTAAAGAGCCCCATTCAGGGCAAAACTAGTCTTGGGTTGATTGTATTCAAGTCAGGGAGGATCTGGCTTGGCAGTTCAGGCTGGACTACTTCTAATGGACCAGGATCAAAACTGATTTGTATATGGCTGGGTCCAAACTGAAGTGGCATGGTGTGCAAAATATTGATTAACTGGGATGTGGTCCCAAGTAATTACCAATGGCTGAGATTAATCCAATCATTCCACCCATTGCTGTTTTAATTACTTCAGTGCAACACCCTAACTGTAATGGGTATATCAAGACAAGGATACCATGATCACTGTGCCACTTGAATTAAGCTAATACAGATTCAAGAGAAGCTAACTGTGGAACCTGGTTCAGGGAGGATCTGGCCTGGCAGTTTGGGATTGACTGTTCCTATTGGAGCACGGCGCAAAACCTACAACACCAGGATGTATACAATTGCATGTGTTATGTAATGATAGTAATAATGTAGCAGCCCCAGCTTGATGACTGTTAGAAATGGGGTTTCTGGTTGGCTAGGGTATGCACCTCAGCCAGGCAGAACTTACCCACTCTAGTCAGGGCAAGGGAGTTACACGTCCAAGATAACCCCTGCTCACCCCCTTGGTAGCTTGGCACGAGCAGTCAGGCTTAACCCGGAGGCAATGTGTAAAGCGTTTGCACAACACACACACACATGTGACGCAATATCCCCACCACAAAGGAAATACAACACCAGATTATATGAAAATATACTGTATTGTACACAACGTAATTATTAGACCAACATCACATAACAGTACTATCCTGCTACCTTAGCAGTTGTCAGAACGTTACACATTAGTTACTCTGCAAACTAGCAGTAGTCACACATAACACACAGGTTACTCAGTATTCTGCAACATAAGCAGTAATCAGGAAACACGTTATCACATTAGGACACTTGTCATAAGAATATCATAAAACGCCCATAGTAGGAACATTAGAAAATCTATGGCAAGTTAGGGAAACATATTAGCAAGTCATGCCCATAAAAGGAACATGTGCACCTATATGTAAAAGCATCATAGAACAGGTAGGCAATATATCACAATTAGTAAAGTCTGTAGCAAGAACTTAAATTATGATTCCATTGGTCCATTTAAAAAGTACCTGTCTTGATGGGGAGGCACTTCCAGTGCCTAAAACGAATAATGGGGCCCCCGGCGCTCTTCTGCGCAAAACGGGGGCCTCCCTGGTCTCCTGGGGTTAGGGGAGGGCGGCATGCACCTCCTCTGTGAAAAAATGGGCCCCTCTGGGGACCGTGAACACCGGGGGCCCCCCTAGGCCGGGTCTCTCGAGAGGGTCCCAGGTCTGGGAAACCTTTAAAGGGGGAGGGGGCGCCTCGCACCCCCTCCTAATTGAAACACGGGCCCTTCCGGGGACCCGCTAACTTCTGGGGTCCCTTCCACTAAGGGAGACCCCTTTCCGATTGCCTTGGGCCCACGAGGGGGCCCACCAGAGAGCTGGCGGCAGGGGCGAGCCTCCGATGAGGCTGCTTCCCCGCCCGCACAGTTCGGGGAGAGCCCTCCGGGGGGCTGGAGCAGGTGAGGGAGAGGCGTCCTCCTCTCCCTCCTGCTCGAACACAACGCCGGCACCAGGTCGGGCCGGCTGGTGCCCCGGGGGCGCTCCTTGGAGCGATCTATACCCCGGGGGCACCGCTAGGAGCAGGCTTGCTCCTCGCTACTTCTGAGGTGGTTTTCTCGTGCCCCGGGGGCACGGAGCTGAGCGCGATCCTCGCGCTTCACAGAATTAACTTACCAGGGCTGCAGCGGTGATTTTCATCAAAGAAAAGGTGCCGTGGAGGGCGCGATGGCACATTTATAAGCCCGGGTTGCGGCGGTGATTTCCTTTAGCAGAGAGGCGCTCCATGAAGCGCGGGGGCACAATTTAAAGCCCGGGCTGCGGCGGTGATTTCTTTTAGCAAAAGAAAAGAGCTTTCAAAGCGCAATGGCACATCAGCAGCCTCAGCAATTAAAAGAATGCCTTGTTCCTGGTTAAAGCACTCTGCGCAAAGGTTTTAAAGGATCGTTGCAGGGGTCAGGGGCCACAGCACCCTGCCCCTGGGAACAACCAAACAAGAAGGAGCACAGGGCTGGTGGGCCCAGCTACAGGCCAGCACAAGGGGTGCAGATGGTGGCAGTTCCTCCTAGTGACCAGGCAGGTCACAGGTCAGCACAGCAGCAGCAGTCCAAGGCGGTTTCCTGGTGAGTCCATTCATCAGCGTTCTGTGTCCAGTTTCAAGTTCCAAGAATGTTCAAATTGTGGGGAAAATTCCCCTGTACTTATAGTCCGTTTTTACAGTGTTTTACAATGATAGGGAGAGGAGGTTCCAGCCAGTTACAACTGGTTCTGGGAGTGCCCCCTCTCTCCTTTCAGCACAGGCTCCAAACATCAGTGGGGGGTTAACGACCCTATTGTGTGAGGCCAGGGCACAGCCTTTACAAATGTAGGTGTGCCTCGCCTCTACCTTCTCTCAGCACAGGAAGACTATTCAGTATGCAGATGCACCTCGGTGACACCTCCACCCTCCCTGTGTACAGGCTGTCTGAAAAGTATGCACAAAGCCCCAACCGTCACTCTGCCCAGATGTGGATTGGAGTCAAGCTGCAAAACACCGGAGTCATAAGCACAGATAAATGCGCACTTTCTAGAAGTGGCATTTCTGTGATAGTAATAAAAAATACACCCACACCAGTAAGCAGTATTTATTATCACCATCAAAACCATACCAAACACGCCTACGCTACCCCTCATAAATCAGACAATACCCCTTACACATAAGGCAGGGCATTTCTAATGCAATCCTATGAGAAGGCAGCACTCAGAGCAGTGAGACACCAAGTTAGGCTGTTTGTCACTACCAGGACAGGCCATGCAATATGGCACATGTCCGGCCTTTCTACATACATGGCACCCTGCCCATAGGGCTAGCTAGGGCGTACCTTAGGGGTGACTTACATGTAGTAAAAGGGGATTTCTGGGCCTGGCAAGTAAGATTAAATGCCAGGTCCCTGTGGCAGAAAACTGCGCACACAGGCCCTGCGCTAGCAGGCCTGAGACAGGTTTGAAAGTCTACTTCAGTGGGTGGCGCAAGCAGCGCTGCAGGCCCACTAGTAGTATTTAATTTATAGGCCCTGGGTATAGAGATACCACTGTACAAGGGACTTATAGGTAAATTAAATATGCCGATTAGGTATAAGCCAATCATACCAACTTTAGATGGGAGAGCACCTGCACTTTAGCACTGGTCAGCAGTGAAAAAGTGCTCAGAGTCCTAGAGCCAACAGCGAGAGGTCAGAAAAACCAGGAGGAAGGAGGCAAAAAGACTAGGGATGACCATGCGTATGGCCAAAAGTCCAACACAACCCCCTACCAGCCAAAAGCCAGGGGAGAACAATCAATACCTTGATGTACTTCCCTGATTGGGGCGATAGAACAAGGACCCAGGCCCACAACAGCAGGGGTATGTTCCAGTTCTACGCCTTCCTGACTCCACTGGGATCTCTCTGTCAATGCGTCCCAGGCAGCCTAGACCAACTCATGGGGATTCTCTAGCTGCCAATGGCCAGAACCAGGCCCCAGACCATCTAGGAGCCTCTGGTCTCTGAAACCATAATGAGTGGGGGGCGGTAGCCCCAGGTGCAAAGCAGCCTGTCTCCACTCCCTTTCCGATCAGTTCAGGGGCTCTACCCTGCCACTGATCCACCAACCTAGGGTCCGCACCCATAGGTTCTACAGGGGCTAGAGGCGAGGCTCTCCTCCCTCTACCCCTCCTTCTAGGATCCCGCCCTCCTCTCCTAGGAGGGGTATCACCAGAATCCACACTTGCCAGGGTGCTGGGTACAGCAGCCCTGCACAACTTTCTCGCCAGCCCAGGATCACTACCTGGCGACTGACCACCCAACCTAGGGACGACACCCTTGGGTTGCACCGGAGTCCGGTGCGGGCTTCCCCCTCCCTGAACCCCACTTCCAGAGTCCTGCGTCTCCCCACCTCGGGAGAAGCCACCAGAAGTTTCACACGGGGGTGAGCACACTAACCGCCCCCCAACCAGATCAGAGTTTACCCCCTGAACCTGTCTATCTAGTCCAGGGACGACACCCTTAGACTGGACCATTGCCCAGCGAACCAGGACTTCCTTGGGAGCACACCTACCCCCTACCAGATCAGAGCTTACCCCCTGAATCTGGCAATCCAACCCAGAGTCACTACCCTGCGGTTGAACCACTGCCTGGCGCACCAGGACTTCCTTGGGAGCACACGTACTCCCCATCAGGTCAGAGTTTACCCCCTGAACCTGATCATCCAACCCAGAGTCACCACCCTGTGGTTGAATCATTGCCTGGCGCACCAGGACTTCCTGGGGGGCACACCTACCCCCCACCAGGGAAACACTTTCCCCAAGGGCCACATAAGAGTCTGGCTGGCGCAGGTCTCCTGACCTCTGCCCATCTGACAGAGTCTGGATTCCTCCCAGCACAGAAATGGTCTCACCAAGGTCATTCCTGGGGGGCTCTGCTCTCAGAGCTGACCCCTGACCCTCCAGGTTCTCCACTGGGGCCCGCAGCCCCCTCTCAACCCTATGCCTGGATTTCCGCCTCCTCTGCTGTAGAGCGAGACTACCAGACACCAGGACCGGCGGAACGCTATCACCAGCCACCGCCTAAGTCCTAATGACAAAATGGGATCCTTCTGAATAGCTGGCCCTACGGCACAGGTTAGGCTCACCTCCTGGCGTTCACTCATGGAACCTTCCAGGACCTGGGACGGGATCTCGGGCACCTTGGGCCTCAGCCCAGCCCCATTCCCTCTCCTCGGAGACGGGACATGGGGTCCCTCACCCATCCCAGTCCACTGGGACCTACCTGGGACACTCCATTCCTTTCCCACCACACCTTGTTGGGAAACACCTAGACCACTCTCATTAGGAACACCCCCTAATGCCACACCAGACTCTCTGGTACGCAACCAGAAGTCTGCCTCCTTTGCGAGCTCCCTGGGGTCAGAGAGCTCACACACTGACAAGTGTTGGCGTAACTCTGAAAAACAACAACGAAACAGGTGCTCTCTGAGAATCAGATTAAACAGCCCTTCAAAATTGTTTACTGTGCTACCCTTCACCCATCCATCTAGTGCAATGCAGCAATCCTCCACAAACTCCTCCCAAGACTGGTGGGACAGTTTCTTACCACCCCTAAACCTTTTTCTGTATTCCTCAGGGGAAAAACCATACTTCACAATCAGTGCGTTCTTCACAGCGGAGTACCCCTCCTTGTCACTCTCTTCTAGAGTCAGTAGGGCATCCCTCCCCTCCTCAGAAATAAAACTCCCTAGGCCAGTTTCCCAATCCTTCTCAGGGATCCTGCGCTCTACCAGAGCCCTCTCATATTCCTTTAACCACTGACGTATGTCACCCCCCTCTTGGAACCTAGGTACCAGATCTATGGGTATGTGAGGAACATCTTTGCTACAGCACTGTACATTGCTGCCACCACTGGACTCCACCTGCAGCGCTGGTGAGTCCAGAACCTTCAGACTGCGCTCTAGAGCGAGTCTTTCTCTGGCAAAGGCCCTCTCTGCCTCTGCCATTCTCTCCTGTACTAAGGCCTTCTCTACCTCAGCCCTTCTCTCCTCAACAGCTAGGCGCGCTAACTGCAACTTCAGGTCCCTCTCTTCCCGCCTATCTCTTAGCTCATCAGGCGTCAAGGAATGAGAGGTAGCCCTGCTTCTTACACTGGACCCAGCAAGGGACTCCCTATCACTGGGGCCTTCCCTGTCAACTGGCGTCCCCAACCGGTCATTCTCACCCTCCTGATCAGTCTCTCTACCACTCTCTAGGGATGAGGTCTGGGAGCCTTCCCATTGGGAACCCTCGCTACACTCAGGATCCTCTGGGTACCCCCTAAGCACACTCCCTCCCTGGGTAAATGTCACAAACCTTTCAAAGAAATTCAGAGATCTCCTGAGGTCCCCTTCTACAGGCAGCCCTCTCTCTCTACAGAACCCCTCTAATTCCCCAAGCGTGTAAAACGGCAGGTCCTCTAAATCAAAGGTAAGCCCCATCTTGAAAAGGTACAAATAACTCAACTGTGACAACCACAATACCCAAGCGTGAGAACTGAAAACAAGAAAAATGACCAAACAGAGAAAGTTAAGAGAAGCCAAACATGTGATGATCTAAACGCAATCCTTGTAGTGAAATAATGAGTCACAATGGTATTGTGCAAGCGCAAGTCCTATCCTCACTGCTGACAACCAATGTTAGAAATGGGGTTTCTGGTTGGCTAGGGTATGCACCTCAGCCAGGCAGAACTTACCCACTCTAGTCAGGGCAAGGGAGTTACACGTCCAAGATAACCCCTGCTCACCCCCTTGGTAGCTTGGCACGAGCAGTCAGGCTTAACCCGGAGGCAATGTGTAAAGCGTTTGCACAACACACACACATGTGACGCAATATCCCCACCACAAAGGAAACACAACACCAGATTATATGAAAATATACTGTATTGTACACAACGTAATTATTAGACCAACATCACATAACAGTACTATCCTGCTACCTTAGCAGTTGTCAGAACGTTACACATTAGTTACTCTGCAAACTAGCAGTAGTCACACATAACACACAGGTTACTCAGTATTCTGCAACATAAGCAGTAGTCAGGAAACACGTTATCACATTAGGACACTTGTCATAAGAATATCATAAAATGCCCATAGTAGGAACATTAGAAAATCTATGGCAAGTTAGGGAAACATATTAGCAAGTCATGCCCATAAAAGGAACATGTGCACCTATATGTAAAAGCATCATAGAACAGGTAGGCAATATATCACAATTAGTAAAGTCTGTAGCAAGAACTTAAATTATGATTCTATTGGTCCGTTTAAAAAGTACCTGTCTTGATGGGGAGGCACTTCCAGTGCCTAAAACGAATAATGGGGCCCCCGGCGCTCTTCTGCGCAAAACGGGGGCCTCCCTGGTCTCCTGGGGTTAGGGGAGGGCGGCACGCACCTCCTCTGTGAAAAAATGGGCCCCTCCGGGGACCGTGAACACCGGGGCCCCCCCTAGGCCTCCACCGGCCCTCTTGAGGGGGGCCCAGGTCTGGGAAACCTTTAAAGGGGGAGGGGGGTGCCTCGCAACCCCTCCTAATTGAAACACGGGCCCCTCCGGGGACCCGCTAACTTCTGGGGTCTCCCTGGGCCTCCGGGGGCCCTTCCACTAAGGGAGACCCCTTTCCGATTGCCTTGGGCCCACGAGGGGGCCCACCAGAGAGCTGGCGGCAGTGGCGAGCCTCCGATGAGGCTGCTTCCCCGCCCGCACAGTTCAGGGAGAGCCCTCCGGGGCTAGAGCAGGTGAGGGAGAGGCGTCCTCCTCTCCCTCCTGCTCGAACACAACGCCGGCACCAGGTCGGGCCGGCCGGTGCCAAGGGGGCGCTCCTTGGAGCGATCCCTACCCCGGGGGAACCGCTAGGAGCAGGCTTGCTCCTCGCTACTTCTGAGGTGGTTTCCTCGTGCCCCGGGGGCATGGAGCTGAGCGCGATCCTCGCGCTTCACAGAATTAACTTCCCCGGGCTGCGGCGGTGATTTTCATCAAAGAAAAGGCGCCGTGGAGGGCGCGAGGGCACATTTATAAGCCCTGGTTGCGGCAGTGATTTCCTTCAGCAAAAGAAAAGAGCTTTCAAAGCGCAAATGCACATCAGCAGCCTCAGCAATTAAAAGAATGCCTTGTTCCTGGTTAAAGCACTCTGCGCAAAGGTTTTAAAGGATCGTTGCAGGGGTCAGGGGCCACAGCACCCTGCCCCTGGGAACAACCAAACAAGAAGGAGCACAGGGCTGGTGGGCCCAGCTCCAGGCCAGCACAAGGGGTGCAGATGGTGGCAGTTGCTCCTAGTGACCAGGCAGGTCACAGGTCAGCACAGCAGCAGCAGTCCAAGGCGGTTTCCTGGTGAGTCCATTCATCAGCGTTCTGTGTCCAGTTTCAAGTTCCAAGAATGTTCAAATTGTGGGGAAAATTCCCCTGTACTTATAGTCTGTTTTTACAGTGTTTTACAATGATAGGGAGAGGAGGTTCCAGCCAGTTACAACTGGTTCTGGGAGTGCCCCCTCTCTCCTTTCAGCACAGGCTCCAAACATCAGTGGGGGGTTAACAACCCTATTGTGTGAGGCCAGGGCACAGCCTTTACAAATGTAGGTGTGCCCCGCCTCTCCCTTCTCTCAGCCCAGGAAGACTATTCAGTATGCAGATGCACCTCGGTGACACCTCCACCCTCCCTGTGTACAGGCTGTCTGAAAAGTATGCACAAAGCCCCAACTGTCACTCTGCCCAGACGTGGATTGGAGTCAAGCTGCAAAACACCAGAGTCATAAGCACAGATAAATGTGCACTTTCTAGAAGTGGCATTTCTGTGATAGTAATAAAAAATACACCCACACCAGTAAGCAGTATTTATTATCACCATCACAACCATACCAAACACGCCTACGCTACCCCTCATAAATCAGACAATACCCCTTACACATAAGGCAGGGCATTTCTAATGCAATCCTATGAGAAGGCAGCACTCACAGCAGTGAGACACCAAGTTAGGCTGTTTGTCACTACCAGGACAGGCCATGCAATATGGCACATGTCCTGCCTTTCTACATACATGGCACCCTGCCCATAGGGCTAGCTAGGGCGTACTTTAGGGGTGACTTACATGTAGTAAAAGGGGAGTTCTGGGCCTGGCAAGTAAGTTTAGATGCCGGGTTCCTGTGGCAGAAAACTGCGCACACAGGCCCTGCGCTAGCAGGCCTGAGACAGGTTTGAAAGTCTACTTCAGTGGGTGGCGCAAGCAGCGCTGCAGGCCCACTAGTAGTATTTAATTTACAGGCCCTGGGTATAGAGATACCACTGTACAAGGGACTTATAGGTAAATTAAATATGCCGATTAGGTATAAGCCAATCATACCAACTTTAGATGGGAGAGCACCTGCACTTTAGCACTGGTCAGCAGTGAAAAAGTGCTCAGAGTCGTAGAGGCAACAGCGAGAGGTCAGAAAAACCAGGAGGAAGGAGGCAAAAAGACTAGGGATGACCATGCGTATGGCCAAAAGTCCAACAATGACATATTCAAGCACATGCATCATCACGCTTGCACTTGCATACATGGTAACCCAGTGGCTATTTTTTATTTACTGTTCCAAGCTGATGGACACCTATCCTAAAGTGGTAAATTAGAAGAAAAAATAAACTTGCACAACAGAAAATGTAGGCATTTGGGGGCCTGGTAGCAAAGTGCACCTGCCAAAGCAAAAAGTGGGATGTGAAGGGATTGGGAATCGCTAGTGGAGAGAGGGAGGGAACAGCAGGAGCAGTGCAACAGAGAAGTCCAGAGGGGATTGGGGAATCAAAATAACCGAGTGGGATGAGCTCAGTAAGCATGGGATGAACTGGGTAGTGGTAGTGCAAACAGGAGAGCACCAGTGGCACAGAGATCTGTTGGAGGAAGCAGAACACAAGAGCACACAAAAGAGACGAAAGGGGGAGAGAGCAACAAAATACAAGCAGAAGAAAGATGTAGTTCCCTGAACGCAGGAAGTAGAAGGATATGTTATCCATGATAAAGAAATTATGAGAAATTAGCAATTCTGAAGCAGAAAGACACACACAGTAAGAAGAAGAAAAAACATTGATTAAGAAGAAAAAAAGGTAATCCAAAGGAAGGCCAACCATTGATAAGCAATAGACTAACTAAACAGCCACTGGAAGTATTGACATAATGTACAATAAGTCTTCAACAACAGAAGGCTAAAACCTTTCTTTAGTTCAGGCATTAAAAGCAAATGTTCCTGTGCATTTGAATAACAAGTTGATGCAATGAACATCATGTAGGTCTTCTGCAATGACATTTCTGAAGAAACATTTTTGACAATCTGTTTCATTTGAAATATTCTGCTACAGAACATCCCTTCATAGTGCAATTGACTTTTTGTGGAGTACATTAATCAACAACATTTGGTTTGTACCTATATTTATGTAGAGACCCCAAAGTGAACATCGTTGCAAACTTTGTATAGTTTGTAAGCTTTCAATGGAACATTTTGAGAAGATTGTGAAACTTTTCACAGCACTGTTAGGAATGGGGTCTCTAGTTGGCAGAGGTATACACCCTTGTCCAAGTAGGGGACACAATCCTAGTTAGGATAAATCACACACAATCCAAATTATCCTGCGCCCACCCTCTGGTAGCCTAGCACTGACCAGTCAGGCTTAACTTAGAAGGCAATGTGCAGAGTATTTGTGCAATAAATCATACAGTTAGACAGTAAAAACACCACAAAAATACACCACACTGGTTTTGAAAAATAGATAATATTTATCTGAATAAAATAAGGTCAAAATGACAAAGATCAATAAGCACAAGCTGAAATATTCCTTTTAAAATCTTTAAAAGAATATAGGGCCAGATGCAGGAAACGCTTTGCGAGTCGCAAACGGTAAAATCTGCCGTTTGCGACTCGCAAATGCGTGTTTCCAATGCAGAAATGCATTTTGCTAGTCAGGACCGACTCGCAAAATGCATTTCAGAATCGCAAATAGGAAGGGTTGTTCCCTTCCTATTTGCGATTCGTAGTGGTATGCAATACCATTTGCGACCGCATATGCGGTCGCAAATGGTGTCGCAGTTACCATCCACTTGAAGTGGATGGTAATCCACTCGCAAATTGGAAGGGGTCCCCATGGGACCCCTTCCCCTTTGTGAATGGACCCAAAACTATTTTTTCAGGGCAGGAAGTGGTCCAAGGGACCACTACCTGCCCTGAAAAAAAAACGAAACTAAAGGTTTCGGGTTTTTTTTTAAGTGCAGCTCGTTTTCCTTTAAGGAAAACGGGCTACACTTAAAAAAAAAAAAAAACTGCTTTATTTAAAAGCAGTCACGAACATGGAGGTCTGCTGACTACAGCAGGCCTCCATGTTTGCGAGTGCCTATAGTCGGTATGGGGCCGCAATTTGCGACCCACCTCATTAATATTAATGAGGTGGGTCTCTACGACCCCATACCGACTCGCAGACGGTGTCTGAGACACCGTTCTGCATTGCAAATTGCGACTTGCAATTTGCGAGTCGGAAGGACTCGTAAATTGCAAGTTGCAATTTGCAATTTTCCTACATCTGGCCCATAATCCTTAGAAATAAACAGTTGTCTCTTTGTTACACACAGTACCTGGTATGCACCAAAAATAATGATGTATGGAGACCGCAGAGAAGAAGATGGAAAAATAGGGTGTTGCGTCTCATTTTCTGATGCGGCAGAGACGATGCACTTCTTTCCATGCTGCTAGGAGTTTGTGTCTTTTTTTGTGGCACACAGTCTTGGTTCCTCACTGTGGTGCGGGGATATTTTGACTCCCAGGGACGATGTGGGGAAACCCCTTGATGCGCTGGAAGAAGGCACGGGTGCGGCATCGATCCAGTAGGCAATGGGTCAAATTTTCCATCACAAGGCAGGCGCTGCGTCACATTCCCAGTCGGGAAGTCGGGGCTGCGCCATTCCAGTCAGCTGTGTGGCAATTTCTCAATCACAATGCAGGCTTCACGTCAATTTCAGGAGGCGGTGCATCCATTTTAGATGCACAAGGAGTTTCCCTGAAGAGATTAAGGCCCTCATTACAACCCTGGTGGTCGGTGATAAAGCGGCGGTAATACTGCCAACAGGCCGGCAGTAAAAAAAATGGAATCACGACCATGGCGGAAACCGCCAACACAGACAGCCACTTTAACACTCTGACTGCCACGGCGGTAGAAACAAACACCGTGGCGGTAACCGACAACAGACAGGCTTAACACAATATACTGCTCACACTATTACACGGCACCAATCCGCCAGCTTTTCCGGGGCGGTACCAATGCCATAAAAAGTAAGGCGGAAACAGTGTTCTGAAGGGAAAAGACTCACCTCTCGACACCCAACGAGGAACCAGGACGCCATGGAGCACGAGTTACAGGTCCTGCCCATGTTGGTTTACCTCCTCATCTACCAGAAACATCAAAGACGGCGGCGACGACGACGGTGAGTACTGCACCTAGTACACAGGGAAGGGGGGAGGAAAAAGAGAGCGACACACACACACAACACCCTCACCCCCCACCCACAACAACATACACACACACATCAAATAACATCACAGATACACCCCTTACCCCCTGGAAGAACGCAAGGACCAAATGAAATGAGTTTATCAAGTGTAATAATCGAACAATCAGATATCCCAAGAGAACTTTAAATCATCAGTATATACAAATATTTACAGCAAGTACACAATTCCGTACACTGTCCCTTGTAAATGTCTGTGGACCAGTGGTCCCAAAAAGCATGGGCGAAGCCCACACATGACACCTGCCTCAAAACGGAGAGAACACTGCAGGGGCATCAGGTTGAAAAAAAAAAACAGGCACCTCAGGGGGAAGGGAAGGGGGGCATGAGGGGGGCACCTCAGTTGGATGATGGGACGACACCACTGCTTCTCGAGGAGGCTCCATTCCCGCTGCCTGGTCCTGGGGAGTGCAAAGCTACAGTCGCTCAAGTCTCTCAAGTGGGTGGGTTGCCCACTGCTTGGTCCTGGGGAGTGCAAAGCCACAGTTTCTCTAACAGTTGCTGTTCTCCACTGGTTCTGGAGGTGGCATGGTGCCCAGAGTGCTTCATCCTGCCAAGGACTGGGGTAGAGGATACTGTTCTCCACCTGTTTCTGGAGGGGGCGGCATGGTGTCCAGAGTGGTTCATCCTGCCACGGACTGGGGTAGTGGATGCTGTTCTCCACTGGTTCTGGAGGGGGCATGGTGCCCAGAGTGCTTCATCATGCCAAGGACTGAGTGAGTGGATGCTGTTCTCCACTTGTTCTGGAGTGGGCATGGTGCCCAGAGTGCTTCATCCTGCCAAGGACTGGGGTAGTGGATGCTGTTCTCCACTGGTTCTGGAGGGGGCATGGTGCCCAGTGATGCTGCACCAGCAGTGTGGCAGTTCCCATTCCCTCACATCGGAGTCTGAGCCACGAGAATTACCGCTAACAGGTAGCATGGTACTCCATGGAGGCAGAGCAACATTCCTCCTTGCAACAACTAAGGCTGCAAACCGCTGTTAGTGCAGTGCTGGTGGAGGTGCCTCATGTAGTGTGTACAGGGTCCAGGACGTCTCCTACAGCCTTGGACGGCTGCCCACTGGGGATGCTGCTGATGTCGGCTGTAGTGGCACTGGCAGGGCACGTCACGGGGCAGGTGGCGGTGGATGCGGCGGTGTTTGCACTTTTGGAGGGAGACACCAGGCCGTCTCCTGCAGCCTTGGAAAACTGCCCACTGGGGATGATGCAGGTGACTGTAGTTGAGCCAGCCGGTCGTTGCGGTGCTGCCCACTGCGATACTGGTTGCTGGGCTGTCTTGCGAAAGGGGTGACACCAGTCCCTCACCCGCAGGCTCCGTGCCCTGAGCTGACTTCCCTTTGCTCTTGTGTCCCTTCCTCACCTTGGAAGTCGCTGCTGGGACCTTGGCACTGTCCTCTTGTCAAAGCCCAGCTCACCTGAGTTCTTGTTCAGTTCTGATGGAGGTTGAAGACAATCCGACCCCACCCTGAAACTGCTTGTTCCAGCACACTAGTTTTTAAACACAGTGCACTATGAACAGAAGCTCAAGGGTAGGGGGGAAGTGGATAAAATAAAAAAGAGAGACAACACCGTTCTTGCGTTTCCACTGTTGAAGTGCTGCACAAATCTGCGGCCCTTTCTGACTTCTGTAGAAACTGGTGCCTAATGAAACATAAACAAAGAACAGATAAGTGCCACCTATTCCTAAATGGGTTCCTGACTATCCCTTTATTTATTAGAAATTCTCTTCTAAAAGTACCTCTTGGATCCTGGTCTCGAGTTTCCAGGTTTGGAATGTGTTACTGCTCTGGGATGTGCTTTCTATTACTGTAAAGCTTCTAAAACATTAAACAAATACCGTTATCAGAATTACCAATATCAAACATTCATCTTAATATATCTAAAGCCTAAATTCCCAATAGCAGACTCACTTTTCCCATATCTCCAGAATCTTTTGGAAAATAAATACTGTACTTTTACATCAAAATACAGCATGTAATTTGTGCAAGTCCTTGATTTACTGTTTGCCTTGCTGTTAATGGTTTCCACTGTTCGATTCTTAAAAGTTCCAAAAAAAAACAATGTTTGTTTCACAAAGCTCCGCAAGGTATTCTTGCAACAAAGAGCCTGAACCACAATGTTCGTGGAAGGTATCTTGCTTCAAACCGTCCACACACGAATCCAGAAATTGTTGTCAAAGTTCCTTCAGGTAATAAAAAGTTTTGCACTTACTTGTTGCTGGCAAGAGATACTGATCAGTCTAACCTTGTCTTCTTTCTCTTTTGCAGGTTGTTTGTAGGAGAGAGGCTGAGGCAAGGAGGAACCGGAAACCAGAAGAAGGAAGAGCCAGCAGCTGCGCCCATTGAAGCCAATGAAAGTCTGTAGAGAGCAGGAGTGCCAGCGCCGAGGGATCTGTACTCAGGTAAGCGGGAGGTAGACGAGCACAAGCACTGGGTGAGGCTCGGGGCTGCCTTTTATAGACAGGGCTGGGTGTGGTTCGAAGAGCTGGGTGTGGTTTGAAGGGCTGGGTGTGGTCCTCACATGCTGCACATGTTCTTGAAAGGTGAGCAGAGCTGGGTGTGGTTTGAAGGGCTGGGTGTGGTCCTCACATGCTGCACATGTTCTTGAAAGGTGTGCAGAGTTTCAGTTATTATGCAAATGAGTTGAATTAACACATGGCCTAGGGAGGAGTGTTTTAAAGAAGCCTTGGTAAAAGCAAGGCCCAATGTGTAAACAAAACATCACATTAAACAACATACACAGAAGCCTAAGGGGGGGGGAAGGTGAGATAACAAGAAAGGGTTTGAATAGTAAGTTTAAAAGGGAGCTATTACAGAACCCACTAGTGCAGTGAGAGGGGACATGCTCTTTGCTGTGCACAAACCCTAACAGTTGCCCCCCTCAAAGGCCCTCCTACAGGACGGGGTTTTCCTGGGTTTTTTCAATAAAACCGTCTAATCAGCTGTGGGGCATGTACATATGATGCTGGTTCCCATGAATTCTCAGATTCATCATATCCTTTCCATTCTACTAAATAAAACAGACGTCCACTAATTCTTTTTGAGTCTTTTATGCTTTTCACTTCATATTCTAGATTTCCCTTAATTGGTATGGGTGGAGGTGGTGGTTCAGGTCGGGTTTTTGGGTTGTACGGCTTAAGCAAGGACACATGGAATGTAGTATGTACTGGATATTCTTTTGGTAAATCTAATTTTACTGTTACCGGGTTTACTATGGCAGTTATACTAAAGGGTCCAATGAAACGTGGTTGCAGCTTTCGGGATCCCTCTATGTTTAGGTTGTTTGTGGAGAGCCATACCTTGTCACCAATTTTATACATTGGGGCCTCAGATCTGTGTTTGTCTGCTTGTCTTTTCATGCTTTCCTTGTACTTTAATAAATGTTTCCTGGCTTTGTCTTGTATGTCACCTAACCTCGTTAGTCTATCCGTTACTGTAGGCAACAGGGACTCTTCTAACAAAATGGGTATAGCTCTTGGATGATACCCCTGCAAGAAATAGAATGGTGAGCAAAGTAGAGCTGAATGCTCAGTATTATTATAAACAAACTCCGCTACAGGGAGAGCTTCCAACCATTCACTAGAATAATCAGCCAATAAACAACGTAGCGTTTGAAGTAAGGTTTGGTTCAGTCGTTCAGTCTGTCCATCTGTCTCTGGGTGGAAAGCAGTGGATAATGCCACATCTATTTTCAGTTTTTCACATAATTTTTTCCAAAATCTAGAGTTGAACTGGCTCCCTCGATCTGACACCACTTTGCTTGGCAAACCATGTAAACGCACAATTTCCCTTATAAAAATATCGGCAAATTCTGTCGCCGTGGGTAATTTCCGTAATGGTACAAAATGTGCCATTTTAGATAAAAAATCCACTATAACCAACACTGTTGTGAAGGATTTTACAGGTGGTAAGCCTACAATAAAGTCTACGCTCACAGTGTGCCAAGGTTGCTTGGGTGTTGGCATTGGTATTAACAAGCCGTCAGGGGCCTTATGAGAAGATTTATGTCTTGCACAAATTGGACAGGTAGTGACAAATTGCTTAATGTCCTTTCTTATAGTGTCCCACCAAAAGTGTTTTTGCACATTTTCCAGGGTTTTTACCCAACCAGGATGACCTGCCAACGGTGAGGCGTGATGCCAAATTATCACCTGTGTTTGTAATTCAGAGGTGGGCACTAACAGCATGTTGTCGTGATACAATAAACCTCGTTGTATTGTGTTATGGGAATCCTTTAACCAATCCTGAGGTGCTATTTGCATGTGTGCATTATATAGATCTGTGATGAAATCCTTCTGTTGTACTGGTGCCAAAAACTTTTGGGCAGGAATAATGGGTTCTCCTATTTTATCTTGTTTCATGTCTGAGGTATGTCCGTATCTAGATAACACATCAGATTGAATTTGTTGTGCACCTGGTCTATAGGTTATAACAAAGTCAAATGTGCTAAAAAAAATTAACCAGCGCATCTGACGTGGTGTTAGTGCTTTAAGTGATCCAAAAAACTGTAGGTTCTTATGGTCAGAAAAGATTGTAACTGGGTACTTGGCTCCCATTAAATGATGCCTCCATTCTGAAAAGGCTACTTTGATAGCTAGTAGTTCCCTTTCAGCCACAGTGTAATTTTGTTCAGCTGGTAATAACTTTTTGGAATAGAAGGCTATAGGATGTAACTGGCCATCTACTATATCTCGTTGAGAGAGAACTCCTCCTAAAGCTACTTGTGAAGCATCCGCTTCAACAAAAAAGGGCAAGTCAGGATCAGGATGTTTCAGAATTGGGGCTGAAGTGAACTTTTGTTTTAGGAGTTGAAAGGCGTGTGCCGCCTCATCAGTCCAAAGAAATCGTTGCCCTTTCCGCAACAAGGTAGTTATTGGGGCCGCAATGTCTGCAAAATGTGCAATAAACCTCCTATAAAAATTGGCGAAACCCAGAAATTTCTGAATATCTTTTACAGAGGATGGTTCTGGCCAATCAGCAATAGCACTGATTTTCTTTACATCCATAGTTATTCCTTGAGGTGACAGGCAGTATCCTAAAAAGTCCACCTTGCTGACATTAAAAGTACACTTTTCTAACTTAGCAAAAAGATGATTTCTTTTAACTTTGATAATACTGCACGAACATGTTGGGTATGTTCTTCTGAGTTCTTAGAGTAAATGAGGATGTCGTCTATGTATACTATAACACAAACGTCCAGGAATTCGTGTAGGACCTCATTTATAAAGAACTGAAAGGCCGCAGGGGCATTACATAACCCAAAGGGCATTACTGTGTACTCAAATAAACCAAACTTTGTCTTGAAAGCTGTCTTCCACTCATCCCCCTCTTTTACTCGGACCAGGTGGTAAGCTCCCCGCAGATCTAGTTTAGTGTATACAGTAGAATGTCTTAATTGATCCAACAACACAGGTATTAGAGGAAGAGGATATTTATTCTTTATTGTAGCCTTATTTAGTCCTCTATAATCGATACACGCGCGCAGGGATTTATCCGGCTTCGGGATAAAAAAGAGTGGAGATGATACCGGAGATGTGGAATGACGGATGAACCCAGACTGTAGTAGGTCATCTAGGTAGGTTCTTAAGTATTTGGTTTCTTCGTCAGTCAAAGCATATACTCTGTTATTAGGTAAAGGGGCCCCTGGGATAAGATCTATACGGCAGTCATAAGACCGATGTGGGGGCAGCACACTAGCCTTTACTGGATCAAAGACGTCTTTAAAGTCAGAATATTCAGGAGGGAGACTTGGTTCATCTTGTGTAACACTAGCACAGTGTAATACTGTGCTCTGTTCTGTACCTGCTTCTTGATAGCAATTGGTTCTACAGAAAGAGGAATCCAAAGTAACAGTTCTATTCACCCAGTCAATTTTTGGGTTATGAGTTGTTAACCAGGGTACCCCGAGAATCAAACCAAAATTAGGAGTATCTATCAGATCAAAGCTAATCACCTCTGTGTGCCCGTTCTGACAGACCATAACAAGTGGACTTGTTTGTTTTGTGATTAATCCAGAGGTCAATTCTGACCCATCCACTGCACATACTGCTTCTGGACAAGGCTTTAGGCACATAGGAAGTCCTAAGTTTTCAGCTAACTTATTATCCACAAAATTTCCTGTCGCGCCTGAGTCCAGTAGGACAGGGAGAGAATGCCTCACTTGGGTAGTAACAATTAAAACGACCTGAATTATGAAATGTCTAGGTATGTGCGGTACCATGAAGGCTGCAGCATTAGAGGTTTGATTAAGATGTTTTCTCGAACAAGTAACCTCTCCCCTTGTCGAGCTTAATCGTTTCCCGATTCAGTTGAGGAGGTGGAGGAAACAGCACCCTTTTGTGGAGTTTTAGGCTTTACTGGACATTCTCTGGCAAAGTGACCTGCCCTGCCACAATATAAACATAATTGAAGTTTTCTCCTTCTTTCTTTTTCCTCTGATGTGAGTGGACCTCTGAGTGTCCCTATTTGCATAGGCTCAGGTTCAGGGAGTTTATTATCTGTGTCTTTCTTCTCGTGTTTAATAAAAGTTAACCGTGATTCCAGTTTGTATTTATCTCCCTTTCTTTCTCCTAGTCTATGTTCTAATTTCACAACTAAATCTACAAAGTCCGAATAGTCTTCTGGCAAATCAACGATATGAGCCAGCGCGTCTTTTAACTCGTCTCTCAAACCTTTATAAAAAAGGGAGACACGCTTTCCTTCTGGCCACTGTGTCTCGGTGAGTAAACGAATAAAACTAGTGAGATAGGTCAATAAATCCTTGTTACCTTGTTTAAGATTTAAAAGCTCATTATCACTTGCCTGCATGAAAGTGTGTTTTGCAAAAACACTGGTCATGGTACGTTTAAATTGATTCCAATTATGGAGGATGGGATCATCTCTATCCACGAAAGGAATTGACCAATTGGCTGCTGTGCCACCCAAATAAGACAAGACGAATGCCACTTTCGTAGCATCAGTAGGGAACTGTTGTGGCTTACAAACGAAGTGTAATTGACATTGATGGATAAAAACATGGAATTTGTTACTATCTCCATGAAAACGTTCAGGTGCTGCTAAGGGCACAGCATTAGGAACATTAACAGTAACCTCAACTGGGGGAGGCAAAGTTGTATGTTTTGATGGCGCCCCTGTCTCTGAGGTGGTTTTAAACAAAGGCGTAAAAGCTGTGTTCCACTGAGATCCCCTAAATTTATACCTGCTTAAATCCTGTTTTAAAGAGGTATTCTCCATCTTTAATCTCTCTATTTCCTCTTGCATATGTTGTAAGATGCCAGACACTGATTCATTATGAGCCAAGTCCTCATTTAGGGCCTGCGCCATATCCGTGACGTCAATGCCCTCTATTTCTTCCCCAGTATTCATCGTCCACCAGAACTGAAATTTTTTAAGGCTTGTGCTTCTGTCAAAGCCCAGCTCACCTGAGTTCTTGTTCAGTTCTGATGGAGGTTGAAGACAATCCGACCCCACCCTGAAACTGCTTGTTCCAGCACACTAGTTTTTAAACACAGTGCACTAAGAACAGAAGCTCAAGGGTAGGGGGGAAGTGGATAAAATAAAAAAGAGAGACAACACCGTTCTTGCGTTTCCACTGTTGAAGTGCTGCACAAATCTGCGGCCCTTTCTGACTTCTGTAGAAACTGGTGCCTAATGAAACATAAACAAAGAACAGATAAGTGCCACCTATTCCTAAATGGGTTCCTGACTATCCCTTTATTTATTAGAAATTCTCTTCTAAAAGTACCTCTTGGATCCTGGTCTCGAGTTTCCAGGTTTGGAATGTGTTACTGCTCTGGGATGTGCTTTCTATTACTGTAAAGCTTCTAAAACATTAAACAAATACCGTTATCAGAATTACCAATATCAAACATTCATCTTAATATAACTAAAGCCTAAATTCCCAATAGCAGACTCACTTTTCCCATATCTCCAGAATCTTTTGGAAAATAAATACTGTACTTTTACATCAAAATACAGCATGTAATTTGTGCAAGTCCTTGATTTACTGTTTGCCTTGCTGTTAATGGTTTCCACTGTTCGATTCTTAAAAGTTCCCAAAAAAAACAATGTTTGTTTCACAAAGCTCCGCAAGGTATTCTTGCAACAAAGAGCCTGAACCACAATGTTCGTGGAAGGTATCTTGCTTCAAACCGTCCACACACGAATCCAGAAATTGTTGTCAAAGTTCCTTCAGGTAATAAAAAGTTTTGCACTTACTTGTTGCTGGCAAGAGATACTGATCAGTCTAACCTTGTCTTCTTTCTCTTTTGCAGGTTGTTTGTAGGAGAGAGGCTGAGGCAAGGAGGAACCGGAAACCAGAAGAAGGAAGAGCCAGCAGCTGCGCCCATTGAAGCCAATGAAAGTCTGTAGAGAGCAGGAGTGCCAGCGCCGAGGGATCTGTACTCAGGTAAGCGGGAGGTAGACGAGCACAAGCACTGGGTGAGGCTCGGGGCTGCCTTTTAGAGACAGGGCTGGGTGTGGTTCGAAGAGCTGGGTGTGGTTTGAAGGGCTGGGTGTGGTCCTCACATGCTGCACATGTTCTTGAAAGGTGAGCAGAGCTGGGTGTGGTTTGAAGGGCTGGGTGTGGTCCTCACATGCTGCACATGTTCTTGAAAGGTGTGCAGAGTTTCAGTTATTATGCAAATGAGTTGAATTAACACATGGCCTAGGGAGGAGTGTTTTAAAGAAGCCTTGGTAAAAGCAAGGCCCAATGTGTAAACAAAACAGCACATTAAACAACATACACAGAAGCCTAAGGGGGGGGGGAAGGTGAGATAACAAGAAAGGGTTTGAATAGTAAGTTTAAAAGGGAGCTATTACAGAACCCACTAGTGCAGTGAGAGGGGACATGCTCTTTGCTGTGCACAAACCCTAACACCTCTTTGGTTCTGGAAGAGGCTTTGCTGGGTGGTTGGTGCGGCTTTTCTCTTCCGCATGCTGGCCCCTTCTTTACCTTGGCAGGTGGCGGAATAGGGTGGTCCTTGGTTTCACTAGGTGGCACACTGGCAGCCCTGATGGGTGCCCCCTTCGATGTTCCCGGACTTGCAGGGACCACACTGGACGAGGATTTGGTCGCTGAGGTGCTGGTCAGGGCTCGAAACAACCTGGCCCTAGGGGAAGGACGGGGCAGAGGTGTAGGGAAGAGGTCAATGCTAGCCAGGAAAAGTTTCTGAGACACACTGGGACGGGAAGATGGAGGGGGTTTGGGAGTGGAGGAAGAGGTAGTGGTTGTAGGAGGTATACGTCTGCTGAGTTTGGGTGAAAGTGCATGGGGTGGAGAGTGTAGTGAGGTGGATGGCTGTTGAATGGGTGTGTGCCGGTATTTGTGTACTTTGGGAGGAGGGCTCACAGACACACTGGGAGAGGACACAGGGGACGTGTACATGGTAGTGGGGGTAGTGATTGCATGTGAGCGGTGTGTGGTGATGGGCGTGCTGGTGATGGAGGTAGTGGCTGAGAATGTAGTGCATGCAGGTGTGAGTGGAGACAAGACTGGGAGGGAGGACGTGGAGGAGGGGGACACAGTGGAGGCAGTGGATGTTGGTGTGTCTGCATGGGTATGGTGCTTGTGTGAGTGCCTGTGGGATGTGTGGTGCTTTTGTTTGCCTGAGCCACTTTTGTGTGTTGATGTGTGTGCATGCAGGTCCGATGGTGTGCTTGGGATGGTCTGTTGTAGAGGGGATTGGGTCTGGGTAGTGGATGTTGGAGGGGAGGCTGGACACTGGTACAATGGCTGCCACAGTGCTGAGGCCAGAGCCTGAAATCCTCTCTGTTGGGTTGCCACACCAGAATAAATGCCCTCCAGGTATACATTTGTTTGCTGCAAATGCCTCTCTACACCCTGGATGGCATTCAAAATGGTTGACTGCCCAACAGTGAGGGATCTCAGGAGGTCAATAGCCTCCTCACTGAGGGCAGCAGGGCTGACTGGGGCAGGGCCTGAGGTGCCTGGGGCGAAGAAGATGCCCACTCTCCTGGGTGAGCGGGCACAGGAAACATGCTCAGGGGCTGCTGGGAGGGCGGTGCTGGGGGGGTGGCAGCTGTACCTGTTTTTGCGGTGGGCATCGATGTGTCTGCCACCGCAATGGAGCTCCCATCAGAGGAGGAGTCGCTGTCGCTGGTGTCCTCTCCTATCCCCGTCGTGGTGCTTTCCTTCGCCCTCCATCCCACTGGTGCCTTCAGACTCCGTACATTCACCCTCCTGGGCTATGTGGGTTGCAGCTCCCTCCTGCTCCGGTGCCACTGCTCCTCCCCCAGATGATGCTAATTGACACAAGGACAGGGTGACAAAACAAAAAGGGGAGGAAAGACAGAGGAGACACATGGTCAATGCCAGCAACAGCACTACCGTTGGCGGACACAACATACAGGGAGCAACCCTATGCACTAGCCCATGCACTAACAGTTCTTAGGAAAATCACCTGCCCATGGGGGACGATGCCTAACCCCATTTGCTGCACACCTGGAACCCACAGGAGCCTGACTAGTTGTAGATGGCCACTACCACTATTGGGGTTGGAGTGGCACTGAGCCTGCCTAACAAGGGACCTACCCTACCACGTTCGCCCTGGCCTAGGGGAACCCACAGCCCACATCTCCCACCCAGACACCTTGTAAAGTGCACAGAGTCAGCTGAATGAAACTGTACTCACCCCCTTGTGGCTGCTGTGATGCCCTCAAGTGCCCATCCAACTCCGGATTTGCCACCGCCAGGACCCGGAACATCAGGGGGTCATGGTGCTACGGGCACCCTTCCACGTTGGGAGGCCATCCCCAACTGAGACTCTGCCGTCTTCTTGCTCCAGCGGTGCAGGTCCTCTCATCTCTTGCGCAGTGGGTGCTCCGTCTATGATAAACCCCCAGGGTCCGCACTTCCTTGGTGATGGCACACCAAATACCCTTCTTCTGGTGGGCGCTGACCTAGAGGAAAGATAAAGTAGGAATGGAACTTACTCCCCCGCCCGGTTCGTCTTACTCATTGGCCACCAGTTCCCAACACATACACTGAACATCCTCACATGCAGCCCACAGCCCCCCCAATATGTGTCTTCCATCCAGACCACTCCATACATTCATGTCCCATCCATCATGCTCACAGTGTACTCACCTGTTTGCCTGGAGGACCGTAGAGTAGCGTGTACTGGGGGAAGACCCCATCCACCAGTTTGTCCAACTCCTCCGCAGTGAAGGCAGGGGCCCTTTCCCCAAACACTGTAGCCATTGTCGCTTCCAGACTCAGGTCACAGCAGCACTTACAGTGTAGGTCCTCTCCTGTTGAAGGTCAGGTATCAAGTGAGTGAACAGATAGAAAATGACGGTCACATCTGCGACGGTGCGTACCGTCACCGCTGGCGTACATCGTAATTGGCTCCTGGAACCCATAGGGACCAATGATAACCAATCCTGAATTGCGTGGCAGTCTTCAACCACCAACCGCGACGCTGCACAATGCCAGCACAGTTACCTCATTTCCCCTTGTCCCTCCTTACAGGTCAGGCAGCCGCCATTTCAGGGGGGCACATGGCAGGGCACCTAACTGCATCACAGCACATTTGGGCACAAATACGAACAGACCCCTGGTGGACCTGTCGACAATGGAAGACAGACACATCATTATCACCTACAGACTTGATCGTGCCACAGTCCAAGAACTGTGTGCCCAATTGAAGCCTGACCTGATGTCAACTATCCGCCATCCCACAGGTATCCCCCCTCTAGTGCAGGTCCTGTGAGTGCTCCATTTCCTGGCCAGTGGTTCCTTTCAAACAACAGTGGCCATGGCATCAGGGATATCACAGCCAATGTTCTCTAACGTTTTCAACAGAGTGTTGTCTGCCCTGCTGAAACACATGCGCAGCTACATCTTTTTCCCCAGGTGGAGGATTTGCTCACAGTGAAAGGTGACTTCTATGCCCTGGGATATATCCCCAACATCATTGGTGCCACTGATGGTACACATGTGGCATTTGTCCCCCCCCTCCGCAGGAATGAACAGGTGTACAGAAATCGTAAAAGCTACCATTCAATGAATGTGCAGATGGTATGTTTGGCAGATAGTACATCTCTCATGTGAATGACAAGTATCCTGGCTTACGCTTACATTTTTTAGGAATAGCAGCATCCCTTATGTGATGGGCCAACTCCAGAGGAACTGTGTGTGGCTAATAGGTGAGCCCAAGGTCCCCACACAGTATGAATAGGTGTCTGGGTATGTGATAGTCCCTAAGGGTTAGTGTATGTCTAACAGATATCCCTATACATTTGCAGGGGACTCTGGTTACCCCAACCTGTCATGGCTACTGACCCCAGTGAGGAGTCTCAGGACAAGGGCAGAGGAACGCTACAATGAGGCACATGGGCGAACTAGGAGGATTATAGACTTTCGGCCTTCTGAAAGCCAGATTCCAGTGCCTCCATTTAACAGGTGGCTCCCTATACTACTCACTGAAGAAGGTGTGCCAGATAATCGTGGCATGCTGTATGTTGCACAACCTGGCTTTGCGATGCCAGGTGCCTTTTCTGCAGGAGGATGGGCCGGGTGTTGGTCTTGTGGCAGCTTTGGAGCCTGTGGACAGTGAAGAAGAGGAGGCAGAAGAAGAAGATATTGACAACCAAAACAACATCATCATGAAGTACTTCCAGTGAGACACAGGTAAGGGACTGTACTGCTCCTCTCATATCAGACTACTGTAGGACATTGTATAAGTCTGCCTTTTTACCTCTGTGTATGGACCCTGACAGTTCACTTTGGCTTTCTTTTTCACAGATCTGGGTACCACATTCTGCCTTCTGCTATGTTCACTGCTGCCCAACAACTGTCATACTTTGGTATGGGCAAAGGAACATTAACACTGATATTTGTCAAAGAGGTTGTGATAATACATTTGTGAAAGCACAGACAGACTCCAGATTGTTTTGTGATTCAAGGGTGCTTATTTAAGTGCTAATAAGTGGAGGGGGATGTGCAATGGGCTGGGGTGATGGTGGAGGAAAGTCCATGGTAGAGTCCAGTTTCATAGAAAGTGGAGCAATGGCAGTTCAAGGTGGTCAGGGTGACATAGTGGGACAGAAGGGTGAATATCAGGAGAGTCTTATTTCCTGGCGGGGGTCTTGGCAATGTTCTCTGTCTTGTGCCTGGACAACAGGGACCGTGTGTGGGGTGGTTCTCCTTCTGCAGGGGGTGGGGTGCTGGTGGCCTGTTCGTCCAGCGGACGTGGAGGGCTGTTATGCTATGGTGACCAGGGTGGTGTTAATGGACTTCAAGTCCTCCCTGATCCCCAGGTACTGTTCCTCCTGCAGCCACTGGGTCTCCTGAAACTTGGCCAGTACCGTGCCCCTGGTCTCCTGGGAATGGTGGTATGCTCCCATGATGTTGGAGAGTGCCTCGTGGAGAGTGGGATCCCTGGGCCTGTCCTCCCCATGTTGCACAGCTTCCCTGTTGTCCTGTGCCTCTGTCCCCTGAACCGTGTGCCCACTGCCACTGACCCCAGGTCCCTGATCGTCCTGGGTTAGTGGGGTTGCCTGGTTTCCCTGTAGTGGTGGACACACTGCTGATTGACGTGTCCTGGGGACAGTGGCATGGGCCCGCTGGTGGGCTGCTGTGGTGGTGTTTCCTGAGGGGGAGGTTCAGTGGTGGTTTGAGTCTGTGGCAGGGGAACCGACTGTCCAGAGGTCCCTGATAGGCCGAGATGGTCATCTTGATCCAGGCGTGCAGAGCTCCTGTCGTCACGGTGGGCCTCTTCTGTGGGGGGACTTGATATGGCTGGCACCTCCTGTCCGGTGACGTTGGGTAGGGGTCCTGTTGGGGTGTAAATGCATAGTTATTGTATCTGCGTGTGACATCTTGTGCAATAGGTGAGTTTCCCTCTACTCCTGTGCTAGAATTATGGCCCTTGTGTGAGTGGTGATTGTGTGCCCTGTCTGAGTCTCTTTACTGGACATGCTTTGGTGATGGGTGTTCATGCAGGTCTGTGATGGGTGTCCATGCATTGTTGTCACATGCAGGTCTTTGTATTGGAATGTGTGGGTTGTGATAGTGGGGTATCTGAGAGGTGTTGGGGTGATGGGTGTGAGAGTAGGGGTAGGTGTTTTGGATGGCATGCAGGTTGGGAGGGGGATAAAGTAGTAAAAATTTGACTTACCAGAGTCCAGTCCTCCTGCTACTCCTGCGAGGCCCTCAGGATGCATGATTGTTAAGACTTACTCCTCTCATGTTGTTAGTTGTGGGGGAGGAGGTGGGGGTCCACCGCCAGTCCTCTGTATGGCTACCTGGAATCTGGATACCACGGAACGTACCTTCCCCTGTAGGTCGTTCCACCTCTTCCTGATGTCATCCCATGTTCTTGGATGCTGTCCCACTGCATTGACCCTGTTGACAATTCTCTGCCATAGCTCCATCTTCCTTGCAATGGATGTCTGCTGCACCTGTGATCCGAAGAGCTGTGGCTCTATCCGGATAATGTCCTCCACCATGACCATGAGCTCCTCCTCAGAAAACCTGGGGTGTCTTTGAGGCGCCATGATGTGGTGTGAGTGATGTGTGAGGTGATGGTTGATGTGATGTGGTGGGTGATGTGTTGGGGTGTGTTCTTTGTGGTGCGTGGATGGTGTATGGGTGATGGTGTTGTGTGCCTCTGGATACTGGTGTTGTCTTTGCCATTCTCTCTCTCTGCTTCTTCCAATAATGTTGTTGTAAGGGGTTGTGGGTAATGTGGGTGTGTGTTTTATAGTGGTGTGAGTGTGTGAGTGTGGTGTGTGTATGTGTGTCATTTGTGTGTATTTTGAATGGTCCAATGTGTTTGTGTTTTGTAAGTGTGTATGTATTATGAGCCCGCCAATGGATTACCGCGGTTGAAAGACTGCCACGTTGATTTGTGGGTCGTGATAGTGTGGGAGTATTCCTTTTGGCGTAACAGTGTGGGTTTGGATATCGCCAGTTTATCACTGACCTTTGGTGTGGTGGACTTGTGTGGGTGTCTGTACTGTGGCAGATTTCTAGATGTGGGTCATAATACCTGTAGCGGATTTCCGCCGCGGCCATGGTATGTTGGCGGCTGTCAGCACGGCGGTCAGCGGCCTTTAACGCCAGGGTTGTAATGAGGGCCTAAGTCTTTTTGGCCCTAAGACTTCAGAAAACAGGAGGCAAGGTCAATCCAAGCACTTGGAGAGAACTTTTGGGGTTAGGCAGAGTCCTTGCTGCAAAGTCAGAGGCCAGCACACAGCATGACAACAGCAGGGCAGCAGACATTCTAAGCAAAGCAGTCCAGATGAGTCCTTTGGGCAGCCAGGCAGTTCCTCTTGACAGGGTGCGGTCCAGATGTGTCTGAGTTGGTGGGGTCAGAGACCCTTTTTATATACCCAAAAATGCCTTTGAAGTGGAGGAGACTTCAAAGAGTGGTATTGAAGTACACAAGTTCCCCTTTCATTCCAGTCATGTCTGCCAGGGTCCCATTGGGGAGTTATCAGTCTTTTTTGTGAGGGCAGGCCACTGGCCTTTGAGATGTAAGTGTCAGGCCCTTTACCCTTCCAACCCAGGAAGTCCCATTCAGTATGCAAATGAATGCAGATGTGACTGAGTGTCCTGTGTTTGTGGTAGTCTGGGTGAAAAGCACAAAGGAGCTGTTAACTAGCACAGACCAGATGTTGATTGAAGACAGGCTGTAAGGCACAGATGGTTTTAAGTGCAGACAAATGCTCACTTTCTAAAAGTGCCATTTCTAAAATAGTAATATTAAATCCAATCTGAAAAATAACCATACTAACTATGACCTGGTTACCCCTTTCAGATCAGAAGCTACATCTCAAAAAGTATATGAGGGCTGTCCTAATGCTAGTCTATGAAAGGAGCAGGTCTCACAGTAGTGGAAAACTAATTTAGGAGTTTTCCACTACCAGGACATATAAAACACGTATGTACATGTCCTGCCTTTTACCTACATAGCACACTGCCACATGGGTTACCTAGGGTCTACCTTAGGGGTGACTGACTTATATGTAGAAAAAGGGAAGTTTAAGGCTTGGGAAGTACTTTTAAATGCCAAGTTCAAGTCGCAGTGAAACTGCACACACAGGCCTTGCAATAGCATGCCTGAGATATGGTCACGGGGCTACTTATGTGTGTGGCACAATCAGTGCTGCAGGCCAAATACTAGCATTTATTTACAGGCCCTGGGTACATGTAGTGCACTTTACTAGGGACTTATAAGAAAATCAAATATGTCATTGTGGTATGAACCAAGGTTACCATGTTTAAGGGAGAGAGCATATGCAATTTAGCACTGGTTATCACTGGTAATGTCTGCAGAGTCCTAAAACCAACAAAAACAGTGTCAGAAAAGTGGAAAGAGGCAGGCAAAAAGTTGGGGGATAACCACCCTAAGGCTGTCAGGTCTAACAACTAATAAATGACTAATAATAAAAATGATGATAATAAATAATAATAATAATAATAGTAATAGTAATAATAATAATAATAATAATAATAATAATAATAATAATAATAATTCATTCTTGTTTCAGTTAATATTTCCCAGGAGGTGAGGAGGGTGAGGACAAGCAACAAGAGACTTGCACCAGTCATGCTCACTACTGAAAAGGCCATCAAAGTGGAGATGTAAACCATCAGGCTCAATATCCTCCACATCAGCAGAACAACCCATTTTCATCACCTCCTCTTCACAAGGGTGCTTTGCCAAAATCCATACTATCACCACTGCTGCCACTATTGGCATAATCACTAAACCAATGTGTGCCTCTCCATCATCAAACATATCAATAACAGGAACTATTGTCAACAACGTAATTTCTAGCTTCCACATCTGTGTCATGTCCCAGATCCTTGCCCACTCAAACAATTACCAGGTAACATACTGTCACTAGCAAAACAGCCACAGGAGAAACTGAAGAGCAACAGGTGGTTGGAGATTTGTTACTGCTGACCTCGTTAGACCATGAGGCATAGAACATTGATTTAGAGGCTGATTTTGGCATTTATCACGCAGTACAATCTGATTTGGTGCACTGTTTACCTAGCATGGCCAGAGAACACTGTAAAACACTGAAGGTCCTGCTGATTGGACACCTGTTGGAAAATGGGTTATTGGTAAGGGTAGGTAAGAACCTATACTTATCAATAGGCCACTAACCTCCACTTAAGTCCAGTTAGGTCTCAGTAAATTAAACCCCGCTCCACCCTTGGTAGGTTGGCGACAAGGGACAAGGCTTAACTTAGGAGACAAAGCATAAAGCATTCAAATATCACAAAACAGTACTTAAATAAAACACATGAAAGTTTAAAAATCCAAATTTATGAGAATAGGAAATATTTTTAGTTTTAAAATTACACAAAAACTAATAAAATCGAAAAAGGAGAACCGGAGATATGAATTTTTAAAGAATTATTTCTTTCTAACGCATAGAAACAAAAAGTTCCAATCTGGTCATCTGGTCACACCTCGACCGGGGCAAAGTAAAAGTTTAAGGCCGACCGCGATGTAGCCCGGCTCGGTTACAGCCCGCAGGAGGCCTCGGTCAAAAGTTTACCTTAGGACTTAGTCGTTTTTCTGAAGATTTTCTTCAGTGGGACGAACCTGCCAGTCCAATCAGACCTCCTGGAACTCTTCCTCCGATATGCGTCGCGGGAACCCTCGTTGGAGCTTTTTACCTTTGGACTTAGTTGTGTTTTTTAGGTGAAAATCCTTCGACTGAGGCAAACCTGGATCTTGATCCGATGTCCTTGGAGCCCTCCTCGGATACACTGGCTGGAAGGTCCCGGTCAACTTCCTATGTTCGGACTTAGTCTCTTTTTTTGGAGATTTTCTTCACCGGGACAAACCTGCAAGTCGCAGATTGAGGCAAGCCGGCTAGAGATGTCGCGGCAGGTCGGTCCCTCTATGGAGCTTTTTTCCAAAAGTTCTCCAAACTTCTCCAAACTTCTTGATCTTCTTCCAGGTGTTATTTAAAGGTTCTTATGAGGCCCACAGCTCACCCCAAAGTTCTAGAAGGTCTAAGATGCTCCTTGGGGGTGTGGACCACAACTCCCAGAATGCAACTTGCACAAACTCCTTTATGGCCACTGGGCAGTGGTCAGCTGGTTGGTTTCTTCAGGAGTTGGTGCAGGGGACTCTGGTTAGCAATTTGTCACCTGTAGCAAACAGGGAGTCTCTCCTTGAACCAGTTGAAGCCAGGCAAAGTCCTTCTTGTGGTGAAGCCCAAGTGTGCAGCTGGTGCAGTCCTCCAGAGTGCAGAGTCCAGGTGCAGGCCAGGGGTCCAGCAGGCCAGTCCTTCTTCTCCTGTAGTTCTTCCTTGTTGGAATCTGATGGGAATCTGAGGTATGGGTGCAGGTCGGCCAGTTTTATCCTTGCTCCTGGGTGAAAAACAGGGGGGTCCTGTTTCTCCAATCAGGAGCAGGGTCCTTCCCCCTGTCATGACCACTTCCTGGGAAGTGTGGCAAAAATCAACCCCATGGAGCAACATTCCTCAAAAATCCATCATGGCTGAAAGTGATTTTTGGAGGTTACATCTGGCTGAGCCCACCCACTGGTGTGGCTACAAATCCTAAACATACCCCTCTCCTGTCCTCTCCTAATCTAATCAAGGGGCTGCCTAATTGTCTGGGTTTGCAGGATGTGAGGGTGTTGCTGGGTTGCTCCAAATGTCCTTCTCTGCCTTTGAAGACCAGTTTGGCAGCCCTCCCCCTTCCTGTTTCACCATCTGCTAAGGGGAGATCTCCTCTCCCAGGCACATCTCTCTGTGCTGAGCCAGGCCACTTCACACCTCATCAAGGCAGCCTGGCCAGGCTGCCGAGGCTGGCCAGAGCACAGCAGCAAAAACACTGCAGGGCTCAAGTTGGCAACTTTTCAGGTAAAGTTTAAAACTCTTTACCTGAACAAGTTATATTAAATCCAACAACTGGAAGTTGTGGGATTTATTATAACAATTAATTTGATACAAAACTTCTGGCATCTGTTACTTAAGGAGATTTTAAAAATTAAAATAAAGTCTTCCCATTCTAGCCTATGGAGGCCATTCACTTCAATGAGGGAAAAACGTAATTGGCTGTTTTACCTCACCAGGGCTTATAAAACTATTTTTATAAGGTCCCTGCTTTTAGTTATGTGGCACCCAGCCCTAGGGGCACATAGGGCACCCCTTAGGGTGACTTATATGTAAAAATAAGGTAGTTTAAGACTTTGGAACTACTTTTAATTCCAAGTCGAATTTGCATGTAACTTTAATTTAAAAGGAGCCAGCAAGGCAGGCCTGCCTTTAAAATGACACTGAGCACCTCAGCAGTGCACTTATGGGGGCACTACCTATGCTGGGGTCCCTAAACCTCTATGCCCTACCATATAGACTGGTAAGCAGTACCCAGGGCACAGCCAGGACTCAGTAACCACCAGTACCTGTCCAAAAAGTTTGGGGGTGACCAGGGCAAAAAGAAGGACTTTCCTACAGCACCAAAGTAATTTTATGTGGTTTTCTTTCCTTAGAATAAATTCTATTTTGAACTGTTTATTGCTTTTGAGTACATATATTACTACAGGTAATTAAAGGATTTATGTGGGATTTAAAATCATTTTTTCATAAGATCATCTCTTATAGCAGCTGCATTACTATCTGTATGACGCTTTCCCTGTTGATCTACTGGCTGTACCTGCTCATCAGAAGTGTCTTGAATGGGCTTCTCATTGCCAATTCACCATCACTTTTATGTAAACAAAATGCCCCCATAAGAGTTCAAAGGTTCACTCAATAGTATTTATCGTCCTGTTTGGTGGCATGCTGTGAGCATGTTCTTCATATGTAGAAGTCTGTTACTGCGGTGCCATGAGTGATGTCCTTAATCAATAGCCTCTTTGGACCAGAATGACATGTCAAAATATATGTTCGGAATTAAATACATTTTTACTACTTCGGACAATGCAGTTTGTAGACGTTAATACTTTTGACAGCTTTATTTTTGTTATATGTATCTTGGTCAATGATATAACATCTTATAGCTTTTCAGGAATCACATCATTCATTGAGTGGTGGTTTTTCGAAATGTTAATTTTCAATGATCACATGTGAGCAGTCCTCCTATACCTGTTTGTCATGACATTAGCTCGTTGTACATGTGTTATTTACACCATCTTAAGATATTTATGACTACTGATGTATTATGTTTGTAAAATATGTACTTTGCATGTCTGCATGGAATTTGTTGATATGGTGATTTACAAAACAATGTTATATTTCATACAATTAAAAATGTACTCCTATCTTGACCTTGAAATTTATTGTTAAATGCACTTTCTTTATATGAAATGTAATAATTAATTCTAGAAATGGCCTATGAAATATATGAAATGTATCAAATATACATGTAGAATGTAGGTGTTTTAAAATATTTACATAATGTGGAAGTTGAAATAAAATGGTTATCAAAACGCCTTGCCATTTAGCATTGACTGCATTGTGACGTGTGTCAGCGCTTTTCTGGTAAAATATACATGTTGCATGCATGCTAGGTCTAATAATATGCCAACACGAATGGAACTAACTCTTTATAGTATATATGAGTAAGGCTCAGGGCCTAGAGAACTAACATTCTGAATGGTAAACCTAGCTAACAGAATGTGTTCAGATCACCATAGTATTTTATCTTCAGGCTATTAGTAGCGCTAACAATATTAGCACATTCTTCAGTCCAGAGGAATGCATGTAATGAACAACATTAAAAGGCCAACCGGCCTCTCTCAGAGCGACCTTGGAAGGAAGCAGAACTGGTTAAAGCTGCTTGCATTTCAAGTGCATCTCTTGCAGAGGTATTATTTGTGGTTTAAAGTGAATATATGAGAGAATGAGCATCGACTCTTCCACGTGCTTTCTTAAATGAATCATTGAGGAAAAAGGTCTAAAAAGCAGTGGTGGGCAGTAACCTCTGCTCTACCTGTTGAGTTCACTGAGTTTTCCTCACTTCATGCTCCTCTTCATGTGTGGAGTTTATCAAAAACTCTGCCATCGATCCCACGGCAGAGTTTACCGGTGGTGCCTGTGAAGTTATCAGTAAGTAAATGAGATGCACTGATAAGACTTTCAGCAGGTTTATTCTGAAACACCACAGACATAATCAGCGCCTCCAGCCTCGTCCTTTATCCGTCCCCGCCAGCCCCCTACATTCTACATTCCAGGTTCTCTCTTGCGGCATATGATTCTAAGAATAGAATATTTTGCTGAGAACAACACACATCTCCCTTCTACATTTTAATACAAATACTACAATATAATGTTAGAAAAACATTAAACTAAATAAACATTGAAACAAAATAACTCTGCCTTATACTAATTATTTCAAAACATCATCTTTAAAATATTCTTGAGTAAATCTTTTTCTATTACTCCTTCTTTCTCCATTCACAACCACCCTCTTATTACAGTTGAATCTACATTTAGGCCTCACTAACTGTCTAACTTCCATGTCTTCACCTTCTTCTAAGTTAATCAAATTCTTTTCAGTCATCACTTTCACAGGAACCACTCCATTCATATTCCATATGTAGCCATCAGATGTTTTTACTGCATTTCTAAATAATTTGATAACTTTCAGAGGTTGAGTATATTTTGACCAACTCGCACAACCAACTGGGGCTTTAATTTGTACTACATCACCCACTTTTACTTCCATTTTGCAAGCCTTCTTTCTTATGTCAAAATCTTATTTCCTTTTGCGCATCAATCTTTCCTCTCTTTTCCTCCAGTTAGTCTTAACTGCATTAAAATTATCCTTTTCCCAATCGATCCAACCTGGACACAAATTTGTGTTGGGCACCTGTCTTCTGAACAGTTCCAACAGTGATTTCCCTGTTGTCATGTGTGAAGAGAGTCGATAAGCGGTTTTCCTTTTTTGAAGTTCTTTTTTCCAATCTGTACAATTTACTGTTGCCAATTGTATGCTCTCTTTTATATATTTGTTGAACCTTTCCACAGCACCATTGGTTTCAGGATGATAAACTGCTGATTTTTTGTGTATTATGCCACAACTTTCCAGATAATTTTCTTTCTCTTTTGAACAGAATTGTGGTCCATAATCAGATAAAATAGACTTCGGAAAACTTTCTCTCCTAAAAATGTCTTCTAAAAAGTTTTCATGCTGAAAAAAGAAATATCTCTTACACTTTTAACTTCTACCCATCTGGAATATAAATCCATGAACACAATTAGATAAGGAGTGGATTGTTCACCCTGCAAGGGACCTACAATATCAATTGCCACTTCATCCTATGGCTTGTTTGGTAGTTTCCTACAAATCAAGGGTTCATGGTGAGTTTTCAATACTTTTTCACTACACAAACACTGGACACATTCCCGAACCACACTTTCAATTTCGAGATCCATATCTGGCCACCAAAATCTGGCCCTCAAATATTCTTTTGTTTTGACAATCCCAAGATGACCTTCATCAGCTTGATTTATTATCTTGTTTCTCAAGTTCAAAGGTGGAACTAACCTAGTTCTTCTTAATAACAGAGACCTCTCCATAGCCATTTCTCCTTTTATTAAGTTCCACACTTTTCCTAAATTGTTGAAGTTTCCATGCTTGAGTGCTTCAATAACCTTCAACAATTCTACATCTACATCCAGCTTATCTCTCCACTCTTGTTCAGTTATAGCACCACATCTTCTTCTACTTCTTGTTCAGCCTCTTGTTCCTCTCTAGTTTTATTAACATCAACCACCCTTGAAAGACAATCTGCACCTATATTCAATGCACCAGGTAAATATTCAACCTTAAACTTGAACTCTTGTAGTCCAATTATCCATCTTCTTATCCTGGCGGAAATGCAATTCAAGCCTTTCTTACCAAAAACTTCCACCAGCGGTTTGTGGTCCGATAATACTACAAAATCTATTCCCAAAATGAAATGTTTAAACTTTGTAAGAGCCCAGAAAATGGCCAAAGACTCTTTCTATTACTGAATAATTTTTTCTGCTCCACACAATGTTTTGATGCGCACACAGTCAAGATGTTCTTCCCTTTATCCTCTTGCATAAGAAAAGCCCCCAAACCTTTTGCACTTGCATCAGTGACAATAAATGTTTGCCTGCCAGGAATAAATGCTTGTAGACATGACGCCTCTTTCAACTCTTCTTTATTCCCTGAAACTCCTCCTCACACAGCATGTCCAACTTAAATTCTTTCCATTTCTTTAGCAGACTTCTCATGTTCACAGATTTCCCTGCCAAATTCCTTATATACCTTCCATAATACTCAACCATACCAAGAAATGAACTCACTTCCTCCTTAGTCTGAGGTGTCACTAAATTCTTGATTGTGTTAACTAAGTCTGGTTTGGGTCTTACTCCTTCTCCTGAAATCAGATGTCCCAAATATTCAGCTTCAGACGTGCCAAATCGACATTTTCTCTTCTTGAGTGTAAGACCCGCCCAACTTAAACACTCCAAAACCATATTCACACGACTAAGATACTCCCCTGCTGTGTCTCTAAAAATCAAAACATTATCTTGATAACATTTAACTCCTTTTAAATTTTTCAGGACCTTGCTCATAACACATTGAAATACTGACGCAACCGAAACAAGACCAAAAGGCATTCTTTTAAACTTAAACTCACCAAAAGGCATTATAAACGCACAAGCTCTTGTGAACTTTCCTCCAACTCCACCTGGGGATAGGCAGATGCTAAATCTAAATTGGTGAAATATCTTCCCCCACCTACCATCAAAACTATTTCTTCTATGTTCGGTAGAGGAAACTTGTCAACCACCACCTCTTTATTCAGTGCCCTGAGGTCCACACACAATCCAATCTCCCCATCACCCTTCTTGGAAACAATTATGGGAGCTAGCAATTCTGTAGCTTCTACCTCTTCAATCACACCTGACATTTCTAACCTCCTAAGTTCTACAACCACTAACTCTTATAAAGCCAAAGGAACCCTTCTCACCTTTGCTACTACAGGTACTGCATCTTTTTTCAACCTGATGTTATGTTTGTACCCTTTGAGACAGCCCAAGGAATCAGAGAATACCTCCGGGTACTTATGTACAAATTGCCACTCATTACTTTGTACATCTTGGATCTGTACTTGTGGCTGTGCATTTGGGTTAAGTACAACACCTAACAATCTCTGATGTGTCCAACTAATATGATTGTCATTTTTATTTGAAACATAATTTTTTCCCACAATATGTCTTCCTCTCAACTCCAAATGTCTTTCAAAGAAGCCTAACATCTTATTAGGTTGACCTCCATGCCCTCCAGGACACACATCTATTTCTTGTAATTTGCTGTCCTTTGCGCCTACACTGTCAAAGCTCTGTTTCGAAATGATGGTTAACTGTAAACACGAATCAAAACGCATTAATAGTCTAACCCCTTCCACAGGAACAATTTCACTGGGGTGCCCACTCTTTTCTGATTGCATGTCAACTTGGAAAACCATTTCTTGAGAAACCTCCTTAACTTCTTTCATCAGATTATTATTTTTTTCTGTCTACTACGACAACACCTGTAAAAATGTCCTTTTTCCCCACACCATTTGCAAACTACATTAAAAGCTGGATAACTACTTGCATTCGCTTTATGTCCATTATTACCACATCTAAAACACTCACCTTTGAATTTCCCATGCGCATCTTTTTTCTTTATTACTCATCATTTCCTTGTTTCTCACCTCACATATTACTTCTTAAATCTTCCCTACTTCACTTGATGCTTTATCCTTAACCAAACTCAATTCCATGACACATTTCAACATGTGTTCAACTCTTTTTGCTAACATAACAATCTCTTCTAAAGGTGGCTCATCCTTCAACCACAGCACTTCTCGAATCTTAACACTACTACACTTCAGCACAAACTGATCACAAATCATTTAATTCACTAAAGTCCCGAACTTGCACGAAACTTCCTCAATCTTGTTATGTACTCTTCTACCGAGTCTTCTTTCCCTTGCTCTCTTTTCCCAAAATCTCTCCATAATCATGCTTACTCTTGGTAAATAGTGTTTGTCCAATTTCAAAACACATATTTCAAATTCATATGAGTTCGTCACTTCTTCACTATTCAGATCAGGTACATTTTCCAACACCTCCTGTCCTTCCCCACTGAGTCAATGCATTAATAATGCATGTTTTCTCTCTGCACTTAGAGTGGGACCACACACTCTTGCATAGTGAGTAAACATTTTCTTCAATTTGGCCCACAGAAAAACTGGTTCTCCAGGCCTACTTAGAAAACATGGGGGTGGCTTAACATTTTGCATTTTGACTATTTACTTTGCACCATACACAAATCTTATGAAAGTTACTACTGACACAGTGTATTTAATTCTAATGTTCTTCTCTTCCCTGGTACATGTAAAATAACATGAGCAAAATGACAGACTGTGGTGTGCCTGTCACCGTTTATTCCCAGGAGTTCCTCAGATGGCCAAAATGACAGACTTTGGTGTTCCTGTCATCGTTTATTCCCAGGAGTTTCTCAGATCTTCATATAACGTTCCGTCCACTGATGTTTATGATTGTGTCCATTTTTTTAAAGCTCTGCAGTACAGTGTAAAAATATAAAAAAATGCAAAAAATAATACTTTTTCTTATGTATTTATATATATTATATATATCCTCCTACGAAACCTTTATGAAATGACCACCAAAATCTAAGCATCCGGTATCCCAGCAACTGTAAACGCTTCCTCTGCTGGAACGCAATGCAGTGACTCGAATACCTGTTTTCAGACCTTGTTGCAGATTAAAATGTCCTCTGCGGTTTTCTCAGCAACCGTACCAGCTTTCTGTGCTGAACCGCAATGCTGAAATGCAATGTGTCACTATGACGCAAATACATCTTGCCAGCACCCTGTTGACAATCTGTTTCTAGAGGAATTTGGAGTCACAGCCCGCCCTCCGGCAGCAGAGCAACAACAAGAACTCTTGCTCTTCACCAGGATTCACCTTTCAAACCCAGTCAGAAAGCCCAAACCGTACCGATGAATCACCTTTACCGCTGTTTCGTGTAAGTGTCATTCCCTTTTCAATATGCCGACATCCGATTGTTCTCCTTTATATGAAAATGCCGTTCAGTTATCCAAACACACCGCCATCTGTCCCTGCTATGTTGAGGTGTTATCCACACATCGCTCATCGCCAATGTGACATTATCAATAAGTAAATGAGATGCACAGATAAGACTTTAAGCAGGTTTATTCTGAAACACCTCATCCATACACAGAGTCTCCAGGCTCGTCCTTCAACCGTCTCCACCAGCCCCATACATTCTACATTCCAGGTTCTCTCTTGTGGCATATGATTCTAAGAATAGAATCATTTGCAGAGAACACCACATTGCCCACCCTTAAAATCTGCCCCGTATTTGCATTGATACAGCTGAGGCTCTTATTAGAGCCCTACATGCAATAACATTAGTACAAGGAGCTTGGAGAGTTGTTTTGCTGGGGGAAGCACGGGTCAGGCGGTGTCTAGATGCTCATAGGAGCCATGGCGGAGCCCAATAGCATGCCCCTCTGCAAGGAGGTCTTATAAGAGCTAAGAAAAAAACGTTTATGTTTCTTGAAAAAAAACATGTCACATTTGGACGGCGGAAGCCGAAAATTCAATTTTCAAGATGGCCCTGAATAATAAGGTGGTGGGGAGGCTTGAGCACTGGTGCTCAAGTTTCAAAGCTACTGCTCCATTAGAAGGCATAAGCAAACATGCCACCATTCAATGTCTACAGAATGGTTTTTCCAGAGTGATTTCTCTGCTTCCTGTGCCAGGGTGGGAACAATGTGTATCAAGGAAGGGTCAACTAAGACACTGGGGAGGCAGGTGTGCCTGTACCAAGGGGGGGATCTCCCCATCTGTATGGATCTAGTCTGAACTCGAGAACGAGTCTGCCATGCTGCTACTGGGACAGGGACCTGAGATGGGAGGCACAACTGGCCCTGTCTACCTGCTCCTCCTCTGCTGAGACTGCACGAGGCAGCAGCACCAGCTGGGACATGAGGAGGGACAAGAGCAGCGTGGTGAGTACCAGCCTCCGAAACAACAGCTGCAGGAAGATGCCGCTTCAGCTCTGAGTCTGAGGCCAAACCAATGGGGCGGATAACCCCACAGAGAGCCAATGACCATCAGACCCTCTGTAAGTGAGTGATGATCATACTAGGAATCGTGTTTTCCCAGGTACAATCACAGAACATAGCCCACATACACAATTACTTCTCCCCCTTGCTAACCTGCAATGGGCTCAAAGTCATGCTCGGCCGTGGGCACTGCCGCTCCGAGGGAAGGGAACAGGACCCAGGTCAATGCCCAACTCCCAGGCACCATTTTGGGGTCGGAGCAGGGCACGCACCATGCCTGCACAGATCCTATTGCGCTTTAATGCTGCTGTTAGTTGATAATGGTACAAGTATTGGTGAGCAGAACCCTGCAGAATGTCACAGAGTATTTACCTAACTCTGCAGAGTTCTGCGGAGTAAAGCCCAGTGAGTTCCACCCTCCAACTAAAAAGACCCATGTATTTCGTCGGAGCAGAAACAAACACTGATTGATAGAATGGACGTGACAGAATTGCATTATTGAATTGCAGGCCCAAAAGCCTTCCGAGATATGTGGTGATAGATATGTAGATTGGAATGAAGCAGCTAGGGGAATTACCAATAGCACAGTGATAGACCGGTCATCTTGGTCTACTTTTCTCCTAATGCTTTGCCTACAGACCTCTTGTTTTTGATGACTTTCATTTTGGCTGGCTTAGGACTCTGCACCACTGCTAATCTGTGCTAAAGTGGAATATTTAATTTACTTGTACATCCGTAGTACAATGGCACTATCTTTGCCCAGGGCGTGTAAAATAAATGCCACTAGTGGGTCTGCAGCACTCAATGTGCCACCCACTTAAGTTGCATAAGTAAACCTGTTTCAGGCCTGCCATTGCAGCCTGTGCATGTAGTTTCAACATAGCAAAGTAGCCCTTTTGTAAGGCTCAAACCTCCCTTTTTAATACATGTTTCAGTGCTGAGGGCAGTGTGCAGTGTATTTAAAAAGGTGGACATGTACTTTTGAGTTTCACATGTGCTGCTCGCGAAAAACACTTACATTTGTTTTTCAGTACTGCAAAGCCTACTTCTCTCACAGGATAACATTGGAATTTCGTTATTGTATTTTATAAGTGCAATTTCCAAATGAGAACAGGTAACCCCTTCATGTTTGGTGTCTCTGGAATTGAAATATAAAATACTAACTTGTGGAGAAGTCATATTTTAAGTTACAATTTTGAAAATGACACTTTTAGAAAGCTGCCATTTTCTTGTATTATCTATTTAGTTCCTGCAGCGTGTCTCTGGGTCACACGCTGGCTTTCTGCATAACTCCAAGACGGCCACACTGAATGGGGACTTTAGGTGTGACTGGATGGACCATCATATGCAGTAGGTGAGTGGGGAACTAGGCCCAGTACCACTTACACTTGAATAGGCTGTGTTATGTTTTCACACAAATGGCTACATACCCCCTGCAGTTAGTCTGGAGCCAGAACCCGGAGGGCAGGGCACCTGTGCACTTCAAAGGCATGCCCTCATATCTCTCATTGATGGCAACCTTGACGATGAGGTCAGACTCCGCAACACAGGCTTGCAGCTCCTCGGAGCTGACACATCACCCGACTGCGTGGCACATCCTCCATGCTGGCCTTCACATCGCAGGCACTGTTAACAGAACCCTCAACAATGACACAAGTCATCACATCGCAGCCATGCTACGTCTCAGAACTGGTGCATTGATTCAGCTGCATGACACATGTTTGACGTGGATTCTAACAATGCTTGCCAAACCAGGAACTAAGGTACTTTGCTTAGTGGGAGTAAATGGGTTCCTGTAGCCTGCCTGCAGTCTATAGTGGTTGGCCTGAACTTGTAACCTTGCCTCGGTCTAGCATGGTGAGAAATCCACACTAGGCATTTTGTACTTTCTGCTGCTATTTTCACTACAATGTTTAAAACTGAAATATCTTCAGTCACAATTATTGCATTTTTGTTGTTTTGCTCTCATTTTATTAATTAAAGTTAGTTCTATTTTTCTAACTCGGTGTCAGGTACTTTTTGTGTGATGTTTTCACTTTATTACTGTTTGAAGTGTTGCACAAATACTTTACACGTTGCCTCTAAGTTAAGGGTGCCCACTCTGTACAAAGCTACGAGGGGCTTGAGCACTAGTTAACTATTCATTGAAAAAAAATGTTAAATAAACGAACAATGTAGTTTGGTGAAAATGCCAAAGCAAAATGATTGCTGTGAAATTCACCAGTTACAGTTATCTCAAGCAACTAGACCTACTGCTCAAAATGACCTTTACTTCACACTCTCGCCATTCACAGTGTTGTCATCAATGATGCCATTTCAGTTGTGATTAGTGATGTTATGAAGGCAATAATTGAACATGTCCTGTGTGATGTAATTTGTGAGGGTCTTTGTCAAAATAGTCCTACGTATAGCTGAAGATTGTGTGCAGTAGAGGTTTTATGTTTGCAGAAGGTTAGATGTGGGGCCTTGCCGAAGCCTAGGATGCAGGGTTTGGTCACAGGCTTGATATTAACATGAGTGATACCATCAATGATGACATTTAATGTCATGAGTGATGAGTGTGGTCCACAGCAGTACATGACTGAGCAGAAGCTATAGTTAGTTCACTAAGCTATGACTAATGTATTTCAGCTTCTTTATCTTTTTTTAACATAAACCTGTGCCTCATTACAAAACCTAAATATAGTGACACTTTAACCATTTGTTGTTTTTTAATAAGTTATGGTCTTATACCTAACCTAACTACAACATCACTTTAAGCTTTGTTTCTTTCTATCTATCTATCTATCTATCTATCTATCTATCTATCTATCTATCTATCTATCTATCTATCTATCTATCTATCTATCTATCTATCTATCTATCTATCTATCTATCTATCTATCTATCTATCTATCTATCTATCTATCTATCTATCTGTCCATCTATCTATCTATCTATGAAAAAAACAAAGGTTATAGGGACGTCATAGTTAGGAAATAGATTTAAAAAAACCTTAAAAATTCAATTAAAAAAACAGTTTACAGGGATGTCATAGTTCGGTTGTGAATTTCAAATAAATATAACTTGTGGCCTAAGGTAATTATAAAGCGCACCCTCACCATGCACTGCTAATTACCAGAGATATTACAGCTCTCATGACAACTTTTATGATGTCAATAAAAATATCAATGAAACATTATAAGTCAAATTATTGAAGAAAAAACTGCATGGTGGGGGCGCGAGTTATAGACCATGAGTTACAGTTACTTGAAATAACTGTAACTATGACTGCTGAATGTTAGACTTGGTATCATTGGCATGGTCTCTCCTAACTCCTGGAAACTTTACTACTGCTGACCAGTGCTAAAGTGTAACTGTTCCCTGTACAAATTATATGTGTACATTGGCTTATCCATGATTGGCAAATTTCATTTACTAATAAGTCCTGAGTAAAGTGCACTAGAAGTGACCAGGGCCTGGAAATCAAATGCTACTAGTGGGCCTGCAGCACTGGTTGTGCCATGCACATCAGTAGCCCTATAAACATGGCTCAGACCTGCCACTGCAATGTTTTCTGAGTGCAGTTTTAAACTGCCAATTCGACTCACCAAGTATACCCACTTGCCAAGCATAAACCTTCCCTTGTTGTACATGTAGGGCACCCCTAAGTTTGACCCTAGGTAGCCCCATGGGCAGAGTGCAGTGTATGTTCAAGGTGGGACATTTACTTTTGTGTTTTACATGTCCTGACAGTGAAATACTGCCAAATTGGGTTTTCACTGTTACAAGGCCTATCTCTCTCATAGGTTAACATGGGGGCTGCCTTTAATTAAATATCATTAAAGTTCAGATTCCCTCTGGGAGCAGATAGAAATATGGAGTTTAGGGTCTCTGAACTCACAATTTAAAAATCCATCTTTTAGTGAAGTTGGTTTTCAGATTGTGTGTCCAGGAGGACATGAAACGCTGGTATGACCAGAATGCCACTCTGGTCACCATCCGCTCAACACATGCGAGTCTGTGTTTCCATCCACATCCGCTCAACACATGCGAGTCAGAATTCAAACTCACATATTTTGAGCGGATGTGGATGGAGACAGACGCTAGTGGTCCCAAATTTAAAAGATTTGTTTACCTGGGCTTGTAGGTTAAAGTCCCCTAGTGTGTTGCTACAGAGCCTATTTTTGCAACCTGTTTTATTATTTAACAACACTGAGTCCTGATTATGGTCTGACAGACCTCTGACTGCCACCACAGGCCGAAACATCGACATTACCTTCTCATTTGACAAGCTGAATTGAAAGTCCATGATATTGCTTAAACGGGGACTGAAAACCAGGCAATTATTGGGCAGAACTGTGTCATGAGGAGGGTTATAACCCATTCCTGGATCTGCAGTTAGGATTCAATCTTATGATCTAGAGGGGTTATATATACAGTGTTGTTGTTTATGAAATGGATATTCGGTGGAATTGTGGTACATGTTTTTGAACTTCTTGAATCCTGTTGAGTAATATATTAGATTTTAACAGTACGGAGTTGTCTTATTCATTAATTGAAGACTGTATATTATGTACGCCTACTACATCTAAATAATTCCTCTAGGAGCATTTTCAAGTGATACATTGTCTGTACCCAGTTAATAGGGGAATACTGGGTTGCCCCTAAGTGTGTTCAATTTTAGAAAGTAGGCATTGACTTGCTTAAACCATTCTGTGACTCTGCCTGTTTGTGGATACCCTGTCTCGGTCAGTTTGAGAGTTGGGAAGTTTGCACCTCTCCTCTATACAGTGACACAAAGGGAGCAGGGTTGTAGCCTGCATATCCTGATGGGCCATCTGGGCTGAGAGAAGAGGAGGAGTGATCACTTACAGCTGAAAGGGCTATTCCTGGCCTCACACAATGCAATCTCCACCCCCCTGGTGTGTTTCTGGGGCCTGGCCTGGGTAAGGCAGGATCTTGAAAACAACAGAAACTTCTCTTTGAAGCAGGCCTACTTCAAAGGTAGAAAGGAGTGTTAGAAGAGCGCCAAAAACCCCTGAAAATCAGATTACTTTTGAAACCAAGAGGAACCTCTGCTAGGAAGAAGAGCTGTAGAAGCATGGAGAGGAAGTACTGCCCCTATGCCTGTGACTGTGCTTTGCTGAGTTGGCCTGCAGTAGCTGGTTCTACCTGAGAGAGGACAAAGCCTGACTTTTGTGTAACTTCCTACTGGTGAAGAACCTCTAATGGCTTGAACCGAGCTTGTCTCCTGTTGTAGAACTCTCAGTGACAACAAAGACTTCTCTCTGCCAGTACTTGGGCTTTCTGCTGAGAGTCCTGTCTGGCAAGAGGTTCCCTAGCCTGTCTCTGGGCCCTTGAAAGGTGCAGCTGGTGGAAAAGGACAGAAATCCATTCAAAGACCGCCGTGCGGGGAAATGTTCAACGCGCCACCCTCCTTGTGGCTGCTAAACAATGCGCTGCTGCCTTGCAGCGGAAAATCAACACAAAGCCTGCCTGGACCCAAGGTGCCCATCTGGAATCAACGCATATCTCTCTTGCGGGAGAGAAGAAACAACGCATGCTGCCCGACTTGAGAAGGAGCAATGCACGGTCTTGCTTGCGAGTGAGTAATTGACGCATCGCTGGCCTTTTTCGACTGACACTCACTTGTGTGGCTTTATTTTGATGCTAACCAGGTAGGTTTGTGCAATGACAGCGGTCTCACTGTTTTCTCAGGATTAAGACTCTTATTCTTTTGAAAATTCATAACTTGACTTGTGTATGTTGGATTTTTGTCATCTTGTTTTGATGAGACAAATATTGCCTAAGTTTCTAAACTAGTGTTATGTCATTCTGTAGTGTTTTCACTGAGTTACTGTGTGTGTTGGTACAAATACTTTGCATCTTGATTCTGAAGTTTAGCCTGCCTTCTCATGCTAAGCTACCATGGGGGTGAGCGGGGGTTAACCAAGGGTGATTTTCCTTTACCCTGACTAGAGTGAGCATCCTTGCTTGGACAGGGGTAACCTGACAGCCTGCCAAAGACCCCATTTCTAACATTGAATTTATCTGGTTTCGGGTTTTTATGTGAATTTCCCACGTTTTTTCAATTCAAATCCCTAAAAGGGACATTCCAATAACTTTTATTTATTACTAGATGTTAATGTAACCACTGCCATGCATAGACTTCGGCCACACCCTGTGGCCAGCCCCCTATACCCACCCAACCCTGCATCATGCACAGCCGAAGGGGTTGGCCACAGGGCCTGGCCTCTGCCCAGTACCTGTGGGCAAAACCCCTAACCACCCAACCTCACACTGTACATGGCATTCAGCAGTGGTGTGGCTGGAGTTGGCCACATCGCCTGACTCTCTGGGTTTGAAAATAGGTGTTAGAGGGTGTCTCTGGGTGTCTCTGGGTGTTTCAATGACTGTGAGAGTGTCTGTTTGGGTATGAGAGTAGGTGTGAGAGGGTCTGTGTGGGTGTGAGAGTAAGTGTAAGAAGATGCACTTCCCGGGGGCCTGGCATACAAATTTCAATTTTTTGGGGGGTAGGGGGCCACACGGCCTCCCCCTGCACAGGTCTTGGCCCCATGGACCCCATGGCCTGGCCGTAACAAAGTTTTTTTAGAGGGGAATGGGAGGCAACACAGCCCCCCCTCCTGAGGCTAATCTCAGCCTGAGTATATCTATCTATCTATCTATCTATCTATCTATCTATCTATCTATCTATCTATCTATCTATCTATCTATCTATCTATCTATCTATCTATCTATCTATCTATCTATCTATCTATCTATTTGTATATATATATATATATGTATATTATTCATGGTCACCAGTAGGTAGTTAGCTATAACTTTGGCACCATTTGATGAAGCTTCACAACATTTTCCAAAAAGGTGCACCCAAGAATCTTGTTGCCCGTGGAAAGTTTCAGGGTAATCCGTCAAGTGGGGGGCTGAGAAAAAGAGGAGGTAAAAGAAAGTTCATTTCCCATGTTTATTTCTGTTTGAGTTTTGAACATGACTACAGCCTGAACCACCACCTCCCCAGGGCCAATTAACATTTTAAAATTAAAGGAGGTTAGCCATGCTGCCCCCCTGCTGGGCCATATACAGCCCCGGAGAACACCACATACCCTGGGCTGGCCTGTGAACATCGAAGGAGGGGGGCTGCTGGACCCCTCCCGCAGTCTTATGTGGCCCTTAGGACCACCACCCCACAGGACCGGGTCCTTCTACCACCTGAGGTGCCCACCCTTGGCAGGAAGCTGTTTGCTTTTGCTTGGTGAGAGCTCCCACCAAGCAAAAACATACACTCTGCTTTCAGCAAGAGGGTGCTGTCAAAATGCTCTCACTTGTTGAAAGCGGAGCTTTCGTCTCTTTCCCTTTTATGTTCAGCTCCAACTTGTAAAGTTATCTGATGGCGACACTCAAGGAATAATCACATTGAAAAAGTTACAGACAAATAAGATCACTGGATATATATGTTCAGCATCCTCTAGGCAGCCGTAGAGTAGGAGATGCACTTTACATTTACCCAACGACGTACTACTCACTAATTAGCCAGAAGAAAGTACTCCAGTTGAGTAGACATTCTGCACAAAATGCTGACCTTCCCTTGGATAAATAAGCAGGGCAGGATTATTTCTGGCACAATGCTCATTCCACACATATTCAACCTGAATGGGAACCATTTGCAGATTCAAACAAAGCAGGTGCCCAAGTTGAAGCTTAACTTCTGTAAAGTGTTCCACTTCTGTGAAGTGTTTTTTCTGCTAATTGCCTCACATATTACAGCACTCGTGACATCTTAGATAACATAATTGATAATTGACTCTCTGCTATCGTGAAGGGCAACTTATCTAACTTTTCTACATGAAGCATGGTGAAACTAGCCTCCCTTTTAGCCATTGTCTGTTGTTCTCTGGAAAAATTAAAGGCAGTGAAGAATTCACTCCCGTTAATATACTTCCATGGAATGCGGCCGTTTTTTAGTGTCTGTAAAGTCCAAACCAGCAGCATGATGGAACATAGCCATGTTTGCCCATGATACAACCGGGACAAGTCTGTCTGAGTGATATCAATAGCAGACAACACTATATTTGATTGTGAATAAATCCTGTTGGACAGTGTATTCATGCCGTTGTCGACAACTGCTAATGCCTTTTCTAAATTTTCTTTATCCAATTGCATTAAACGTGCAGCAGCCTCAATCTGGGAAAGTTTCAAAATTTCATTGTACATAGCATATAAAAACCTTTTCGAACGATTATTTCTAGGACCCAGCAAAAAAATCCTGCAAGTCTATACCTTCGGAAAGGGTATTCAGGTGTTGCTTAACTGCAGCTAACGTGTTGGTCTGTATCCATTGCTGGCACAGCTTACCCACACTGTATGTTGTAACTATACCTGTATGTTGACCTGATACAAAGCGAGGGTCTGGCCTGTTAATTGAAAAACCGCCTGAAGAGTTCAAAAAATGCGCTTGACACTCATTAGTGTCAGTGGGCCATATTAACCACCCAACAGGACTGGAAAGTAAAGAAATATAGGTACCAGCCCTGACAATTGCATCTAGCCTGCCCTTGTGATGTTAAGGAAGTATTGCCAACCATTGAACCTTGCTTGAGTGGGGATACTGGGCGTGTTTAAGTCTTTAATTTTTGCTAACACCAGACAGGATGTCTGCTGAATTGTGTAATTTAAGAAAATCATTTGCACAGGAATCTGGCATGCGTGAAATAAAGCCTCCCTACCCTGTATCTGCCAATCTTGTGTTCCTCATACACTTTTAAAGTTGATAGTGCTCTTCCAATATTCGTAACCTTCAGCTGCTCGCCCGGAAACAAAGGGATCTGAATAAATCAGTTTTATATCGGTTAGTACAATTTTCCTAATTTGTGCCGGAGGTATTTTAAAATAATACGACTCTGCCTTTTTTGTGTCATGCCCAGAAAAGTATGTAAATTTATCACTATAGTACTTTGGGCTCCCTACCAGTGGTGTAGAACAGTGTTCCCACTGCGTGTAGTTTAATACTGGCCTGAATCTAGTGACACGGTGTAGGTCGTAATGTCCCCAATTGTTATAGCAGAACACTTCCCTATAATTCATTGTATGTTCATATACATCATCACTTTCAAAAGCAGAATAGTCCTTCATTTCAGTAAGCATGGAATCAACTGTTTGGACATCCCAATCATCAGAGAAAACATCAGGTGTAATTATATCTGTCATAGAAATTTTGAACACGTATGGTATTTGAATCATTTCTGTAGGCCCGTATATATCAACTGGAACTTTGTCCCACACAATCCCATCAGGAATCTGTATTGCTGTAACATTTACAGGGGACAAGTCTCTGCGGACCTTGTGTGAGGAATGATATGGAGTTAAAACTTCATCAACAGGCTCCACAGAGGAGCGATCAGGAATATAGTGAACATTTATAAGCAAAAAGAAAACAGTCACAAAGCCAATCTATAAAAATAATGCAAAAAATGTCAAACAGAACCATAATTAGTACCATGGGTATTTCAAATAGTTCTTTTTAAGCCATTGATACAGCTGACTTATTTTTCAAACACTGTCAATCACAGTAGTGGATGAGTCTGAAGAAAAATCATCAATGTCAATAAAATAGCCAGAGGCAGTCTCTGCAAACACGGAAGCCGGTGCACCATCTGTACTCTGGTCCACTTCACATGGAGGCTCTTGGTAGACAGTGTCATTAGTCTGGGATGTCTATGTATAAAAAACAGCTAGATCTTGAACCGGGGTGGTAACTGAAGTAGGTTTAAGAGTGAGAAATATACCAAGGCTGTTTACAGAAATATGGAAATTTCTAGAAAAATGGTCTTTAATATCGAACAGGTGTTTTCGTGATTGGATGATTCTCATCGTAGAAACCGCAAGGGAACTCATTGAAATATTAACTACAGAAATACAAGCATTGGAAGACGAGTTAAAAACTCAAGATTCCGTACAGGAAGCCAAGAAACAGTTAGAAATGGTAAATCAGGAATTGGATTCTTTTGATGCTTATCTTATAAAAAGGAAAACAGACAAATTAAGAAAAGACATCAGATGGTTCACTCAAGAAAAGGCTTACCCCTATTTATCGGACAAATATTATCAAAACTACAATCAAACAGGTCAGTATTTAGATCGGCAATTTTAGACCAGTAAAAAAATTGTCACTTTTTCTGATACGTCCGAATCGGATGGTGAAGGTGTTGCTGACTGACCTGAGCAATCTGGGAGTAGGAGTTCATACAATGAGAGGTTTAACCAGTCTAACCGTTTTTTGTCCCGGAGAGGATCTCAACGTACCAGGTTCAGAAGTCAACAGAGAGGCAGATATTACAATGCAGACAATTTCACACATTTTTTGCAGACAAGGAGACAACAGTACGGGAGGGATTAGATCCCATTCCAGTATTTAATCTCACTTCTGTACACCTGGATGCAGATATGGAATTGATTTTGAAGAAAGGCTTGTCCTTTGTTCCTAGTGTATCTATCAACCAATTTGGACTCTTCGCTGATTTGCATACTTTCTTTAGACGTATCAGGCTAAGGAGATTCTTTGAGAATAGGAGTAACACTGCAGAAATCAACCTGTCAGGTTTGAAACCCATTTCCACCTTTACTCCTAGCCTAGATATGGTTGGACCTGAAATACGAATTTTTGAGAATTTGGTCCTAGAAAAGGTAAAAGAAAAAATGCAAATCTACTCCTAAACCTGACTCCAATCTCACCAGGAATGAACAACAAGCTCTAGATAAATTACAGCAAAATAAGAGCATTATCTTCAAACCTTGTGACAAGGGAAGAGGTATTGTGCTTCTAGAAACAGAGCAATACAAGCAGAAAGTTAATCTTATGTTGGGAGTGTCAGAGTACTATAGCAAAGCCAATAACAACTGGCAAACTAATGTGAAACAGGCAATTCAGGAAGTAAGTATAAAAGCGTACAATGAAGGTTTGATTTGCGATAAAGAATACCAATTTTTGAATCCTACCACTACTAGAGTTCCCATTTTATATGGTTTACCGAATATACATAAAAATGAGGTAGATCCTCCGTTCCGTCCTATAGTGTCTACCGTAGGGTCTGTTACTGAACCAATATAGAATTTTTTGTTTTTTGTTTTTTAAAACATTGAGTGGTACAGCTTCCTGTGTACATTAAAGACACGGGACACATTATCTCTAAACTGGAAGGGGTTAGCTTTAATCCTGCTACGGAGCTCTTGGTGACTATGGACATTGAGGCCCTGTATACTAATATCCCTCAACACGAAGCCTGGCAGGCGGTTTGTCAACTATTCGAAAAGTAAGGTATGACTGGCCATCTGTTATTAGTTTTAGATTGTTTAAGAATTGTGTTGGAAGGTAACTTCTTTGAATTTGAGGGCAAGATGTACCAGCAAAAGAAGGGAGTGAGTATGGGGCCAGCTTGTGCCCTAAGTGTAGCGAACATCTATGTGGTGGCGTTTGAACAGATCCACATTTACAATTAAATTGCCCCCTTATATGAGAACATTGGGTTATGGTCCAGGTACATCGATTATATTTTTTTCATTTGGTCAGGACTAGAAGAACAACTAGATGAATTTTGTGAATGGATTAACCTGTGTGATAGAAATCTCAGATTTTCCATTCACAGAAGTAGGGACAGAATTGAATTTCTAGATTTCTGGATAAAGAGCCACAATCTTCAGTTAGAAGTGTCTTTATATACCAAATCTACGGCAAAGAATACCATCCTGCATTTTGATAGTTACCATCCAAGTAGCCAAAAACAGGGTGTTCCTTTCAGTCAATTCCTACAGATCCGTAGAAACTGTACGAAACTTAGTGAATACGATTTACATGCGGATATACTTCAGCAAAAACTTCTGTTGAGGGGCTATCCTAAGAGATTGATCAGGGAATCGTACAAAAGAGCTAAGTATTTCAATAGAGAAAGTATGTTTCAACAACGCACGAAAGGATAAAAATCTCAAATAGTTTTTGTTATTCAACACTCCAACATAAATGATAAAATCAGGACAATAATAAATAACAATTGGCAAATTTTGAATTGTGATCAAACTTTAGTACCTTTAGAAAGACCCATTTTGGCTTTTAAGAAGAATCAGAATATTCGTAAGAAACTGGTGAAGGCAGCTTTGCCGCGAGATAAAGATTTTTGCCAAAAATCGATTACCGGATCAGTCCCAGTTAAAGGCAATCATAAGTGTGGGACATGCAAAGCATGCTCAAAAGCTATTGTAAATAACTCGCTGAATTGGAAACAAAAGAAATACAAGTTGTTGGACATGAGAAACTGTAAAACGTCAAATTGTATACATTTGATAACCTGTCCCTGCCCGGCTGCGTATGCTGGGGAGACTGGACGTGAGATCAGAATTAGGATCTCAGAACACCTGGCCAACATTCGGAACAAGAGGGAGCTCCCCTTGTGCAACACTGGTTGAAAGAGAAACATAGTTTGGATGACCTTTCTTGGACGATTTTGGAAAAAATCAAAGATGTCCAAGGCGAGGAAGGAGTGAAAATTAGAAAAAAACTAGTCGTTTTTGGGATTTTTACCTTGGAGACATATTGTAGTGGATTGAATGAGTACATCCCTTGGGAAAATGCCCTGGTTTGAATGTCATTTTGATGTTTAGCTTCAAGTACTCGGATTTTAGCATTTGTAGCGTTGAAACCAAGAGGGTGTATTTCTTATTTTTTTTTTCTTTTTTCTTGTTTATAGGGGTTATGGAGCTTCCAGTCCTCCATTGATTGGAGACATGAGTGGATGGGATTTGATTGGAGTCCTTGGGTGTAGCTTAGATAGTTAGTGTGTTTCGAAGAGAGTATATGTATGTGTATATGGTTGGTTTTGTTGAATTGTTTGATTTTTTATTCTTGGATATAAGTGGATTGTATTTTCTCTTTGTATGTTTATGTCCATTTAAATATGGCCGACAGTTGATTCCCCCCCTCGGTGTAGCGAGATCTCGCGATAACACGCGACACCTCGCGGTATTTGATCTCGAACCAGGGCGAGATGCCTGTCTTTAAAATGGAGGGTTCTCTGACAAACAATCCTTGGTACGGTTGCCGCTATTCTTGAATTGAGGACCTCGGTCATCCATAAGGTAATGTGCCTCTCAAAACAGGGAAAGGGGATAATGCTACGTTATGTTTGGAAGACTATTTTTGCCCTGTTTAGATGTTTAGTAGATTATTTGATAACGTGGGGCTGTTGGTTGCCAAAGGGAAGTTATATTCGCAGCAGGTTATGTATTTGCAAGAGTGCGGTAGCCAACAGATTGAATCTGTTCTTGCAATGTTGCATTATGAAACCTTAATATCGCTGCATTTGGGTTTCACTTCGCTTGAAGTTTGTGACAGCTCTTGTCGTACTAAGCTGTTTAACTCTTGGCATCGTAGTCAATCATTTTAATTTTTACTTAATAGGACATTTAAAGTTTTGGGGGTCCTTGTTTGGGCAATTTCTTTAAATTAACTGATTGAGAAGAAGGTATGCGAGTAGACATTTTGTAGGAATATGAAGGTTGGAGAGTTCCTCAGGATTGAGTTCCCTTGTGGTGTCTCTCTTCTTTAAGAGATGGAAGGGCTATAATGAATAGAAGTTATGGGAAGGATGCCCTGATATATTCCTTACCGCAAAAGTTACCATCAGTTGCGAATCAGAAAGTCATTGTCTTTATGGGTATGAGTGTGTATTATATACCCTTCTTTTCTTTTCTTTCCTTTTTTTATAATACAACAATGGTCTGATTGTGATTATTGAGTGTTTCAATGCAGATTGGTAATTTTAGGCATTTTTTTTTCTTTGAATAAGGAGTATTTGCGAATCAGCATTTGAACTAAAAAGTTGATGTTTTTTATCCCTTTTTGGAATTAATTTACATCTTCGCCTTGTTTGCAGGTATTTACTCCTAGTGAAGTGAAAGTTGGGACCCTCTGTTCACGTGGTTTTTGTATGCATTGTCTATTTGAGCACATATATTTTTTATTTTAATTTTAACTCTCACTTTTATTTGTTTTGGTGATGGTGTTGACACGGGTTCAGGCACTGGTGGTTCAACGTATCTCGAGAGCTTACATTTATCTAACTATCTTTTGTATTCTCTGCTGGTATCTCTTTGTCAGGTTATGTATCATTGGGAAGGATAACAGAATTGATGACACCTGCGATACATTGTATTGTGAAGTACTAAAGGAACTGCCCTGATGAAGGTGGCCTCCTAAATTAGAGGACTACCGCCAAAACGCGCGTAGGTTTGGTTCCTCCTGTTGTTTGTGCGTATGACCTATGAATTCTTTTAGGTCAATATTAGACAAGATTAAGTGATAATTGTGATCAAAATAATAGGACTATATCAGTGTAGGTTGTACTACGGCTGTTGCCGAAAGAAGAATTGTTTATATTTAATTGTATCTAAATGTATTTGTGAGGTTTAGAGTTTTATGTATGTCAACTGTTGTGATATCACAATTTTATTGTCTTGTCTTTTGTGGCACTCTGTCCTTGAGAGTAAGTGTTGTTATTTGTCTATGTATTTGTAGATTATCTATACCTTTTGTATTGTATTGTTTCCTAATTTGTATGTATGATTCAGGTTTATATATGTTTACTTCCCTGTACAATATTTGCATATTTATAAAGTTAGGATATTCTTGTCTGTTCTTATGCACATACACCTTTAATAAATATCATTTTTGAAGTTATTTTATTGTTTTGTTTGTGTCTTGTATATTTTCTGGATAATGTTGAACATTAGATGTAGCTCATTTTCTTTTTCCTTGTACTCAGGTAACTGAAGTAGTGACAGAAACTAGCAAGAGTTCATTTTCCGCCCTCCCCATGGTCGAGGAGGTGTCTGGAACAGCAATAGACATTGTTGCATAGTCTGTAGTGGTGTAGTTCATCCTACTTTGTAGATGTATGTCCTGTTGGGTAGTGAGAGGGGATCGGGAACCACCCAAAGGACCTCTTGGTCTACTGTGAAGGATCGGCCACATGGTGTAATATGATGTCATGATGATTAATCTGTTCGTTCTAGAGCCAGACAGCGGTGGTAAGATGACAGTCCTGGTTCCTTGAATTCCCAAGACTGGTACAGGTGCTCTGTATGATGGGCCGAACTCCTTCTTCACTGCGATCTTCTCACAAACCAGATCCCCAACTTTAGGAATCCAGCCAGTTGAAGTTTTCGCAAAATCCCTTATTCCTAAAGTGGCAGCACTTGCAGATGATTTATCACCACGAAATTGCTGAAGCTCCTGTAAAACAGTGAGACGTTCATTTATGTCAAATGGTGTATCTGTTGCCACCATACCAGGGGCATCAAGATCTGGGACATACATAGGTATCCCAAAGAGAACCTCATATGGAGTGCGTCCCCCCCAAGGACCGTCTTGGCAGATTATTCAGTGCTCTCTGGACCCCATATAGGTGATGTAACCAACCGCGACCTGAACTTAATACTCAAACTGTTAAGGACTGCTTTAGATCACGATTCAGCCTCTCCACAACCAAATTTCCCTCTGGATGATATGGTGAGGAGTAATGGAGTTCAACACCCATCGTCCCCATGGTATCCCTGAATGCCTTAGAGGCAAATGCAGGGCCCTGGTCCGAATGGAATGCTGCAACCGGATATGTACCGATAAAGATCGACAAGTCTTTTATAACAGTCCGGGCGTCAGCCTACCACTGTGGCCATACCCACAGGAATCTAGAACAAGAATCTACAGCGACTAGAATGTATTTGTATGCACCATCAGGCTGTAAGGGACCACAATGGTCCAGGTCCACACACTGTAGTGGCCTGTTGGACACTAAGAGGGATGTCTGCGGTGGACGTTTGATATTAGAGCTCTTTATCTGCTGGCAAATGTCAAAGCAAAGGACATACTGTTTTGTTCGTCTGCATAGACCAGGCCACCAGAAGCGTTTCTGTAGGAGTGATATCGTGGCCGATATACCAGCATGTGCAGAAGCGACACCCTCATGCGCTGCTTTTATTAGATCTAATCTCTGGTCTTCATTGGGGATCACTCGATCTCCAACCCCAGGAATTGTTGTGTAAGCAACATTCTGGGCACTGATATGGAAAGTATAGTTTGTAGGGTATCCTTTCGGAAGGGGATTGCCTGCAGCCGAGGCGTTAACGGCAGTCAATATTTCATTATCCAATCTCATCTGTGAACGAGTCACTGCAGCCACGGAAGCCGTAGCTACTGCTGCTTTGGCCGCTTCATCAGCCAATGTATTACCGGGAACGTGTACTCCTACACGTTGGTGTCCCAATGTATGGACTACATGGATACATGGCAGCTTATCTTCAAAATCAGCCACCCTCCCGACAATATTTTGTGTTTAATGGTGTTCCCTTTAGAATCTCTAAACCTGTTCTGTTTCCAATGATTGAGATAGTCATTGTAGGACTGAACACAGTAATATGAGTCACAGACTATTAAAGTCCGGCATCCTGGCTCCGTAAGTTCGAGCGCTAGAATAAGACCTTTAAGCTCAGCCAACTGGGCTGTGCAGTCCCCTAAGGTTTGCGTGTAGGTATTGTGAGGGTGGAAGGCTCCATCTTCCATAACTCCGCTCACGGCTGCGCAAGCTGCTGAGTATTGATGTTTAGTACCTATAGGCAGTTGTGCTGAACCATCAGTGTATATGACAGTATGGTATCTGTCTAGTGGCAAGATATTTAGAGGAGTGGGGTACTCTTGTTCGTACTGCAGAAACTCTTGTGTCTGAAGTTTTGGATCGAATATATAATCGAAATCAGTGGCGGTCAGAGATGTTGCCAGTTGAATCCAACGTGGATGTAATGCTTTAGCGTTGGGAATGCTTGCTTTGGTGACAGCCTCTAAGGCCGGCACCGGGAAGACAACAATAATGTTTCCCCTGGGCAAGTGGCCTCTCTTTTATGACAGCCATCTGAACTGCCATCAGAATATTTTCTGTAGGTGCAAAACGCTGTTCTGCATTGGAGTGCAAATGTGATTTATATGCTATGGTATCATGTCACCCTGATTGAAGGTGATATAAGTAAATCCAATGGCACCAGCAATTATTCTGATGACCAAATTTGTTTCACTGTCACTTGTGTGCCAGTGTTTAGCTTCTAGCATGTCCTGTTGCATTTCCCTAAGAATGCGTGTGTGTTCAATTGTCCAGTGTCTGCTAGAAAAATTGGGCTGAACTAAGTCATAAAGTGGCTTGATACGTTGTGCATAATCTGGAATGTATGTTCTGCCAAAGTTAAAGAAACCTAGTAATGACTATAGTTTCTTAAGAGTGCTAGGAGCGTGCAGTTGAGAACATTTTTCCAGAAAGTGCGGGCCAGGATATTTCCCTTGTTTGATAGCTCATATCCCAGGAATAAGACACTGAGAAAGGTGATCTTGCTTTTTGTAAAGTTAAATTTGTAACCGAGGTCTGCAATCTCAGAATGATCCGATTGACCCATGTAAGATGAATGTCAAGGACGTCGTCCATGAGATATATGTCATCTACGTAGGATAACGCCTCGGAATCAATATCATGTAATATTGATGCCACACAGGCTGAAAATAGCCCGGGCCATTTTTATAGCCTTGAGGTAAATGACAAAAGCGTTTCTGAGAGCCAAATGAGAATGCACTCAGGTCCCGACTTTCATGTGCTAAATTCTGGCAGAAGAATCCATTAGATATATCTAATGTTGTTTTATATTTTTGGTGCACTATATTGTTTATTAGTGCTGTGCTATGTGAATTTTGTATAGCATATTTGCGTGTATGACTATGTATATGTCTATAATCAATGACTATTCTATATGAATGCTCTTGCTTTGCAACAGAGAATAACGGATTATTCATTGCAGATGTACAGGGCTCAATCACTCCCTGGTACTTAAGCTGGGTGAGGATCTCCCTCACTGGAGCTTTTGCTTCATATTTGACAGGATATTGTGGCGCGGTTGGCGTGTATACCTAACGGGAATAACATGACTAGGAGACTCCTTGTCCCAACCTAAATGATTGCGCTAAAGCCCATTCAACAGCATAGGCTTCTTTTTCTGCTTCCGGAACAAGATCGGAGAAAGAAGGCAAAATTACATCTTCCCCATGTGGGAGCTTGCAGACGTGTTTAGGTGGCCAGTCTCTTCCGGCCAATAGGATATCACTAGTAAGTTCATCCCAAAATATCACACTAATAGTGCGCTACACGTCTCCCTCTATCTGAATTTTTAAATCATAAACCCTATTGGGGGGGAGAACGCGACCCTCCGCTGTTTCAACTGCGATGAAATCGCTAGTTGCTGTTGCATCCAGATGATCTTTCAGACTCTGGCGACATATTGTGACCTCTGCTGCGCTGTCTAACAGAGCCACTGCCCACGTCTTGTTCCTCAACAGTGTTCTCAAGTATACTGGCATTTTTAGCTGTCAGTGCTGCCACCTTCTTCTTTTTAAACTGTGGCTTTTGCTGAGGAGTCTTTTCTTATTTTTTAATGGTAGACTGTTGTGAGTCTTTCTTTTCTTTCACGTATTCAGGACGTCGATCTTGACGGCCCCCTCTCTCGCTACGTCTATCCGGTGCGTCCTGAAAAGAACGAGAGGGACGTGAATCAGTATATCTGTCTGGAGTTTTAATGTTCTCCCTATTTCTGAGATTATGGGGGTGATTCTAACTCCGGCGGGCTGCGGTCGCCGCCCGCCTGGAGGGAACCACCATTTGGCCGCCCGCGGTCAAAAGACCGCTGGGGTCATTCTAACTTTCCCGCTGGGCCGGCGGGAAAGTGGCCTGCAACACAAAAGCCGGCTCCGAATGGAGCCGGCGGTGTTGCAGGTGTGCGACGGGTGCAGTTGCACACGTCGCACTTTTCACTGTCTGCTAGGCAGACAGTGAAAAGCATACTGGGGCCCTGTTAGGGGGCCCATGCACAGCCCATGCCAGTGGCATGGGCAGTGCAGGGGCCCCCAGGGGCCCCAGGACACCCGTTCCCGCCATCCTGTTCCTGGCGGTGAAAACCGCCAGAAACAGGCTGGCGGGAAGGGGGTCGGAATCCCCATGGCGGCGCTGCTTGCAGCGCCGCCATGGAGGATTCGCCCAGCCGGGGGAAATCCGGCGGGAAACCGCCGGACCCGGTTTTCCGACCGCAGCGTCGGAATGAGCAATGAAGCACCGCCAGCCTGTTGGCAGTGCTTCAGTCATTTTAGCCCTGGCGGTCTCGGACCGCCAGGGTTAGAATGACCCCCTATATCTCCTTTTGGAGTTTCTGGGTGTGGAGAATCAGCTCTCTTATTCCTTCTTTCTTTGAAATCTTTTTGTTTGTCCCAGTGCTTCTTAGAGCCCTCTTGTGCCTGCTTTGTACCCTCCTAATGGGCAGTACCTTGTAACTCCAATGTCTTTGGTTTGGCTCCCAAACTATCCCGCCCTATACTAGTATAGGTATCCGAAATAATTTTCGGTAGCTGTCTCTCTTGTCCTGGTGTGGAGTTTCCCGGAGACGCTGGCGTATTGCCAGTGCTACCAATTCCCCTTTAATATTACTGAGTATTACTGAGTATTTTCAAAGTTACGCATTAATTTCATCCCCAAATCCAGGGCTGGTGCAGCCCCATGTTCATTTTGTATTGTTTTAACACCTCAGGTAAAATGGCAAGTGTTGGGGTACCATGTGTGGTAGTATATATGGCAGTGAAGACTGTACCCCCTGTGGCACAGTCATCCACTGAGGGATCCATTCCAAAAGGCAAGCACATAGTGAGCAGTCTATGTTTTTCCTGTGGTCCCGTATGGGGATACACAGCTTCCAGCTGATTAGTTTTCTGGACAATCCAGAACGGTATTTTTTCCCGTTCCACGGGCACTTTACCCATAATAGTATGCACTGTTTGTGGATTAATCCCATGAGCCAATTGATAACCACCAGGTGCTGGCGGTGCTGGACACGCTGGTGTTGTATTCAATGTTTGCATTACGAACTGAACTAATTGTCTATATAATGTCACCAATTCATTATATAACTCTCGCAGATCTGCTACTTGCATATTCTGTATGCCTGGGTGAGGTGTGTATGTGGCAAACATAGGCCATGTAGGTCCGTTATTACTTAAGGGACCTAACCTCACTCTTTGTAGTACATGTGGTACGGCGACTTCAAACCAGTTCTGATGCTCTTGGTATGTGAGCGATATTTCATGATACTGGTATGCTTGGCACCTTAAAGGTACGTTTGCAATTTCATATGTGTGGAATGTATGTGTTCTTTGGTCTACCTCATGAAAGGTGACCCAACAGTAAAATCTTTCTGTTCGGTATGCTTCATTAGCTTCTATTATAAGAGTAACATCCCCGCCCTCATCTGTAAGGCCATGCGTTAATAAATGTGGTGTTAGTGCATGTCTAGCATTTTCAGGAATGTATATGGCAGGAGCCATTTTTGTTTAGAGAAACGGAACACCAAAAATGGGAAGGATAAGTCCTTTTATGAGTTCAAGCTCGAACAACCTACAGCTTAATCAGGTGTTACCTTTTCAGCTGAGGAGGATTTTCCCAAAGACCACGGACGTCTCCGTATAATGGTACTTAGGGTACCTATTGTCTGTGAGACAGTGATAGCCGTGATATCTGTAAATTAGTGCCTAAACACCATCGTTGGTGGCGCCATGTCGTAGTTTGGACTCTTTCTCTGGGCAAGACTGCTGGTTAAAGGATAACAGTACTTTTGTTTGTAGGCGACTATGCCTATCCTACAACAAATCGCAACTGTTGTCCCAACCTTACCGGCTCACTAGCAGCACCTCACCACAAACACAATAGTAAAAGGTGATTTGTGACAGCCTTTACGCATGGACTCGAGAATAAGACATCTCAGGGAGTGTCGTGGTTAAACGGAGATTACCCCTTTCTCACAGATAAATCATGTCTCATACAAACACAGACAATAACGAAGATGCAGTAAAGTTTCAATAGTTTTTATGTAACATAACTGCAATTTGCGATAAGTTGCATGGGCTGCAATGATTAGGATAATTAATAATGCAAGAAACAGAATTGTGAAGACGAGAGTCATTATTACAAAGACCCCCGCCATCTAGCAATGCATAGAAAAGACATACAAGATGTAAGATGCCCTAATACCCTAATGTGAGAGGCCTAACTTCCTACCTAAAGGAGAGCTGGGTTTGCTAAACCTAATCTGCCAATGCCATGTCCATGAGAGGTGCCCCCAACCCTTGTTACCTTGGAATGAGATCTCTATTTCAGACTGCGCAGGGACACGAAGACAGGGTCAGCGTGAAGACGACGTGCAAAATCGATATCAGCGATGGTGGTGATGCCCTCTGGTCGGAATCCCTCTGATTATCTGTCTAAAGTGCAATGTTTTTATACAGATATACAAGGACCCCTGACGTAGGTGTATTCCCAAACAATAGATAACAGACATGCTTGGGATGGCAATTAATATAAACAATCCCTCTAAAATATAGAGAGGGAAAATCCCTAACTATGAACACCTACTGTTTGTTTGTCTTAGTTGCATGATCCTGACGCCTTAGCGCGAGGCACTGATAACGAAAAGCATAACAAGTGACCTAACTATAAACAAGGCAGCCATCTTAGAAGAATTAAATAATTAAATGGGCTAAGACAGAGCAAGCTAAGTAGGTTAAAAGTCACCAGGTGGCGGGCACGAGTCTGCAAGCCAAAGGCTAAGCTAACTCCTGTTATCCCATTAAAACGAACTGGGATTCACTACAGTGCAAGGCAACTGGGTGACAAAAACGATGTACTTTTTTTTAAATTCAGAAATGTACTGAATAGAGAGATTTTAATTGGATCAAAACAAATCAAGGCATGGATGCACAAATGATATATAGTAACAGAAAACAGATTTCCATGCATTATCATTTGTGTGTGATATAGTTTTTTTCAGTAAAGTTTGTTGATCATTTCAAAGGAAAACGTGCTGTCTGTAACAGACAGGGTACTACCATACTATGCTTTAGTTATATTACAAAATCGCCCGACTCATGTCCATTAAAGGCTGGTGGTTCGCAAATGCTTGTTGTTTTAAATATTGGGTCGACGTTCTAAAACGTTTAGAAGCAATACTTTAGTGGCAATTACAACCATCAAACAGCTGCCTTAGCAAGCACAATATTGTTGAAAGATACAACCATGATGGAGAGTCAGACACGATGGTAGAGTCAAGTTCCACCGTGAATTAATAAGTGTGGATGCTTTCCTAAAACTCCCGAGGTTTTGGTGAGCAACATCGAAAATTGGGTTTCTTGTAGCCACTGGCTTCAACAAATTCCTTTATCTAAACATTGGACTATAATTCAGAGTCTTCAATGAAGTACAAAATATCCATCTAAAGCTTATTTACGGAGTATGCCAATAAGTTTGGAAACGTTGTATAAAAAATATTCTGTCACTGAGATTGGGGACTTTTAGACCCATATTTATACCTTTTAAGCGCCGCATTTGCGCCGCTTTTTTGACGCAAAAGCGGCGCAAACGTACAAAATACAATTGACGCAAAAGCGGCGCAAATGCGGCGCTGAAAAAGTATAAATATGGATCAATATTTTATCAAGCTCGTTTGGCGTTACCAATCACTGGAAAAAATATGAGTTCAAGCTAAATCGGCCCTGATTTTCACAAGACCCACGGAGTGTTAACTATCCAAGGGTAAAAGAAACATTACACGATGTGCACATCTCAGTACCTCAAAGAAAAGCATCAATAAATGGACACATTCATACACCCCCATAAAAGCACGGGAAAGACTGGACTCCTGCCCTTTAAAGGCTGCGTGCACTTTGAATACGACGCCACTAGGCTGTCCATCCCTGCCCTTCACTAAAAGAAAATCATTTTAGTTTGTGTGGAGCTACATGTTGCTAGCTGGCTCTTGTCATTATCATCTAAAAGAGAGGATAAATGAAAAGCCAGTCGTTTGGCTTTCTTTTATTTGCACTGTTTAAGGTTGGTGTGCTGTTTTTAGGGTATGGACTTTTTATAATGTTCCTTATAAGAAGTGCATACCTGCATGAATAGAGTCAGTGTGAATTAGATTCAGCTTTTATAAAGTCACGGCTACTTTATCATTTTCCCTTCCGATGTAGCCTTATCATAATTCAGTTTTCTTTAGGAGTTGAGCTAATGCGGTGTGATATCCTCCCCAGCTTATTTTTACAAATGTTGCTTTTATTGATCTATCAAAGTGTTTACATCTGAAACTGGAAAGATTTTAAGCTCCTTTCCTTAACGATGGTGCTTTCTTACGTAATAATTTATCCATTCATGCTAAATCGATTGCTACTTTGACATTGCTTTATTTATTTTTACATTTTTAAAGGCATGACCTGCTCCCCTGGCGGAGGATTGGCCGTCCGGTTTAAAGATCCCCTGCATGGAACTGTTTCGTATGGCGTTCCAGGGCGGGGAAATCTAACAGCGATGACCTGGCACTCATGTACTGGAATGGTTGTCAGGTCAGGGGTCTCCACTGGCTTACATTGCTGACATTTTGATGGAAACTCTGCACTTTACTCACCTTTAAATAGCGCATGTGAGTTTGGCAGGCTAGGCTCTAATCGTTTTAGTACATCTTGTCCTGCCATGCTGCCATATCATCAGCCAGAGCCAAACTGCCACATTTCACAATTATGGAAAAACCGTGCACTTCAGCTCCAGGTTTGTCATAAGATAAAACTCTGTAATATTTTAATCAGCCATTGGTAAAATCTCAGACAAACTACCGGTCTGCTTCTGCTTCTTCTAGTTTGGTTATTCTGTAAGCCACAATTGAATCAAGTTCACCAAACTTGTGAAAGGTATTTATGGATAATACTGAGTAGACCCAGCTCTAAGTGAATGTCTTCAGTAGACATCCTCTATGGCAGAGGTTAAAAACCTTTTTCTTTCCAGGCCATATTCTTCAAATATAATAAGTGCTGATGCAAAATACATTCCTTACTATATAGTGTCATGAGTCTAGCTTTGGTTTCATATTACCTCTTCTAGGTTTTAAACTCTCTGTAACTCAATGATGTGTAAAGGCCAACAAAGATCGTATTGATGACACAAGCTGTCCTTTTTTGCTTAAGGAGTCATCCTTCCTTGAGGCATTACTAAAGAATACCAGGCCAACGCATTTACAATATTTCGTTGCCCCCAGCCTTGATCAATTTCATCCCCATCTATCCACATCCTTGCTCATTAGCGAATGTGATCATATTACTTTTACCTGTGTTATAATTTAGGTAATGGCTAGTTGCATAATTCAGCAAATGGGTTTATACTCCCTGGGCTGCAATCAGGGTCAAATCTAAGATCTGTTTGATCTGGCATCCTTGGTGTGGTTTCCCCTAGCCTCCTATTTTCCTATTTTTCTGATTTCATTTTTACTGGCTTTAGGATTCTGTGCACTTTACCTTTGCTAACCAGGGTTAAAGTGATAGGCACTCTGTACTCTCAAATATGTTGACATTGGCTGAACCACAATTGACATTTTTAAATTACTTTACATCCATAGTAAAGTGCACTACATGTGCCCAGGGCCTGTAAATTAAATGCTTCTAGTGGGCCTGCAGCACTGATTGTGCTACCTACTGCTGTAGCCCTTTAAGCATGTCTTAGGTCTGCAACTGCAGAGCCTGTGTGTGCAGTTTTAAATTGCCATTTCGACCTGGCAAGTGCACCCACTTGCCAGGTGCAAACCTTCCTTTTTATTACACGTCACTCCTAAGATAGGCCCTTGTTAGCCCCAAGGTCTGAGGCTTATCTCTCCCATAGGTTTACATTGGGGTTATCTTGAAGTAGACTTCAAGTATAACCACCATTTGGGTAAATATAGAACTTTGGAGTTTAGTGTCTCAGGACTCACAATTTAAAATGGCAACGTATGGTGAAGTTGGATTTTAAATTGCAAGTCTGAAAATGTCACTTTTAGAAGGTTGGCATTTTCTTACTGTAACTATTCTGTGCCTCTTCCTGTCTCCGAATACACTTCTGGGAGGAGTGACAGCTGGCTTTGTGCATTCCCTCTAGACAGTCATACATAAAGAGAGCTGGGGAACAACATGTGCATCCTGATGGCCCATCACAGGGCTGACGGGCCTTCCTGGGCTAGATGGGAGGGAGGAGCTGACACACCGAAATTGGGTTGAGCCTATCCCCACACAAAGAACTGCATAACGCTCTGTAGAGTGTTTGGAGCCAGAGAAAGAAAGGCAGGGACCTTGTGCACTTCAAATGCCTCTCTTTTTTAAGTCTCCCCCACTTCAAAGACTCAACTCGGTATAAATATTGGCCCCCCAACCCCACCAAATTAGTACACTTCTGGATCTGAGGACATTATGTCAGTAAGAAGAACTGCTGTGCTGCCAGGAAGGGCTGCCACTCTGCTCTGCTGGACTACTGTGTAGGCCTGCTGCCTGTTGCCTCTTGTGTGGGATTGAGAAGGACTGGATTTTGCTCCCTACATCCTCTGCAGAACCAAGTTAATCCAAGGGCTTGCTGGCTTGCTTCCTGTTCTGGACATTTCAGCGCCATCTAAAGCTTCCCTCAAGCTTGCTTCACCTACTGCACTGTGAGTCCTGCCCTTCCAAGAGTTGCCAATCCAGTCCTGGGCTTTGAGAAAGGACTCTGTAGCTGTTTTTCTTAAAAAACTCAATGCATCAAGGCTGTTGCGCCGCTCAGAACCAACACAGTGCACTTCGATGCCGACACAGTGCCGATTCGACAACAACATGGGACCTGACTGCGAGGTTCAATGCCCATAGCGCTGAGCCAAGGATATCGCTACGCGGCTCAACGATGATGCTTTGCTTGCATCAAAAAGGATTTGGTGCTGATGTGGGACACGACTGCGAGGCTAGACGATGATGCATCTACCAGTCTGCTTGAATCGGAACCGATGCATCGAGTCTTCAAGTCTGACTCTTGCTCCATCCAAGGTACTTTTTCAGTCAGCCCTGCATGGGTCTTGTAGCCAGCCTGCCCTCCATTAAAGTCAACCTGAACTTTGGATTTACCCTGGTCTAGTGCAAACTTAAGTAACCTTTTAGCGCTATTGACTTTAAAGCACTACATTGCAGTTTATTCTTTAAAAAATCATACCTTCAGTTCTACTTATTGGATTTTTATTGTTTCTGTCTTGTTTTACTCAGATGACTATTCTATATTTCTCTTAGCTCCATATCATTCCTGTTTTAGCTAAGTATGCAGTGCAGAAATTTCCACCTACAAAGCGTACTAGACAAAAGTGGCACTAGTCCATTCATTCCACTTGGCCTATTATCAGCCTTTGACACTGTTGATCAACAGGGCTTCTTAAGATCCTTAAGACCAGTATGAGCCTACATAAAAATGTTATCAATTGTTTCTCTTCCTTCCTCCTAAATGGCAGACAACTGTTAGGGCTAGGTCAAATACCAGTAGCCTACAAACATCTCCAGTGGTGTCTCATCCTTGCACCTATGATATTTAAATTATACATTGAGGAGACAGGTTTAACATTCATCAGTATGCTGACAGCACAGAGGTCTATTAAAAAAAGGAAAACACTCTCCAAAACATGGGCAGCCTACACATCTGCTTAAGAAAGCTGCAAGAATGTGTAGCTGTCAAAATACCTATGAGTTTTTCCAGAGAAAAGCAAATTGAACCTTGTACATAAACAATACCACCCTCAATTTAACAAATAATGGTTAAAGTAACTACAATCAAAAAGTTTCAATCCAATTGTTTGACAAGAAGTAAAATCTTGATCAGCCACTCCCTATCCGTGACTGCACACATTACTCATGCAGCACATGCTGCCACAAAGTCTCCTCTCACACTAAGAACATGTAACTTTTGTTATCACTAACAGATATGGGCTTTGTTGTTCTAAGTCATTATGCTCTCTGGAACTGATTAAGGAAATACGTCTCTCATAAGTGTTCAAAGTTACTCTATCTCCGCTCTCAGGGCCGTCCTTCAACTGTTGCTTGCTTGGTTTTTGGCACCCATATGACCACATCTCTGTAGTAATGGGACTTGCACTGGCTTCCCATAGAGGCCACAATTAGGTTCATTCTAGCCTGATTTATTTTCAAAGTCATCCACTCTCCTCATCCAGACTATATATTTTTTATCATGAAAACCTCAGAAGAAAGCAAGCACCCAAGGAACAGAGACATCTTGAGACTGGAATCCAAAATCCTGATAACTGATTTGCCCAGTCGCAGGTCTTTTCTAGAGCATCCCCACTGCAATCCATTGCCAGAAAGATCTGATAACTTTCTTTATGAAACTAAAAACCTTCCTCTTAAAACGTTTTCTAAATTACTTCCTGCAGAAAACTCAATTTATACAATGAATTTAACCCCTTATTTGAACTTGATTGCTGCAATAACTTTATCATGCACCAGCCTCTCCCTCACATGCCCCTTTTCTTTCACCTTTGCCTTCTGTTTAGCCTAATTCCAGCCCTTTCATTCCTTTCTACTATTGCCCTCAACATTAGAGTCTCTATTTCTCCATTTCCCTCTTGCCTCTCTTCCCCTCCTCTCTCTGAACCCCACTCCCTACGCTTCCTCTACATCGACCTCTCATCTTATCCCATCTGCGTATCTTCTGCCCAACTTGCCTTTTAGCCCATCTATTCTAATCCCATTTTTCGTACATGGCCCTCCCTATCCTCACTGTTATCATGCCCTCTCTACAAATAGTTCCACAGACCTAAACCTAGCAGGCTTTATATTCATGTTGGATGATTTGGGCCTTACTGTTGAACAGACTTGTGAATAGTTTAATAGTCTAATAGTTTATACATCCTTGAATGGGCCAGCTTCAATTTCAGAAATCCAAGATTGTTATAGCCAGTTTTTGTTGTATTTCAGCCATCACTTGATGGGCCTTTCAGACTGTCAAACATGTAGGGTGTTTTATTTTGGTCCCATCAAGGTCCACAGGACCACAAGAAAACAAGCAATAATCTGATCTTGGGGTGTTGGCAATTGTTTTTTTTTCCAGTCGTATGCAATAAGTATTAAAAGTTCAAAGCAATAAAATGTAAAAATCCTGCTGTCTAAAGCTTGTGTCCATTCTTAAAAAAAAGTTAAAAAAAATTACCTTCACATTTAAAAAAAAAAAAACACAATGAAAGCAGAGATTGGTCTTCGAGCTTTGTCTCTGAAATAAACTACATCATAGACGGATGGCACAAGTAAAATGGTGTCACTAACAGTGAAGTAAGGAAATGGCTGAAATATTGTGACCCAAAGGTGAAAACTGTAAGCTGTGGTGGACGGGGGCAAAATGTGATTGACTGCTAAACAGACCATGGCTAGGAAGTCTGAATGAAGCTCTTCTGTAAGTATATTACATAAGATTATTGATGAAAAAGCTAAAGTCTGGTGAGAAAGTTAAAGGTGTTTTTTTATGGTTTAAGCATTAGCAGTGGTGGTGTGGACCCCTGCCTACTCCCCAACAAACATCTGGTTTTAACATTTACAAATGAGAAGGGGTCCAAAGGTATTGGTACGGTTCCAGTGTTCTGTAGACTAGATTTCTGTCACATAACTATGGTATATACCTCAATGAATAGCGATTTGGAAGGGACACTCAAAATAGACTCTTTCCAAAGAGTAATTCATTCTAGGTCTCTAACCCATTTTGTGTGTGCATACTAAGGCCCAGATTAAAGAGAGACTAACACCTCCTTGCACCAATGTGGCCCAGCGAGGCCAGAAGCGCAGCACTAGATTCACAAAGTGGCACAATGTATGCACTGCGCCACTTTATAATCGCTTGTACCACATTAGACCTGCGCTAGGCATAATGTATGCAGGGGGCATTCCCCCATTCAAAGGGCTGAAAAAATGGTGCAAAGAGATCTAAAAGATTTTTTTCTGCATTTTTAACGCCTGCTCAGGCATTAAAAGGGGGCACAACATTGGTTACAATGAGCCCCTATGTACTGTTTAGGGTTAGCACCAAAATGTTGTCACTTACAGTGAAGAGTACATCAATACCTATAGCTCTCTACCCTGCGCCATACTGCACCATATTTTAAATACGGTGCAAACGTGGTGGTAGGGAGCGCAGCAACACATTTCTTAAATCTGCCCCTAAACATTAAAGTCAGAATACTGATGATACTAAATACTGAGGACAAAATATAAACATTGACTGGTAAATTAATTTAGATTTTCTATACTTAACTCCACATAGATGTACATACTTGGTACATGTTTATTCAAAATACGTAGAAGTTGATTTAGGATGGTAAATCCATACTTTGCTATATGCACTTATACCTTTCCATATGTTGTCAGTTAATATTCTGGCCTAGATATTCTTGAATGCCGATATTCAGCAGTAAAAACCCATTTTGTGATTCAGTAAGGTATTACTGAACTGGAAAATGGATTTAGTACATAAGAAAAGTTTTTTGTAGTTGCAAACTCTCCAGGATTTACATTCACAAAATGGCTTTGCATATTAGGCCATAGTTAGGAAAAAAGAAACCAGGAAGGATGCCTACAAACATTAAACAGCTGTTAGTAGATTAAAGTAATTAGTTTTAAACACGAAGTAATTTCGTTTTTGTATTTCATTTGAAATACTAAGAGGAGGGGACTTCTCATCAGTGCTGTACACAATAAAAACGTGATACAATGCTCCCATTAGAAATTTAAGAAACAAGAACAGAGATGTTTACACATTTTTTATTTATTTCAGGTGCTCGAAGACAAAAACCCGGCCTCAAAGCACATGAAATGGCATACACAATATAAGCGGAAGACACAATAGGTCAATAGAGAATACAATTAAAAGCACATATAAGAGAAAGCTACTGAAATCTAAAAAGCATTACAAGCTCAGTCGTCCTGCTGCATTATATTGTGTGCACTCCTAGCAATATGTGCATATACAGCCTTGCACATGCAACAATACATGCATACTGTACACATGTGATCACAGACATTATACATATGGGCATGAACACACAAAAGGCTTTTGACAGGCACTCATTTACAGAATGCTAGCAAAAGTCATGACGCGTGGACCTAGGACACTTGAGAACTCACCACATACCTCACTTTGAGGCAGCTATACCCTCCTATAATCTCTTCGTTGAATCCGTGCTGGGTGAGAATTACATTTATGGTGGTGTCCTGAGGTTATCCAATAAATGTAAGAAAAGTTTTGGTAGGGATAGCCTGACCTCTTATGCAAGTCTTAACAGACTAGGGGCCATATTTATACTTATTGACGCAAAACTGCGTAAAATGCAGTTTTGCTTCAAACACTTTAACACTGGCTAACGCCATTTCTTTGCGCCACCAGGGCTTAAAATTTATACTTTGACGCACCGTGGCACAAAGCACGGGTTAGAGTCATTTTTTTTTTTACTCTAACCATCGCGCCAAGTAGTAAAGCAAAACTAAGTTAACACGGAGAAAATGACTCTAATCCGGTTTACGACGTCGCAAACTGGATACGTGCCATTTTCCCCCGCAATAGCATCAAAAAGCAGCGCAAACGCAGCAAACAGTGCTACGGAGGCCCAAAATGGAACCCAGGAGCCAGGAAAGACCACAGGGAGACCCCAATCAACCAGGAACTGGCCAAGAGGACACAGACAAGACCTAGGAGAGGGAGAAGAAGAAAATGAATTGTTGTTTTAGCGCAGAGGAGCAGGAAATACTGGTCAGAGTAGTGACAGAACACCAGCATCAACTTTTTGTCACCTCAAAATTGCCAATTGGGAGGAGAGAGGCAATTTGGCAACAAATTGTCGACAAGGTCAACAGTGTGGCAGAGGTCCAGAGAACGGTCACGGAGTGCAAGAAACGCTGGCATGACTGCAAGTGCAGGACCAAGGAAAAAATGGCAAGGAACAGGAAGGCAGCACTGCAGACTGGAGGTGGGAGTCCAACACCGCAGGAGGCCCTGGACCAGATGGAGGAGATGGTGGCAGCTGTCATCCCAGAAGAGATCATCACAGGAATTCAAGGACAGGATATCACAGACTACCAGGAAACAACACAGATGCAGGGTAAGTTGCATGGGGGACAAAAATGCCTAAATGTTAACTGAAAGCTAGGGGAGGTACATACCTACTACACAATGCAAGTCTGCCATGGAAATCAGGCAGTGGAAGGGGCAAAGGGGCACAGGACAGCTGCATGGGCTGTGCAGGGGAAACCATGGACACAGCACAACACTACACCAACGCCCTTTGCATGGGGGTACTCTGCCATGCCAAGGCTGTTGGAAAGGCAAAGCCAGTCCATGAGGGTAGGGTAGAACGTAAAACTGGGCTGCTGTCACATGACAGCTGGTATTGTCACAACATGAACTAGGGCTCAATTTCCAGTCCATCCGCAAGTGGCATTTACCATTGACAACAGTGGCCACTACCACCTGTGCTGTCTGTGCTGGTCGAGTAGCAAATGGCAGCTAAGTGCCCATGGATCAAACACACCCAAAATAGAAGGTTCAGGATGACGACGATATCAATCCCCTTTAATTCCTAACAAAGGTGGTCATTCTAACCCTGGCGGTAAAAACCGCCAGGGCGAATGACCGCGGTAGCACCGCCAACAGGCTGGCGGTGCACCGCTGGGCATTCTGACCGCGGCGGTTCAGCCGCGGCCAGAAACGGAAAGTCGGCGGTGCCACCGCGGTACGGTCTTCTGGCGGTTCCCGCTTGGCGGGCGGCTCCCGCCGCCCGCCAACATCAGAATCACGCCCAAAGTGTCAATCCTGTTGAATGCTCATGTCTATAGGCGCAATAAACATCATGTATTGTTAATTACATTATAAGTACGCAGCAGTAATGTCATACCATGCTGCCCATTCCAGGGTACGCCCCGTGCTTGTGTTACAATAGCTGCAATGCCACCTTGCAACATCTCTACTGTCATACTGCTAAAACAACTGCATTGAGGGGGAGGACATATGTGTCTAGCTAGTGAAACACACCCACACAGTCATAAGAGGAAACAGAACACTGCCAGGCCCATCAGTGCAATGCAATGTAGCACACATTGGCAAACATCAACATGACACACTACCAATGCTGACACCTGTATCGTGCCATGCCAATGCTATACATAGTATGTGCTTGGTCTCAGCAATTTATAGGTGTATGTGAAATATCAGAGACTGGGTCAGTCCTATTTTGTTAAGTGTGGTGCAAGTGGCATCAGAACACCCACAGCCATTGCAAGGCCTCACCATGCTAATGGAAGTAGAGGGAGGGTTGAGTAGGACAAGAAGGTGGCAACACACAATTTGACAGAACCTACTCCTAGAGGATGTGACGCAGACAATTCCCCAAACTGCCCACACTACATGTGACATGCAGATGGGGCATAGGCCTGGGAGAATGCTTATATTAATGACAGGAACAATGAACAGGAACCAAGATTACAATGTCTCACTAAGTCAGTGACGTCACATTACAACTGCTGCAAAACAGACACACTAATTGAACAATATCTCATTGCAGAGGACGATGGCTCTCCGATGGATATGCCTGTACTGGACCTCCCCTAATGACATGGATGACTAGCTGACAACCATTAACCAGCAAACCCTCCAAGATGTCCTTGGAACCCTCCAGACCCGACCTTCAGTCGCAAGGAGGATCACAGATGTAGCAGCCGTCACAGAGGACCCACCCACCACCCCAATAGTACGACCTGCCAGCTCCAACCCAGCTGAGGACTCTGATGACACTGGTACCACCTTTGAGAGGACAGTAGTGGGAGTACAGCGGGAGCTGGCCAAGGAGGTGCGGGTGGGGATGCAGCCTTCCTTTAGGGGATGCGCATGTGCATGATGTCATCTGCAGAACAGTAAGCAGCCATGCAAGTGCAACAATCCCTACTGTAAGGACTACAACAGTGTGTGAGGCGTTTCACCACAGCAGTTAGGGAGTTGCCACAACACCTGGCATCCCAAACATTTCACTGCGTGCAAGACTGCAATCATGACCCCCTTGGGGCTGACCTGGCTGCCTACCACAACGATGTAGCTGCTATACTCAATAACCAACAGCGCCTTCTTGTAATGCCCTTAATAGCCCTACAGTTGGCAGCTACCGGGAATTCTGAGTCCACTTCTTCAAAAACTGAAGTGTGTGTTGCCCCTTCAAACCCACCACCAAGGGCAGAGGAGACGACACACACATCAGAAGATGAAGACGTATAATAGATCACCTTCACCCGAAGGAGTACCCAGTAGCACCAGTCCATGCCACATGGGCACTGATTTCCTATGTCCTGTGCTTGTTAACATGCCAGTCTTGCTACAGTTGGTAACATGCACTGTTCTCCAGCACACTGTTTACCTAACCACTATGCACTGCAATTGTCTCTCACTACCTCATTGGCAATTCATGTTCCTTTGCACTGAATGACACTTCACCACAGCATGTCCAATGACATGTTCCTCACCATTGCACTTGTGTTGCGTTACAATAGAAGGCGTCAACCTAATGGACTTACAATCCTAGACCATGTAAATATTGCACTTCAGCACTTTAAAATAAATAGCACTTACACAACCACTTTGTCTCTGTGTAATGTGACACATCAACTGTGTAGGAGATTTGTGATGCATGTAACATGTCAATGGCCACAGAATGTCATCACAACAGTGTAGAAAGAATGTGGGCTGATAACTATGCACAAGGGTCTGGATTGTATCATCATCTGTGCTTCCTTAGGCTTATTTCTGAAGGTAAAAGATCACAAATAGTATAATGCTGTGTAGAACTGACTATGTCAGGTCCAACATATGTACAAGATGAAACTCAATGTGGCCCACATTCCCTTCAAGACAATCATTATCTATGTGACATCTGACTCTAAACTTTAATCACACACACACACCCACACACACCATACAGCAGGAATGGATGTGTACGAGTGTATGGACAATTATGTAACCTGGGAGTACAATGTAAGAATTCATAGGTGTGAGTTATGTATACAGAACTTCAGAAGATAATGACATCACTCAGCTTATCAGGGTTCACATGAACATGAGGCTACAGGCAGACATCCCAAAGTGCCCAAGATTCCAACACAGGACTCAAACAATGACAGTTTGAGAATCACACCAACTTTACAACACATTAGGAACCATAGTTACCTTGAGTGGGGGGTGCAATGGATGGGAGATGCATAAAGAAGTAGCTTTGGTGTAGCTGCCAATGTGACAGCTCATTTGGAAGTGGGAATACCAATGTCAAGAATGGGATTTGGATGCAGGATGGAACACAAATACAAAATTAACACTGTACACTCATGCAAAGGCCCTGATCCCCAAGCATATGACACATAATGTAAAGGAGTACATAAAACGTTATTATATCAGTATGAAAAGAAACTTAAACTATGGGAAACACGTAAACTAACCTATCCTAACTATACATTACCCACAACTGGCCCTAACTACCCTAAGCTAAACTTCCTTACCACATGTAACTAAACACTCTAAACATCAACTCACCCACTCCCTTATATGATGGGACACGTGTAGGACAACATATACTAACCTAAACACATACTAACTTATCCTAAACAAATATAAATTTTTTTTTTTTTTGTTTTGTTTTTTTTTTGTTCATATTCTTTTATACACATAAACCCCAACATCATCACCCACCCACCCACCCACAAACAAACATGTAATAAAGTAACACCCTCCACCCCAACCCACTTATCCTAACTAAACTAACAGCCTACTCTAACCTAGCACTAAGCCCCCTTAACCCACTAAAGAAAAGAACAAGGAAAGTTGAGGTAGGGGACAGAATTATGGGTGGGGATCAACAAGTCTCAAATTGGCCCTCCTCTGGATCTTCTTAATCCCCTGCAGTGTCCTGCGGGCCACCTCCTGCTGCAGCCTGTCCATCTGGCGCAACATACGTTGCATGTCACGTTGTAGTGTCCTGAATTCAGTCATGTCCAATACTGCAGCTGGGGTCATCTGGGTAGCACTTGTTGAAGCTGGTGCTGGTGCCGTTGTTGAAGGGGGAGGTGCAGAAGGTGCTGCTTGTGGGCCTTGGGCTGACGAGGTTGAGGGACCTGCTGGAGTGGCTGTCATCCTTGAGGCCACTGTGGTCTGAGCTGTGGTGGCCGTTGTGGGCAATGCTGCCCCCCCTTGACTAAATGCTCTCCATACCCCTGACGATATCTCCTTGCCATATTGCGGAACCCAGCCTCCACATCGAGTATGCGGCGGTACCGCACTGCCCGCCTCTGAAATTCCCGTATCTCCTGGACATTCATGTTGGCAGCTGTAAAAATAGAGACAGGCGAACATTACTGACATCATTGTGTGATACATGTACAGATGATATTCTAACACTTCATCAAAAATAGCACATGCAGTCCAAATCACAGTACAGATGATAGAATGTCCCTGAGGAATGACTTGCCAACGCAGCCTATCCATCAACTATCTAACGGCACAGCAATGCACAACAAGGTGTGTACTTAATTAAATGATCTGTGCATATTTGTACTGCTATTATTCACATAACAAATGCTGCAAGTATTCAACATGTGCCAGGCTGACTAATCACTGTCTTCTGGATCGAATTCAAGGCACACAAGACCTATGATTTGTATATGGAACTGCCAGGACAGTATGTAGTTGGTAATCATGAAGGGGCATTGTAGTTTGGAACACATGAATGCTTGAATTACATGTCTGTCATCTACACTGTGACCATCCCACCTAGCTACACATATTTTCTACCCCTAACCCCGTGCCTCGGGGGGGACGGACATACAACACATACTTTCAAACATCAAGGACAACCACGAAGCTTTGGACAGCTGTCCATGGGTTTAGTCAGTCCACCACAGGTAAGGAGGCCTGCCAACTAGGATTGAGTCAACCATTCGACAATCACATCTACATTCTTTTTTCTATTTGCAGACAATTGTCAACGTCATTAGATCTCACTGACACGTGCCCAAAATCAAGCACATTGATGCAAGCACCCATCTGGCCTTGACCTGCATGCACGCCTATGACATTTCACTCAAGTGCCACATAAATAGAGTACAACATGTGGAGCTAGATGCTGTGGGACAGTCACCCATACAGTCCTACATGTTCATTAGTTAACAGGGATGCACAAGTCTGTGTGTAAAACTGATGCATCATTGTTCTGTGTGAATTAGGGCATGACTTGCTGACAAAATTATGACACTGGCCACCTCCAAATCAATTTTTGTCATACATGTAGCAACAAATCACCTTGTTCACCTGCCCATGCCTATTGCACAGCACTTGACTCCCAATATATGACTCTCCGCCGCTGACTGTCTAACTCACCTCCAGTCAAGTCACATATCAGATCACGTACCAGTTCATCATATCTTGCAATGAGTCCATCACACAGGAGTCTATCACACAACATCTGCAAACACAACACAGGACAAACATATTAATACTTACTGGATAGGTCTGGGTCCGCAAATTGAGCCACTTCACCTATTGTGTAGGGGGCTGGTCTACCTGTAAAACATGGAAGGGTGATATGTGTTCCATGTCTGCTCACTTTACAAAAGTTGGAACAACAAATCACTGCCTGTGACATTTTATATGATAGAGCTGCACATCAGGCATGTAGACACCCCAGCAGACATACCAATGCAAACATGCATTGACACTGTCACTCCAGTGAGTGATAGACACACATATGCACACATGCACTGGCCCTAACAATCATGTGGTGCCAATACTCAGTTTTGTGCTTAATTCATTCCAGAGGGTACTCCGTTTCATCACTTGTAATTGGGAGACACATGCAATGCTACATTCCTGGAGCACTGCAATACCAGATACTCAGGTATTGTGGCTTGTGCATCAAGGGACAATGAGTAACTGTGTGATGCTCATGTGGGTTGATTTGCGTTCATGAATTATTGTGCTTTCAGTGGTTCATAATAGGTGTGCCGGTGTTGTATGTAGGTTACATATGCCACATTGGCAGTGTAGCCTGAGCCGTATATGCACCCTATGACAACATGATGGCAGGGATCCTGTGTGTTACTTGATGACAATGTTACGCTAAACATGGATTGGCCACTTTTCTGATTCAAAACAACAAAAAGATGAATGCTGACAGTGTCTTAGTTGATCATCCTTGACAGAATGCATGGGCACAGGTGTAGTCATTGCACCTGAAATGTGTTACTCTGGGCCCTGTGTACCTATATCAGGTATTGTAAATCACACTTTGCCAGAATCAGCAACTTGGAATTGCCAAGTTGGGTGATCAGTGGTAGTACAATCGAACTGACACTGTCCGCTAATAAAAACATGGGTTGGCAAATGTCCTACTTCTGCAATCATGATGATGTACATTTCTATTTGAAAGCACCTTGGGAATGTCGGCACTCACAGGAATGCTAGCCTGCTGATCTTAGCATACCACCATGTCTGTGGCAGCCTTCATACTGAGAAGTTAACATTTGTACAAATTCTGCACTATATCAGCAGGGGTGTACCAAAAGTAAAATAACAACCTATGTCGTCACTAAAATAGTATAATGGAAGCAGTCAGTGGTCCCTTGCACAACATCATGCTAAAAATAGTTTTTGGCCATGCATTCACAAAGAGCAGGGATCCCACGATGACCCATTCACTTTACAAAATAGTTTGGCACTAAAGTGACACAGATGGTAACTGCTCTAGCTCAGTACAAGCAATTGCGCCCAAGCCAAAAATGTTGTTGGGCCCTGCTACTCAATGATAGGATTTAAACGCCTACTCCAAAAAGCCACAAGATGAACATGTTTTGTGCTACTGCAATCTGGTAGCATCCTGGCACATTTGGGTTTGGCAATGTGAAAGAATATCTGTCCAGATGTAAACACACAGAAACAGTGAACTTAGGGCCAGATGTGTCATTTTTTTTGTGTTTCATTTGCTTCATTTGTTTACGTTACAGCTATGGAAATTAGCAACATAAATTTGATTGTAGCAAGTGTGCTATACTTTTGCATCCAGAAATAACGCAAATGCAGCACAAACAAAGTAGAAATATGGGCCTAAGATAATAGCGGAGGTTAGGAAGAGCTTGGTACGTATGACCATGAATACTGTTCGGGCATGGTTAAAAAAGACGTGGGACTACATTGGATCCTTTTATTACTATGTGAAATACATCCCATTCCTGGTACACTTACAGGCCCTGATTCATAATTTTGTTCGTGTCGCATTACCATCATCTATTGACGCAAAAGCGTCACTAAATTACAAAATAAATTTGCCTTTTGTAAGTTTGCTCAGCTTTTGTGTCAATTGCAAAAATTGGATAAATCAGGGCCACAGTTTGTTCAACTTGCATTCCACATGTCCACAAACATTGCATGGAGCATGTCACAACATCTGCTACTGTCACCCCAGAGCATTGTACTGTACACATTAGTCAATTTTGTACTCACCAACAGGGCCACCAATCACCACACCCAGGTGGTCTAGCAGGTGGTCGTTGCGCTGGCTGTTGAATATGCGCCGCATATTATCTGTGTGATATCCCTGTATCAACTGGCCCCTAGCCTCCAACATTAGGGAGAGGAAGTGGCACACCAGCCACACATATTCCCCTAGCTCCCACTCACCTATTCGCCCCAGACGTGGCCTTCCCAACATCTCAACAAAATTAGGAGAGAAAAGGGTAAAGAGTGAAAAACAGGGTAAGGAGGTAGGAAAAGGAAACTCAACTAACCCACAGATAGCCCAACAATACCCCAACTAACAATACCCACAAACAGACTCCCAACAGTACAAAGAGAAATCTAATTGCAATAAATGAAAAAAAAACACTTACACAGGATACCACAGACACTTACAAAACAACAAAATACAATATCAATAGCACAACGGAGACAAATTCACAATATTCACACAGACAATTCAAGACACAGCCACACAGTCTACAATAATTACAGACTGAAAAGTAAAAGTGAAAGTACACTCACTGTACGATTTCTGAAAACAGGATATCCTATTACATCACTTCCTGTCTCAATTGCGGGACGTTTTTGTATTGCGTGTAATTTTATGATGCTTACGGGGTTTGCGTCAATATTTTTGACGCATATGCCTGAACATTCCCCCGCATTCAAGGATCAATACATCTTAAATGGATAACCACATTCCTGGGATGCGGTGGTGGAATTAACGCTAGGGACCAATTGATGTATAATGTGTGTGAGCGTCATTTTTTATGCATATGCATCATATTTTGATGCATAAGTGTCTTTTTTGCGTAAAAAAATCTGTCTTAAACTGTGTTTGTGTGATTTTTCTATTTTTAACATGCATGCAGCCTATAACTGTACAAAGATAGGATGGGATGATCTGCAGTGTGTGTTCTAGTGTTTGGGCATATGTGGCAGATCATACTACAGCGGCCCATAATATTCATGTTGTTGTGCAGGATTAGCTCTCTTAACTGACGCAACAGCAACACAAACTTTGGAAATAAAATAGGAATTTTATAGTTTGAGCAGGTGTTGCATCAATAGAGGACAGCAAGGCTACGCTACTAAACAAATAGACTCATGGCCTGCATGTTTATGTCTGTGAATTGTCTGTTCAAATTATTGTTGTGCCTCTGTGGGAACGTCATATAAAAAAAACAATTGGCGTAATGTGCATGTATGAATGTGTTATAAATGTGTATAACCATTAAATGCCATTCATTGAGGTACATCTGTCATGATATGTGTTTGTAATATCTGTTGCGTCTTATGCTGTGTGTACTTGCTTGACATTGGGGACAAAACATTTCCCATGACTAACTATACACAGCAAAGATCGAGGACGGTTGATAATGGCTATGTCAGATATAAATGTTGGATACCACTTCATGGTCACTTGTGTGTATACTACCCATGAGTCAGGCATTTGAACATGCTAGATAGGTACAGTGTTTATGACACAGAGTCTCAAATCCAATCCTAAAATGGTTATGTCCACCACAGTTTGAGTCATGTAAATGACCTATGTTTCTCCTGTGGCTGTGGAGGACCAGCAGACCATGCTGCATGTGTTCACATATTTCCAGTGGTTCTGTTCAAGTGTGTGGCCATGTGTACCCTGTGTCAGTATTCGACTCCGTGTTGTCACAGTTACGTGCAGATCTAGTCATGAGTCTGTGGAGCCAACCCTTGAATTAACAGAGTATCCTTCAAAGCAGATTTGACAAAAGCCAAAGATCAACTAACAGCACACATGGGGATAGTCCAGATATGGCACAGCAGAACTTTTAGAAGGCTGACAACAAAGCAACCTTGGTGTGCTCAAATACGTTATGGATCAGTAATAGGAAACAGACAGGTTTCATCACAACATTTGTACAAAGGGTGGGGTTTAAAATTTCCACTGAAACAGGGAACATTAGTGCCTCTTTTCTGATTAATCTCACAGCTAGTGACCACGGAAGCCCCATCAAAAGGTGGTGACAGAAGTGAATCTGTGTCTGGACCGTCAGGGCACAAACATGTTTTGCCCTTACATACACATTAGCAACTCTTGTTTGTTGTGCTGGAGGCACAGCACCAAATCCATGCATACAGCCATAGCACACTGTCACTGTTCGGCACTAACGAATACTTGCAAAACCAGACAAGGGATGGGGGCTAGATTAGGCCATTTAAAAAAATGTCCCAGAACGGAATACTATAAGTAGACTGATTAAATTATACTATACATTTGAGGATTCATCCTAGACCTACCAGACACAATACCCCAGGAGGAAACAGAGGGCATGGAAAGCAACTATGAGACAAATGTAGCCACAGGGAACCTCTAAGGTTAACGTGAAGAATGGAACCAGTCTGGCTAACAGGATGCAGGCTCTGTCAAGAGCAACCATGAACAAGGCAAATTCACAGTGAGCAGACTCTTACTGGGACAAGCAGGAACAACACTGTGGGAACAAAAAACAGTTTCTGCTATGGGCTGCACTGTTACACAGTCCCCCAGAGGATCTGGTACACAAGTGATTTGTACGCCAATGCACAACAAGGAGATTCAGAAAATGGCAGCTTCTAAGCAGTTCCAGGTAGGTTCAAATGGCTGGTCTGCATGGAAGTGCTCACAGGTGTGTGCAGCTTCAGTCTCTCACAAGTCCTGGAGTTGAGAATCAAGTTCAAAGGGCCAACTGGACCTTTCAAGTGGGAAGCAATGGACAGCTGATTACAGGTCTTACAGACTACCAGGCAGTACATTATCGGACCTGAAGTCCATGCAGACTGATGAACTATGACTATGGAATGCCATACTGAAGAGGGAAGCACACAGGAGTCAGAATGGGAGTCTGGGTGAGTGTAGATGAAGATTCTCAGGGTACAGATAGTCCATTTACAGCGCCTCTTAGAGATGGGTGGGGAGAGACTTAAAACATGGCAGTGGCAGGACTTATTACCTGGGATGGACTGAGTAGGGCATGTCTTGTGAGCAATGCTTGTCATACCTGGAGCACTTGTGGCATCCATTTTCAGGTTGGATGCACTTCTTGTCACACATGCTCCTTGCAGAGATAGCTGATGTAACACTTACTGCTGTCAAGGGTCTGGTCATACATTCCTGTTATCAATGCAATTGTACATCAACTGCCTCATGTATGATGCACTTTTTTACCTTATGATTGATAGTGTCTTAGTTGGGTGTCATATGCTGCAATGGACCATGTTGGCAACATGGATGTGTCTCATAGCTGTGGTCCTCTGATATTGCCCTTCAAATGTGAAATAGACAGGATATATGTCATTAACACTATGTGTGATGTTTGCTGTACATTCATACCCATCAAATGTGATGTGGCTTTTGCAGTCTGCAAATTTGTATTTCTGCAATGCTTCATGAGCCAAAATTCTGATTATGATTCCAAGAGATCATGTGATACATACGTAATTACCCAGAGCATGATTGAGTGATGAAGTGAGGTGTTTAATTACATATGATAACAAAGTGGTGATGGTGACTATAGTTAGAAGAAGTTTTGTACGATATGTTGTCTGCTACGCAATCCTGTAGCTGTGTTTGGATGTTTCCCCTCATTTTCCCTGACAGCATCCTCCTCCTCTTCAGGCATTTGTTGATCCGGTTCATAGAGGGGAATGTTTCTCTTCACACAAATGTTGTGCAGGATGGCACAGGTCAAAATTATCTTGCGGACCTTTTCAGGGGAATATAGGAGGCACCTGAATCTGGACTTCAGGATACCAAAAGTCTGCTCAACCATGGTGCGTGTCCTACGATGTGCCTCGTATAGACACGCTCTGCTGCTCTGTTTGGGTTGGCAATTGGGATCATGATCCATGGCTGGATCCCGTAACCCTGATCAGCTGAAAGAGAAAATACGGGTAAGTATTTTGTTGTTGGTTGCACCGTGATTGTCACTTTGCATGGCAGTTGTTATCTTGTGTCGTCTGTGACTCATCTGTGTTTGTGGTATTGTGTGGGATCCTAGGCTTCTGTGATGTTCTATCTGCATTGGGTTGTTTGACTAGCAAAACTGGTGTTTGGCTGATTGACATGATATCTGTGGTATATTTAGAAACTTGCTGTTCAGTGTGTATCTCCCATGCGTAATGTAATGTGCAAGAAGTGTCTGTGTGCCTTTACTGGAGGTGACATGATACTTCCACATACACAATTGATTCCACTGTGGTGGTAACATGGTTGCACTATATGGCCTGAACATCCCATCCAATTCGACATACGTAATTGCACGTGAAATGCAACAGTGAGGCTCTTTGATTTGGCTAGGTGACAATGCACAACACATCTCCACAAGGTGGCAGCACTGAAGTGTTCACAATTGACAATGCACAATTATCCCATGTGTGACAAGTTCTATGCACACCTATTTTTGTTCCCTCACTGAGTTGGCTCGTGTGCAAATGTGCACCTACACTACTGACCTTGCTCCAGGTAAGCAGGCTAACTTGGTTGTGGGGGTGAAGGTTTTAGTGTAGAAAGGTCCATCTGCCTGTACATCTGTTATGTATATGGGGAATTGTCTCAATCCGTATGAGTAGCAGTGTACACTTTGCATTAGTGCCACATCCACATGTTTTCATAGCACAGTCCACATCCTTATTGGTAGCTGGCAATGTCACCCCAGGAGTGATGTGAGATGTTGGTACTGCCTCAATAATTCCATGTCACCTTCATTAGAGTCGGCGTCATCATGCTATGTGTCTCATGGTGTTTGACCTGAAGCAACACACATTGCACACCCCTTACACAGGACGTATTGCTTGGAAGGGTGTGGGATTGAGTGTTATTGATGTGATATTGAAAGGTTCATCTTCCAAGTTGTACTGCCAGTTAAGGCCATGTCATTGGCACTGTGTGGTTTTAAATTGGTCCCGTGTGGCTCTGGAGTGGCATCTCTTGTTATTTGCATCTGTCATTTATCCATTGGTGTGGATCCCATTGGGTCAGGATATCAAACATGACTACCAGTGTCACACTTCAGTGTCTTCCTGGCCACGTGTCAATGTAGTGGTGTAGGTGTTGGGTGTCCTATAGGGTTGCTGTGCTATGAGTAAAGTACTAGGTTTCTGTACTTCCCAACAAGCAGGCCATTGCCATATCGTCCATCCTGGAAGTGCCGATTGATGGTGCTGTGGCAGAAGATGAATGAATCATGTGCACTCCCAGGATACTTTGCCATGATGTTGGTGAACAATCCACGGTGATCCACAATGGCCTGCACATTGATGGAGTGTGTGTGCTTTCTGTTGCGGTATAGGTGCTCAGCTGTAGCAGTCAATGGCACCAAGCACGTGTGGGAAGCCATAAATTTGATAAAACCCCTGTTTAGTCTCCTGCTGCTTCTGCTGTGTGTTGGGGAAGCTGATGTGGCGGGGTGTGAGGGAGATGATGGCATCAAGTTCCTTGGGAAGGAAGGCAGAGAATGAGGGCTGTGAGATCCCAGCAACCAGGGCACCAGTGATTTGAAAAGAGCCACTTGCCAGCATGTGCAGGACAGATAGCAGCTTGGTCTCCGGTGGAATGATGTGGAGTGTCTGCAAGCTGGCTGCCAATTGTGACTCAATGTGGTGTAGCAGCTGCTGTATGGCTTGCCAGTTTAGTCTGTACCTCTGGATGATGTCATGTTCCCGGAGGCCCTGAAGGTTTGTCCTGTTCCTGAATATCCTCTCCTGCCTTCGGGGTTGTCTTTGGGGTCCATGTTGGTGTGGTGGTAGCTGCTGCTGTTGGTCCTGTGCCATGCATCTTCGAGCATGCTGCATGAGTATCACCTCCATGTCTTCCTTTTTGAGCAATGGTGTTGCTTGTGTGAGTTTTCCATAAGTAGTGGTGTGTTTGCCCCATTTTAATGCCTGCCCTGACCTAGGCGTTGAAATTTGGCACCATTTTCCAGCTCCCACTACCAGATGCGCGCCATTTTTGCCAGGTTGGATAAATATGGCGCACGGGTGTTTAAGTCACTGTTGGGACGGGAATGCCTACCTTGCATCTCATTGACGCAAGGCAGTTTCACGCATCCAGAAAATGGCGCACACTAGGATATTTTGACATTAGATGGGTCTAGCGTCAAAGTATAAATATGGTGTTACATTTGCACAGGATTAGTGTAAAAAAAATGACACTAATCCGGCACAAAGGGAGTATAAATATGGGCCTAAGTCCTATAGGATCCCCAAGGCAAACTTCAGCCATCTGAGTGCCTGTTGACTCACACATGTATGTCCTCCTTTAACAAACATTGGCAAAGATAAGACATCGACGATTGGGTTTAGTGTGCCAACACATTTATTGCAAACACATTAACACTAGACAAGAAATGAAAGAAAGTCAACATTGAAGGTGGTTTTGCCTCCAATTAAGTCCTCTTTTGTTCCTATTGCAAACAAGTTTAGACCATAAGCGAGCCTTGATTATAGTTCTTCTTGATTATAGAAGAGACAGGTGGCACATAGTGACACTCAAGGGCTTTTCCATTATTGGATATGGGCATCTATAAGTGTTCCTTTCAAAACATTTCCTGACAAATTCTTTGATTGATTGGCCCAGGGGAGTTGCACTAACTTCTCCCAAGTCATCCTTGGATTGCAAACAAGGGGTCATATTTCCTTTTTTAGGGCCAATAGTAGTGTTTCCTACATTTTCCCCATATTGTCAGTTCATGGGGTGACCCTTATTTACTGCAACGTCTTTTGGCCCTCTCTTCGGACCACACCCTTGCATGCCCGTGCTTTGCTCAAGGACATTATCTATTTCTATTTCCTGGGTGGAAGGTGAGACTGAAAAGATAAAAAGAACTTATCTCCACCTCTAACTTGCCACTACTGCTGCCTCCACATGCCACATTGTTTTGTCAAAGAGCTATAACGACTTCTTGCGCCCCTGAATTCTGTTCAGCCGGTTAGCTTTTAATTCCTTAATACTTTTTAGTACCTCTTAAACCTCCTTAGTGCTTGGGGCATGGCTAAACACCCAATGTGGCGGACCTATAGCAGAGGAGCTCCCGGGCCTGCTTCGGTTAATCTACAATAATCCTCCAGTAGCTGCATAGTGCCAGCCTAGTATACTTAAGAAATAGACTTGCCGAAACAAGAATGCCATAAAAATTAACACTGGGGGCTGACTGGTGATGGAGAGACGAAGTGCGGCCTGGGCCTGGCGCGCCGCATGGCCCATGTGGCCATTTGCAGCCAGGTTGAACTGCTTTGCCGCCTGTGCAAATCGGAGCTGACACGGCTGTGAGTGAGCGATGCTGGAGAGAGGCTTAAGCCTGGAAATTGTGTGGCGGTGAGAGGGAGTGGGTGGGCCCGCTTCTCGCCTCCGTGTAGGAGGGCTGCTAGGGTCTGAGGCCGTGGGGTGACCAGCAGAGCCTCCTGGCTATGTGAAAATTGGGGCGCCATTGGGAGAGGAGCAGAGCCTTGCACCCGCTGTGGCCGGATGGTGAGTGGGAGCAGGCAGGCCATCATGCTTGTCAGGGCCTCAGAGCACACTCCTCACCCCTGCTGGCCAGGATCTCCCGGGTGAAGTCACGGTACCCGGCATTTCTTCCGCCACTGATGGGGCAGATACGAACACAGGTACTCTGGATCCTTTAACATTGCGGCGCCGGCCACGGCGGGCCCACTGTGGACAGCATTGAGGCCTGGTGCCTTCAATGTGATCAGAGGTGAGTGGGAGTGGGCGGGCTATCAAGTTAGCCCCGTGCCCGATCCTCGCCTCTGAGGGGATACATGGTGCCCCCTTCTAAGAACTGAGATGCTGAGCCGCCTTCTCTGTCGTTTTGCAGGAAGGCCTGGTTAGGCCCCTCTGGGATGATTGTATGGGTTAGGCTGGGGAGGGGGAGCCTACAGCTTTATCAGCAGTGTTGCACAAGGCACAAGTGCAAATGAGGCCATACAGACTAGAACACGGCTGTGACTGAGGGCTGTGTAGAGCTCATAATCCAGACAGTATCCCTCTATGTCAGAGACGGAGTGGTGTGATGGTTGAGGAAAATAAACTGTGGAGCAGCACAGTTCTCCTTGTCACGGAAAAGTCAGTAAAGTAGCTTGCGCCTGCAGCGAGTGGGGGATTGTGCACCAGGTCCTCGACCCCCCAATCTTCTATGGGTGGGAACCGGCTCCCATTGCTGGTGGTGACACCTATAACCAATATGCCATATGTGTATTTCCCAACGAAGATAGGGAAATCTAAAATAAAATCTAGTGCCAGGAATTCTCAAGCGTCCTCTTGTTCATCGCCTTTTGGGGATTCCATGACTCAAGTTTCACTGTCCTGTATCCCCCCGTTGCACAGGAGCCAGCCCAGGACAATTAAGACATCATTCTCAATGAGATTTGGGAGTCCCGACTGGCAATCAAACAGAAGATAGGGGCTCTTACCACAGAAGTATCTTTCATTAAAGATTAACAAAATAATGAGGCTAAACTTACCATCTTAGAACCTGCCAGCATGACCCAAGATATGGAGATCAAAAACCTAACACATAAGATAGAGCTCCTGCATGAAAGGGCCGAGGACACTGAGGGGCATGCCCGTAGGAACAATGTTCGTATCCTGGAGCTTCCGGTGGGAATGGAAGGACAATCTCCAACACAGTACATTCAAAATTGGCTCCGGACAGTGGTAGCCCCAGAGGGGCTTTCTGATAAATTTGTAGCTGAAAGAGCCCACTGAGTGACAAAAAAACCTAATCGGGGAACCCCTCCTCGACCCATTGTTGCAAAAACTTTTAACTATAGAGACCGTGACGTGCTGCTCGGAGCCGCCCGGGTAAAGGTACCAATTCTGTTCAACAATGCGAAAATCTAATTGTTTCCAGATTCTACAGCGGCAGTAAAATGGAGACGAGACACTTTCCAAGCTATCAAAAGAGTTTTACTAACTATTGGAGTTACTTACACATTGTTGTTTTTCTCAGTGAGATTGCGCATTCAAAATGATAAGAAAGTACTCTTTTATGACTCGCCAGACATGACGCGTGCATGGCTGGATAACACCTTTCCAATCTCAGTGAGGAAACCTGGAAGCTCCCGTGACCCCAGAGGAGACAATGCCGACCGTGCTCCCGATCAGCTGGAGCTCCAGAGAGGACTGGCGCTCTTCTTCCCTCTTCACAGCTGGCTTTTCTGGGCCACCTAGAGGCGCTTTGTTCAGCTTTGCAGCTGCGCGTTGGTGCAGATCAGGACAGCACAGATACATCATGGGAGGGTGGCTCACACTCTGATTCCATTGGGAGTGTAGCCCTGTTTCCCTCTATGACTCCACAGTTGGCATGAGATCTTTAGTTGCACACATCTACTGAACCAGACTGCATTGTACTCTTAAAGTGGGAATGGCCCTCATACTTTTTATGGTGGGGCTCTGCTGTGGCTGAGGGGGATGCATATTTGGTAGATCTGTGCCCATATATTGTATTTGAGTATATGTCAGGGCACACTTCAGCACAACATATATATAGAGTAGGCTGGGGCCGGGTCTGGGTCACTCTCCGCAGCAAACGAATGGTTACTTTCTACCATGGCTTCTGTCCCCCAAATAAGTGTAGGCACACATTGTTTGAAGTACTTATGATTGTTTTTATCTATAATGTTTGGTCAAACAACTACATGGTGCTGGACTGAGAATTTAGGCCCATATTTATACTTTTTCTAGCGCCACATTTGTGCCGCTTTTTGACGCAAAAACGGCGCAAACTTACAAAATACAATTGTATTTTGAAAGTTTTCGACGTTTTTGTGAAATAAATTATGCAAATGCGGCGCTGAAAAAGTATAAATATGGGCCTTAGTGTTTCAAAGTTTACAGCAAGTAGCAGATTTCCTTATCAAGACATATCAGCATACGCTACAGTATACATTATCACACGACACAGCACAGGCGGCGATATCTTCTTATACAATCCTGACCTGGAATGTCAGGAGCCTAGGCATATTGCATAAGAGGCATAGAATACTAGCGCAATTACATAGAAGAAAGGTGCAGATGGTATACCTACAAGAGACACATTTGGTCACCTCAGAAGTTCTTCACTTGCAGAAGAGATGGAGGGGACAGTTTTTTAGTACATCATACTCAGGGTACGCTAGAGGAGCTGATATTTGGATCAGGGCAGGAGTTCCCTTCAAGGCTCAAGTTATACATATTGATACAGAAGGTAGATATGTATTAGTCAAGGGTGAACTGGATGGAGACCCAGTAGTCCTGGGTTGTATTTATGCCCCAAACACAGACCAAGATACTTTTTGGGCACGTTTAACAGTGGTACTTAGCGAGTGGGAGCTTTGCCCATGGCTGCTGGGAGGAGAATGTTAACACAGTACTGAATATGTCAAAGGATTGCTCCCATCCCCCACTACTGGAGCAGTAATGACACGACATGCAGCATCCTTACAACAGTGGGTCTGGGTTTGGTCCCTAGTAGATTCCTGGCGCACCAGAAGTATAGGGCTATGTGAATACTTTTTTTATTTATATCCACACATTACATAAGCGCATAGAGAGATTTCTGTGTTTCCCACAGCTGCTGCCTAAAATAACTCACTCCACCTATGTCGCTAAGACCCTGTCTGATCACAACCCCCTAGAACTGATGTTGCAATGGGGAAGAATCCTGACACCAATACCCACCTGGAGACTACAGCCTACTTATTTAGAAGACGCACCCTTCCGGAAAACACTGTCACAGACTATAAATAATTACTTTTTAGAAAATACAGGAGCAGCCACCTCATTAATACATGAAAGGGAAGCTTTTAAAGTGGTGTTTCAGTGGGCCTCTATTGGCAAATTAGTGGGTGCACATAACAAAATAATGGGAGCTTTCAAAGATGTAGAAACTTCAATGGCTGGTACTGTGCAAGCGGAGGCCAGGGGAGAAATGGATCCAATGACATTACAGGAGGCCAGGGAGGCACATGCAGAGTACTTAGAGATTTTAGGATTAATAGATTACCAGGCATATCTACAGCAGCTGCAAACTGAAGCAGACAGATCCAGAGGACTACTGGTGCGATTAATACGCCCCATCCTCCCCAACCCCAATTCTCACCATACACTCTGAAACAGAAGGAGTGGTAAGTACGCAACTGGGTATAAATAAGGAGTTTCAAGATATCTATGCTAATTTACACAGTCCCCCCATCTCCTCCAGATACACTGCTGATAGAATACTTGAATAAGACGCACCTACCCCAGATAACACTACAGGATCATGAGGGGTTGGGAGCTGATCACACAGTGTAAGATATCAAGGGGGCGGTTCGAGAAATGTCACGTAACAAGACCCCAGGGTCCCTTTGGACTACCCATTGAATTTTACCATATCTATATACACAAACAAGCTTCACATCTGTTGAAGTTATATAATCACTCACTACAGGTGGGACACTTGCCCCCCACAATGCAGCAAGCTGTGGTCACATCTTTATTGAAACCAAAAAAGCCACCACTTGAGTTAACCTCTTACAGACCTCTGTCTCTCCTGACTACAGAATATGAAATGTTAAGCAAAATTCTAGCAAAATGACTTCTTCCACATCTACCACAGATATTGCACACAGACCAAAATGGCTTTGTACTGAACCGTAACAGTTCACTCAATATACGTTGTTATTCCACCTTAGGTACAGTTTGCGTGAAAAATATCCATACGCAGGCTGCCTACCCTTAGATATACACCATACCTTTGATACACTGAGCTATTGTTCACACTTAGCCACTATGGAATACCAGCCTCCTACACCAAATGGGTGCGGCTATTATATTCGCTACCTACGGTACGGGCAAAAACAGGGAAATGCATCTCAGAACCGTATAACATCTCCCAGGGCACACGTCAGGGCTGTCCCTCATCGTCACTATTATTTGTAATAGCAATCGAACCACTACCACAACTACTACGATGGAGCACACCGGACTGTGGCATTCTGCTAAGAGGTGAAGTACAGGCTACCTTTTTACATGCAGATGACATGATAGTATATGTCCAGGACATACAACAAGATATGTCCGCAATAGCAGACAAGCAGAGTGCATTTGGCAGATTCTTGGGTCCAAAAATAAATGAAGCAAAATCATGTATTTTTGCATTTCAGCATACCTTAGAGTGGCGCACATTGGCGCTAGGAGAAGACCAAATCCCAGTGGCCACCCAGATGTTTCGCTACTTAGGGATCAATATATATTGAGACATACAGGATATCTTAGATGGTAACTTGCAACCGGTGATTAATTCCATTAGACACAAATAGCCTTCTGTTCTACACTGCCCCATTTGGTGGCGGGTAGACTGGCAGTTGCAAAAATGGTCCTCCTCCCAAGGCTACTGTACTATTTCACTAATTTACCGGTGGTGGTTCCGGCCACAGTGTTTACCGCTTTGAATACTTTAGTGATAGGGTTGATGTGGGGATCCAGCCGTCACAGAATAGGCTTGAAAAAACTACAGCTGCCAGTGCTGGAGGGAGGGATGAGTGCCCCAGACCTTAAAGCGTATTGTATTGCAGCACAATTGCAGTGTTGAGCGTATTGGCTGGCAGGGCACAATTTACACGAAACAGGCTATACACCTGCTCAGATACAAAATGTGCACTTACATAAGCTGCTATGCCCTAACACAGCCACACCGCGCCTGGTCCCCATTCTGGTGTGGGTGGCCTTGGCATACTGGTGGATGTCCCTACGCTACACACATACATTAACGCCTTACACTCCTAATATAGCATTGAGAGGGATTCCACTGGCAATTGGGACTCTATCATCACAGAGGTTGCAACCTAGGGCACAATCAGAAAATATGACTGTGTCCAAATTATTTGTGGACGGGTAATTGACGGCCAACCTAGACTTTATACAAACTCATGGTTTGCCAGACACATTGTTCGTAGTCCATGCTTGATTAATTTGTTTTATTCACCAACACTGGGCACCTGATGGTATTGAACCTGTTGCATTTGAGTTCCTCAATGTGTTATATATGGTAGGGCATGGCACATACTTAATCCTAAGGCTGTATAGAGGCCTAAGATCACACTTAGGAATATTGTTACAAACACTCCGTCAAAGATGGGACACAGATTTCAACTGTATACTACAGCATGCAGAGTGGAAGAGACTGTTAGTGACCCCAAAAATTATATCCAGAAACTCCAGATTTAAATTTATTCAGTTCTCTATACTTCAGAGGGCATGCCTTACCCCGTATAGCATAAATAAAATATACTCAGGTGCTGGAGCAAGCTGCCCCTGTTGCCAACAAGTAGATGCAGACTTCTTACACATGCTTTGGAGTTGCACACGGTTACACACTTATTGGGTGGAAATAGCATGGATACTCAAGGATGTAACAAGACATGATTATTGGACGACAACGGATGCTTGTATCCTAAGTTTATGCTCTTGATCGCAGAAGCATGGGGTTGCCATGGGTTTTGCTGATTTGACCCTAATATTGGCGCAACGGGCAATCACGCGCCACTGGAAATCACCCATCACCCCCGATAGCACAGTGCAAAATAGAAGTGTTGGAATGGGTCCAAGCTGAAAGCGAGGCACTGTGTAGAGACGAATATAGGGGGTTACGCAAAACACATTTCTCCTTGGAGTGGGATATGCATATATATATATATATATATATATATATATATATATATATATATATATATATATATATATATATATATATATACACACACACATATATAAATATATACACATATATAAATATATATATATATATATATATATATATATATATATATATATATATATATATATTTATATGCCATGTGGAGTGTGATGGGAGAGTGAGTCCTAAACATTGTAGCTATGCTGGGTTTCTAGTTTCTAATCCATATTGAAAACCTGTCTAATTTTTTTAGTGTATTTCCCTGTCTCCCTGTGCATATGATCGAAATTCCTCTTAGTTCATATCCCACTCCAAGGAGAAATGTGTTTTGCGTAACCCCCATTACTGTCCTATACCTACTAATGGGACCTGCCCAAAAATGTGCTGGTATTAATCGGAATGTTTTTAAGAAGTATTATAGGAGACGATGTACTGCTCTTGCTTGTTGGAGAAGTTAGTGGGGGAGGTTTCGTACAGTTTGTAACCATGATAAAATGAGCATATAGAGTGTGATGTAAATGACTTTGTATTAGATAAGAGCATTGCACATAGCATTGAATCAATGTAGACAGCTTTACCGTACGCCCTAATCCTCCCAGCTCCCCAGGACGACCGGGTGTGCCAGCCGACTACAGCAGAGGGCTCACAGCACGTGATTTTTATGGGGATGCAGCTTTCTCCCAAGGATTTCCAACTTACAGAGCCTACCTGCCTTAAGCAACATTTATAAGTATTGAAGTATTTAAGCGCTGAACGTTCTACCTCCAAATCAGGCATAGGTCAAAATAGGGCAGTGTAGTATTTGAGGTAGTCCCAATCTTACCAGTTTCTGGCAGACGGTATTGGCCAGACAACACCCTTCTGGGACGTGAGCCACTCCAATATGACAGCATGGCCTACACAAGTCCACTCTTGGGCCCAGGCAGTCCCGATCCACGGTTCAATTATGGGTACCACTCTCATTGCAGAGACACCTGCTCGAGCCTTCAGAGCTTGCCCAACAGTTGCCCAACCATTGCTGGTCCAGACAGGTACTTGCCAATACAATGCAAAAGCACAGGCCATCCCCCAGCCAACAACAGCCGGGCAGCCAGGCAGCCGGCAGCCGGCAGCAACAGCAACAGCAGTGAACGAACGTAAGCCGGGAGCGCAGCTCAGCCTGCCTGGCACAACCTGCTCATGGGAGCAGTCAGGGACATCGTAGTGAGCATGGTGGTGGCACACTGGTGGCGGGCATGAGCACAGAAGCCACAGAGGTGGAGGCAGTCAGCAGAGGATGATAGTGGTCAATGGGCGCAATTCCGTAAGTGTACTTAGTAAACCTCTGCTTTCAGTGGAGCTGGAATTAAGGGAGTGAATAGTTCTGGTTACTGATGCACATCAACAAATTCATAGGACGTATGAGTAAAAGTGGTGAACCGTCCAGACCATTTCTTTTAAAGGGTGGTGCACCCCTTTTTGCCTCTTATTCACTTTTGCCTTTTAATGTACATTTTTCCAAAAACCTAAGAACAGGGTAGTTTTTATACTCCTTTACAGAAAGCACATTCTCAATCTGAACTACCACATAATGCTGTGAAATCATCAGAAACAACCACCAGAAAAACAACTTTGCCTTACTGAGTTAATATTTTAGTCCTAATTACCTTTCGATGTGTAGCGAATGGCTGTCTTTTTTAAAGATAGGCTTGAAAGTGATTCATTGTGATATCCAGACTTACAGAAGGTTCTATTCTAAACCCAAAGGGACTTTCAGAACTGTGCGTCTTATGATATAAGGTGTGCAGAGTAAAACTAACAAATAGGTGTGGAGAGTAACTCTATGAATGATAATACTCAGCCTCTTTCATCTTACAGGTTCTAATAAAATACATACTCACTCAAAGGTCACTCCTGATATCAGGAGCCCAAATTAAAAGATAGCTCTCCTACCGGTAACACTAAGAAACATTCATCTTTATTTATGGCTATAATAGTGCTTAGAATTACTAATATTTTTGTTTTTGACAATTTCCAAATTGTGAGTATGTGATAGTCTCATAGAATGCATCAAAGTGTCTCACAGAGCAGGAAATGCAGATCCACAAACTGTAATATGTCCAACAGAAAGATTATGAGCCCTGGAGGATCGTCTGAGTACTATTAAGTAATACCTGAAATGCAGTTGCACAAAAACATTAAGCCCTAACAGATAAAATACTCTTCATGCAAAGTATGTAAGGAAGAATACTACGCACGTGTTCCTCCAAATATTTTGTGGGTTACATCAACAAACCTCAGAATATTACACACAGTCCATATTATAGGAACATTGGGCCGTATTTATAGGTCCTTAGTGCCACAGGAACATCACTTATAGCGACGCTCCTGTGGCACTAAGCACAGGGCCATATTTACAAGGTGGCATTAAGCCACTTTTTGTGGCTTAACGTCACCTTGTAAATACGGCCCCTTCCCAGGCAGCACTGTGTGTGGAAGGGGCGTGTAATGGGTGTTGCTATGGGCGTGTCACAGCTACACTCATTGCATTTTGACACTGCCTCAGATTTATGAAATCCCGTAATCTGAGGCAGCTCCAAAATCTAACGCCACCCCCATGGGTGGCATTAGCATGGCACGCATAGAAAAAGCAAAATGCCAGAAATTATTGTTTATGTGCGGGAAGGTGTCCCTTTCTGCACATAAACAATCATTTCAAACTGACGCTTTGGCACTTCTGTGTGTTATGCATTCTGCAGCACACACAGAAGTGCCAAAGTGCCATTAGTGATTGTTTATACGCAGGAAGGGACACCTTCCCGCACATAAACAATCATACTCCTCGACAGAGACATCCTTGCATTATGGTGCAAGGATGCCTGTTTGGCACTGGCAGCTAAACTTAGCGCAGGGGGAAATGCAGGGATGCGCCATATTCCCTTAAATACATCGCATCCCTGCGTTTCTAAAGTGATGCAGCACTGCTAATTTTGGTGCAGCACCACGCTTCACCAGTTTTCTTTAAATCTGGCCCATTGTGCTGCATAATATGGCCTTAAAATGTAGTTACCTTGTATGTATTCATCTTTCTGACTGCTTTCATTATAAATCATCCTTCTTCATCCTTTCAGTTTATAATTATGTAGAGTAAAGTTGAAGAGTGTCAGATGATTTTCAGTAAAGCATATTTTGAAAAACATTCTCAATGCGTCTTGTAATAGGGCCATTAAAAACTAGTAGACTCTGAAAGGATGTGCACTGTGATCATATAACGCTCCATAGCTCTTTTCACTTGTTACACTGGATTAAATCTTTACAAAATTATCTCAGAGATTGGCTTTTGATAATTCAGTCATACAGATATGTTTTCTTGACAACATCATGATAAACTCAGTGATCTGGTCAGCCTCCTTTGCAAGCTCCCTGGTGTCAGAGAACTCACAGTGTGACAGGTGTTGGTGTAGCTCTGAAAAACAGCAACGGGACATGTGCTCCCTTAGAATGAGATTAAACAGCCCTTCATAAGTGGTTGCTGTGCTACCTTCCACCCATCCTTCTAGTGCTTTGCAAAAAGTCCCCATTAAATCCTCCCAAGACTGGTGAGACTGCTTCTTGCTGCCTCTGAACCTCAACCTGTAATCTTCAGGGGTGAGACCCTACTACTCTATCAGGGCCTTTCTGATGTGGCGATACCCCTGCCTGCCACTCCCTTCTGGAGCCAGTAGGGCATCCCTTTCCACTTCAGGAATATAGCTCTCTAGGACAGTCCCCAAATCCTTCTCAGGAATACTGCGCGCAACTAGAACTTCTTCATACTTCCTCAGCCACTGGTGTATGTTGTCCCCCTCCTTGAACCTAGGTACCAAGTCTGTGGGTAGGTAAGGACTGTGCCTAACACTACAATTTATGCTGCCACCACTGGACTCCAACTGCAGTACTGGTGAGTCCAGATTTGTCAGACTTTGCTCTAGAGCGAGTCTTTCCCTGGCAAAGGCCCTTTCAGCTGCTGCCATCCTCTCCTGGACTAAGGTCTTTTCCACCTTAGCCTGTCTCTCTTCTAAGGCCAGACTGGCTAGCTGCAGCCTCAGGTCCCTCTCTTCCTGCGTATCTCTGAGCTCCTCAGGTGACAAGGAATGGGAGGTGGCGCTGCTGCTAGGCAAGGACCCAGTAAAGGACTCCATATCTATGGGGTCCTTTCTCCCTACTTGTGTCCCTGGCCAGTCATCTTCTCCCTCAGTGTCTAACTCTTCGGGGTCCCCCTTGGGTGTGGACTGGGGACCCTCCTCCTCAGAGTCCTCACTACTCTTATGGGTCTCTCTAGGGTCTCCCTCAGAACCAACCCCCGCTTGGGCCTCTTTATGTTATGTTATGTTATGTTATGTTATGTTATGTTATGCGTATTTATATAGCGCTTAACTGCCCTAAGGCCTCGTAGCGCTTCAAGTGCCATCGCAAAGATGAAACTATTTCTATTCGTTGAAGAATTTAGGTTTTAAATAACCATGTTTTCAGGTCCTTCCTATGTGTTGCTATCCAGTTTGCCTCCTCAAAATTGAACAGGGCTCTCGTGAGAGTCGCTATATTGGATTCACCATCTATAATAGGTATACCTCTCTCCCTGCAGAATCCCTTTAACTCTTCTAGATCATAGAGCAACAAATAATCCATGTCAAAGGTAGACTACATTTTGTTAAGAACACATCACTGGCGTGAAACATCAAGGGGGGCATATTTATACTCTGTTTGCGCCGAATTTACGTCAAAATTCAGCGCAAACCTAACACCAAATTTATACTTTGGCGCCCGACCCCGCGAATGTCAAAAATCAGCAGTGTGTGTCATTTTCTGGATGCGGGAAAACTGCCTTGCGTTAATGACATGCATGGTAGGCGGTCCCGTCCAAAAAACTTACTTTAAGGCATGTGCGCCTTATTTATACTCCTGCGTCATTATGACGCACAGGAGGGGGGGGCCTTAAAAAATGGCGTACAGCCTGACTTGCGCCGTTTTTTAACGCCTAGGTGAGGGCAGGCATTAAGGGACCTGTGGGCTCATTTCCATGGTCTCTGACCATGGAAGCAGTCCACAGGTGCCCTTCCCTGCCCCCAGGGACAACCTCCCCTGCAACCCTCGCCCACCCCTGGAAAACACCCATGGATATCCCAGGTAAGTACAGGTCAGTTGAGGTAAGTAATTTTTTATTTTTTATTAAGTGGCATAGGGGGGCCTAACCTGGGCCCCCCTATACGCCACTGTGCCCAATGACAGAAGTCCCCTGGGCATGGCCATTGGGCAGGGGGGGCATGACTCCTGTCTTTCCTAAGACAGGAGTCATTTCCATGGGGGTTGTGCATTAAAAAATGGCGCACGTCCGGTTAGAGCCGTGATTTTTTACTCTAACCTGACTTGCACCATTTTTTGACGCACAACCCTCCTTCTTCCCTATGCCTGCACTGCCTGGTTAGAGTCATTTCTTTTTACTCTAACCAGCCGGCAGCGCCGGCTAACGTCAATCCATAAATAAGGGGCCTGCCTGGCACGTTGGAATGGTGTTAGCCGGCGGTAAATTTTTTGACACAAACCAGCGCTGGTTTGCGTCAAAAAGTATAACTATGGGCCCAAGAGTCCAAAGTGCAAGTGTACAACACAGGAGTAAAAATAAAAATGACTAGCTTGAGAGAACAGGAGAATAATAAAAAAAAGAGAATTAAACATGTAATGGTCTAAGTGCAATTTGCGGTGCAAAATTGAGTCACAAAGGTACTGTGCAAGCGCAAGTCCTATCCCACTGCTGCCACCAATGTTAGAAATGGGGTTTCTGGTTGGCTAGGGTATGCACCTAAGCCAGGCAGAACCCACCCACTCTAGTCAGGGCAAGGGAGTTATGCATCCAAGATAACCCATGCTCACCCTCTTGGTAGCTTGGCACGAGCAGTCAGGCCTAACTCGGAGGCAGTGTGTAAAGCATTTGCACAACACACGTTACGCAAAATATAAACCACAAAGTGAACTCAACACTGAGCTATGTAAAAATAAACTATGTAGCACAAAACATAATTAGACCAACATTACACATCAGTAATACCCTGCTACTTTCGCAGTTGTCAGAACGTTACACAAGTTACTAATACTCTGAAAGAATAAGCAGTTGTCACATTAGGACACGTAAGTACTCAGGATTCTGCAACATAAGCAGTAGTCGGGAATTACAGAAAATAAATCTATGTACTTGCCATGAATACCTCGGAAATCTCCATAAAAGGAATATTAGAGAACACATCACAAGTCATGAAATACGCAACAGCATGTCATGCCCATAAAAGGAATATCAGCACACATATGTAGTGTGATAAAAGCAGGTGGTTAACATATACACCCCCCAAGGTCCATACTAAACTCACAGAGCAAATGTATCCCAAATCTTTTATGAAGAAAAGGCACTCCTAGTGCCTAGAAGATGAGCAAGGGTCCCCCGGTGCTCCTATGTGCAAAACGGGGGCATGTGGTGCTCCTGGGGGAGAGAGGCGGTCTGCACCCTCTCTACTGCGGTAATCGGGCCCATTCTAGGGCCGGCAATCTTTCTGGAGGCCTCCCTTGGACTTCACATGCCCTCCAACCAAGGTGGGGTCTAGGCAAGCCCAATAACAGAAAGGGGGTGAGAAGGAAGTGGCCTCTGTTGAGGCCTCCCTTCCCTGTTCTTAAGAATAGTGCCCAGTTTCAAAATAGGAGTGTCCTGCTCCTATGGCAGTGACCGGGGGTAGGGGGGACGCTCCCCTCGCCACCCCCGAGTCAAGCTCCTCAGGGGCGGCCCTGGGATCCGGAGGGGACCTCCGATTAGGTCTCTAGTCCTCCTTGGGCCGCAGATGCACACTCAACCAAACCCGATGTGGTGTGCAAGTGTTTTTGGTTGATACTCAGGCTGCCACAGTGATTCAGTCTGAAATAGAGGACGGTTGGTGCCCTGGGGGCCCTCTAAGGAGCGAGCCGTGCGCAGCAGGGTACCGATATGAGCATGCTTGCTCATATTAGCTTTTTCTTGTGCCCCGGGGGCACTGGAGGGTGCACGACATTCGTGCTTCTGAATTAGGATGCCCAGGCTGCGGCAGTGATTATTGTCGGCACAGGACCGCTTTCCAAAGTGGGAAGGTACTATGCTTCAGCCCCGGCTGCTGCGGTGATTCTGGTGATGGCAAGAAGCACTTTCCAGTGCTTAGGTTGCAAAATATGAAGTCAGGCACTTTCCAAAGTGCTGCCCGTAGCAACCAATGAAGCTGGAGCACTCCTTCTGCTCTGGATAATTACAGGGGTCAGGGGCCACAGCACCCTGCTCCTGGAGACAGAGGGGATGGTAGCACAGGTCTACCAGGCCCAAACACAGGCCAGCACAAGGGATGCAGATAGAGGCAGTTCCCTTCTAGTGACCAGGCAGGTCACAGATCAGCACAGCAGCAGCAGTTAAAGGTGGTTTCCTGGTTAGTCCATTCAGAAGCGTCCTGTGTCCAGTTTCAAGTCCCAAGAATGTCTAAATTGTGGGAAAAATTCCCCTGTACTTATGCTAGGTTTACAGTGTGTTTTACAATGAGGAGGAGAGGGGGTTCCAACCAGTTACAACTGGTTCTGTGAGTGCCCTTTCTCTCCTCCACCACAGGCTCCAAACATCCCTGGGGGGTAAACAACCCTATTGTGGGAGGCCAGGGCACAGCCTTTACAAACGCAGGTGTGCCCCGCCTCTCCCTTCTCTCAGCCCAGGAAGGCTATACAATATGTAGATGCACCTCTGTGACACCTCCACCCTCCCTGTGTACAGGCTGTCTGAAAAGTGCACACAAGCCCCAACTGCCATTCTGTCCAGACGTGGATTGGAGGCAAGCGGCAAAACACCAGAGTCATAAGTACAGAAAAATGCGCACTTTCTAAAAGTGGCATTTCTGTTATAGTAATAAAAAATCCACCTACATCAGTAAGCAGCATTTATCCCTATCACAACCATACCAAACATGCCTATACTACCCCTCATAAATCAGACAATACCCCTTACACATAAGGCAGGGCATTTCTAATGCAATCCTATGAGAAGGCAGCACTCACAGCAGTGAGGCACCAAGTTAGGCTGTTTGTCACTACCAGGACAGGCCCCGCAACCTGGCACATGTCCTGCCTTCTACATACATGGCACCCTGCCCATAGGGCTAGCTAGGGCGTACCTTAGGGGTGACTTACATGTAGTAAAAGGGAAGTTCTGTGCCTGGCAAGTACATTTAGATGCCAGGTCCCTGTGGCAGAAAACTGTGCACACAGGCCCTGCGCTAGCAGGCCTGAGATAGGTTTGACAGGCTACTTCAGTGGGTGGGGCAAGCAGAGATGCAGGTCCACTAGTAGCCTTTAATTTACAGGTCCTGGGTATAGGGATATCACTTTACAAGGGACTTATAGGTAAATTAAATATGCCAATTAGGTATAAGCCAATCATACCAATTTTACAAGGAGAGCACATGCACTTTAGCACTGGTTAGCAGTGAAAAAGTGCTCAGAGTTATAACGTCAGCCAGCAAAGGTCAGAAAAATAAGGAGGCAAAAGGCAAAACATCTGGGAAGTGACCCTGTAAAAGTGCCAGGTCCAACAGTCACTCTGAACACTTTTCTCGATTATATCCAGAGTTATTGTTATCTTTGATGTTGAAAATACACAGCTTTGCTCAGGTCCTAAAAGTATGTCAGAGCACAAGTTTCACTTCAAGTATGTCCAGGCTTCAATTCTACTCTGTCTCACTCACCTTGTACAATAACAAAGCTAGAAAACCACTCCATCCGACACAAGAGTGAGAACAATTGGGAAAAGCGCATCACATATCACGATGCAGCACTCCTTTTCGGACCTGATATGGATTTGTCTCATTTGTTAGAGTCCTGAAGAAATTAAACAGACATTACAACATAATCACTGATTTGATCTATCTAGAATTCTGCATACGATGTACATTTTTTAGAGATGGGTAACTCACTGCAGCTATTTGTGCTTGTGAATGCAATTCATTCACCTGCAACATATAATGTGAAATGTTAGTGCAAATCCTAACTCTTTTGTGGTGTAATACTTTATGCATACAAAGCATAAATCTGTCAACTGCTTTAAATATTATCAAATACAGTTTTCAATACATTTTTAATGAGGGGAAGATTGCTACTTCACAGCTGAAATTGTAGTTTAGTTCAATAAAATCTGTCATGAAACAAACCTGTCTTTGAATAAAGGTCCAAATTCATATAAACACAGATGGCGGTACTCCATTAACAAGCAGCTCCACTGAATTTGGCTAGTGCAACAAAGATCATTTTTCTGAATATGTTTATAGCATAATTCAGTCTTGAAACTGTACAAGATGGGAGAAGACAAAAAAGAATCCATTGAGACTGAAGTTCTTCATGATAGGCACCTTAATTTTTGGAGTTAAAAAATAGCTGTGACATTCTAGTTCACATTTGCTAAGTGATTGTAATGAATTTGGATGCTATCTTTGTTTGGAAAATAGACAAGTTGCTCAACATTTTGACTTTCCATCTTGGAAGTATAGAATACTATTAAATCTGCATTCAAAATAAATAAGTCAAATAATTATTCAGGAATATTCAAGATATAAACATTCTGAATGACTGAGGGCCTGATAACGAGTTTGGCGGTCAGATCACCAGACTGCCATGTTGGTGGTCCTGAAAAGACCACCACACCGGCAGTCTTTCACACAGCCTTATTACGAGTTATACAGGCAGGACTGCCGACTGCCAAGCAAAAAAGGAAAGCCATTAGCGGCCTGAATATAGGCAATCTGACCTCCAGCCCCATTAGAACCGATGCCAGCCACCAAGCTTGTTACAAGCACACAGTTGCCGTGGTGGCCAGGACCATAGCGGTTCACGGTCAGCAAAGTAACAGACAACTGCACATTGGATGAATTAAAAATCAACACAACTGACACACAGTGGCCAAATGGACACACCTGAAAATTACAGTATAAAACACACCCCATTCACAGACCACAATACTTTGTCTTTCCACTGCTAGAGACAAAAGCCCAAGCATATTTTTTCCATAGATTACATAGATCAGGCACCTCTTTTTTCACATTAATAGATCACTGTTCACACATTTTTGTCCATTCACATCCTATTGCACTTCTTCTGTTCAGTAAGTCCCTGTCACCTGTAGATTTTTTTTCCACCGTGTCACGTCCAAAAAATCCCCAGTTTTCAGAAGATGAGTGAAGAGTCATCCTGAATCCTGAAGACTTGACAGGTATACCTGGGGGAGTGGAGTATGGTAAGATACCACATCAAACAATGTCACAAAATTGCGATGTCTTGCATGTTCACAGCTCACCTTTTTTCCACATATACCACATCACCATTCAATACCCAGAGTATCTGTGTTTAAACACTGTCAATGTGTATTGTTGAGCCAAACATCACAGCTTCCATGCCCATCATATGCCATAAATCCAAATAGTGCCTGTTAGTCTTCCAATATTCAAAAATAATCCCAGGACTCATCGTATGCCTCAACATGTAAATGTATGCCCAAACCTAAATGTAGTCTGCATATAGAGATGTAATACCCAAGATTTGGATAGTGTTTGTATGTAAGAGGGTGACCTGACTGCACTCCCAGGAGGCACTGTTACACTAACTTCAAACACCTCCTCAGTGGTCACTTGCCCAAATACACTTATTTGTGAAATCTCAAATGAAGTTTACTCACCTGGGAGGATACCATTTGTATAGTGTGTATAGTAGGGGTCCTGCAATAAATGCAACTGACAGGAGGAACTTTTTATGTAATGCCATACACCAGATCAATGGTCACTTTCCAAAATACCCCTATTTGTTATATCACAAATTAAGTTTACCCACTGGAGAGGATAGTATTTGTCAAGTGTGGGCAGTAGAGATAGTGACCTGACTGCAATTCTCAGGAGGCCTGTTTCAGTAACTCCACACACCAGCCCAGTAGTCACTTGCCCCAATACATCTGAAAGTGAACTCTCAAATTAAGTTTACTCACCATTTGTCAAGCATTGGGGAGTAGAGAGAGTGACCTGACTGACTGACGGCCCTGTGCCTCTAACTCCAACCATCAGCACAGTATTTTTATGTCCATTGACCCCTGTTTGCCAACTCCCAAATGAAGTGTACTCACATGGGGGGGTTAACATTTTTACAGTGTGTGTAGTACTGGGATTGACCTGCCTGCAAGTTCCAGCACGCCTTGTTTCTCCAACTCCCACCACCAGCCCTGTGGGGTCATGTCCAAAAATCCCTATTTACCAACTCACAAATTAAGTCTACTCACCTGGGGTGAGTACAACTGTCAAGTACTAAGAGTAGAGAGAGTGGCCTGACTGCAAATCCCAGCAGGCCCTGTTTCAGGAACTCCAACCATTGTTCCAGTGTCTGCTTGTCCTAAAACATCTGTAAGTGAACTCACAAATGAAGTGTACTCACCTGGGGGGAGCACGTTTGTCAAGGATGTGTAGTAGAGGGAGTGACCTGGCTACAATTCCCAGGAGGCCCTGTTTTTGTAACTCCAACCACCAGCCCATTGTTCACTTGTCCTAATACCCCTGTTTCTTAACTCTCAATTGAAGGGTACTTACCTGGGAGGATACCATTTGTCAAGTGTGTGTAGTAGAGGGAGTGACCTGACTGCAGCTCCCAGGGTGCCATATGGCTGTAGGTCATACCACCAGCACAGTGGTCACTTGCCCAAATACACGTGTTTCTTAACTATCATTTGAAATGTACTCACCTTGGGATAATCAAGCACAGATCATGCTCAAATCAGAGATGTGTTAGTCTACATAGCTCCATCTTCATATACTAACCCAAGATGAAACTACTAAGGACAAGAATAACAGCTTAAACAGTGTGTACAGCAAGTATTCGTAAGGCCTGATGTTGCATCACCAGATTGTTATTTGCAGCATACACATTGACACAGCACTGTGCACATGATGCCTCTAGTCACAATGTCCTGGGTCTGCCTGCATCACACTCAGCTGGGCCTCCAACTGGTCAAAGCCGGCCGCACTGGTGGCAAGTTGCCATTTTCATACCATCCTCCCAAGTGCAACTGTTCTGCACATCTCAGCAGTAGTTTGAGTCAAAATGATTTGGCATGCTTCACACATGCCATGTCAATACACCTAGTACCATGGTACACTCTGCAATTGGATTCACTACAACTTTACTTTGTACAAGGTCTCTGCTTACTGTAACTCTGAACCTTTGGAGGTAGATGTCACAATACAACCAATAACATTGTACATTTTATGTCACAGTTGGATCTGCTGCTGGGCACACAGAGGCCATGGAACGGACTCCACTACCTCTCTGGCTAAAGCCCTCAGTGACAATGGCAATCCTAGACATCTGGACATGCAGGACAGTTCTGACCCATCTGGGCAGTCTGGTCAGGTGGCAACAGTGAGTCTCACTGTGCCCACAACGTCACATCCCAGCCCTGTTACCTCAACATCGCAGGCCACCATTCACTCCCCAACCTGTCTCCTGAGCACAGTCTCTACCACCTTGCCCTGGATCCTGAGATGCAGCACCACACTTTGGACAATGAGGATCCAGGACCAAATTGGAGAGGACACCCTGTGGCTAGGACACATGCCTATGGGAGTAGGGTGTGTGGGAGGGATGCTGTTTGCCAACGGGCTGATGCCACTGGGACTGCCTTTGGCCAGGACACCATCAGCCACATCTTGGGGGTCCAGTAGGTATCCCAAAGTGTGATAGGCCCAGTGTAGACCACACTCTGGGAAATCAAGCAGCTACCAAGGGACATGTCCTGATCAGAGTTTTTCAACGCCAGTCTACCTGTTCCTTTGGCTCATCAACAGCAGGCCCATCAACATCAGTGCCAGCCACTGGAAGGGAGGCCCTGCCAGAGGACCAACAAGCCCCAGACACCCCACCTCTGCAGCAGCAGATCCCCACAACACACATGTAGGGATGCCCAGCAAAGAATCCAGAAGATGCAGATGGCAAGACACCTATCACTGCCAGTAATAACCCTCTTCCCTAAGGACCTCCTTTGTGTGTTACACATTCACTCTGTGGACTGATCCTGAACCACATACTGTTTCCAAGGGGGAGGAGTACTCTGGACTTTGGACTCTCAATGGTTTGGCATCTACTCCAATTATTTCATTCACCCTGACTGATTCCTTCACATTTTACTTTTTTTTTAGGCATGTCTCGTATATTTTATTTAAACTCACAGCTGCGCAATAAAACCTCCCTTGACTGTCTCATTGTTGGCTGATTTTGATTTCATATTTAGCCATATAGATTTGTCAGACCATATGTACCATACAGTAATGATCCAAGGTACTTGTTCAAGATGAGATATGTTGCATGCACAGTGTGTCCAGCTAAGGATTACAACCCTCCTGCACAAACACATACAAGTGCCTGCTCAAACTAAAAAAAGAATACAATGTTCAGCATATAGGCTATTGGAAATCAAGAGTGTTTGACTAATACTGAGTAAATGAACATTTTGACAGGTACAGAATCCCAGACCACATAAGGAAGGAATTTGTCAGACATTGTCCTATATAATTGGCAAACACTGATGTGGTGGATGTCAGCAGCTTGAGCCTTATCACATAGCACATCAAAGTAATTCAACATCACATAATCCAAGATACAAACAGATGGCAGTACAACAGTCCATGATAATAGTGCCACCATAATTCAATTCTCATGCATCTTGAGGTATGACACACGCATATGTCAGTGTTGTGGCAGAGGCACTGTGTCCTACAATGGTGAAACACATCTACAGCTATATACAGGTAATACAAAAGGAGTGGCTAGCCAGTGTGAAATGAAAATGACTTGGTTGTAAGCTAGGAATATATATATGATGACCACATGATGACACACATGACGCATCAGGCCCACCACAACACACACAAGTGCAATAGGCACATCTGAACCTCCACCCAAACACTGTGCAAACTGATTTGGTAGAGGTCTCATACACTCAAAGTCTGCAACCTATACTACCTGGAACAAGCAATGTCCATTTTGTATGTCAGAACAGCATCACATACCTGCCAATGTCACAACTCTGAAATGCCCACATGAAGATGTCATGGTGAAGGTATGAAAAACAAAACAAGGTGTATTGGCTTGAAACCATACATATGACACACGTCACATAACAAGTATCTGGGAAACAAAGTACATTGCAGGGAAACTGACAGAAACAGAGCAACATCATCAAGGTGGGGACGTGTCAAAAGCTATCTTATCAAGCAGCCTTTCGTTGAGTATTGCAGAGTATCAGTTCCCTGGCAGTTTGAAAAACACTCTACTCCATACATTCTCACAACTACATTTCATTGTACAGTCACAGTCATGACATAACATAACATACTTACACTCATGAAAAAGTAGCTGTGGATGATATCTTCTCGCAAGTCAGCTCCTTCCTCTTCACCACTGTCATCCTCACTTGGCATTTCAGGATTCTCACCCGGTGGCACTGCAGGCTCCCCCTCCTCTGGGATGTAAGGGATATTCCTCTGCAGGGTGACATTGTGGAGCAAGCAACATGCCACAGTGGTCTGACACACTTTAGTAGAGGAGAGCTCCACCAGTCCGGTCCACATACTGAATATCTGGACTTCAGGGTCCCAAACGTCCACTCCACTCCCCACTGTGTTCTTCCTTGGGCCTTACTGAAGTGGACTTCCCCTGGCGTTGTTGGATTCCTCAGCAGCGTCAACAACCAAGCATGGTTTGGATATGCTGATTCTCCTGTTAAGGAGTGGGACAGAAGTGCAACAATGAGTCACTCACTTCATTATTGTAGCACCTGATGTTGCTCACACACATCAGGACCGATGTGACTTACCAACCAACTAGGCCCTCTCTCGGTGCAGTTGTGACATCAGCTAGGGCATGGTGCTGTTCCTCATTATGAAGGAATCATGGGCTGATCCAGGGTAACCGGCACACACATTTGAGATGTAGAGACCTGCCAAACAGACAACTTGTACGTTGATGGAATGGAAATACTTTATGTTGCAAAAGACTTGTTCAGTGTCCTGCAGTGGCCCAAGCCAACATATGGGCCATCAATGGTCCCTACAACATGTGGGAGGTGTGCAAATCCATAAAAGTCAGCCTTCACATTGGTTTAATATTCATGTCAGGGGAACTTGATGAGGCTATCTTTGTGTTTCAGCACTGCAGAGAGAAAATCCTGAACACCAGACTGAACATAGATTGGGACATACCAGCAGATAGGGCCAATGTGTGGTGGAAGGTCCCTCTGGCCAGGAAGTGCAATCATGAGTTACCATGTACAATGGGTGGTATGCCGGTTGGATTACTGATAGTTGGTATCAGAGCTGACTCAAACTGACTGCATAAGTCCGCTATTGTTTGCCTATTCAGATGGTATAACTGTATGATATGTCATTCTTCCATAGTCTGAAGGTCTGGCAGTAGACGGTAGACAGGAGGTTGTTGCACCCTCCCTCTCTCAGGATACCTATGTGTCACAAGACAGGATTTGTACCATTAGTCGGTGTGTCTACAGCAACATACATGATGCATGCTTACAATATCATGTGACAAAGCATTTCTGACTAGATAGAATTATCCAGAGTACAGAGGCTATTGATCTGCTCAGGAGCATCTCTGTGGGTCAGACTGCAATTGTGAATGACATCCAAGGCCTGGCCATCCAACTTTAGCAGACCAATGCTTTCCTGGAAGGCATTCATAGTGGCTTGTTGGGTCTACGGAGATCTTTTCAGGCTCTGGCCTCCTCACTGAGAGCAGACAGTAACCCCACAGATTCCTTCCCCCTCCACCTCCCTCTTCCCGATCCAAATCCCACATTCTCCTACCTGTCCCAAGCACACAGTCACATCCACATGCACCCACCTAAACACACAAGCAGTACACATTGACACAAATACCACAAGACACACCGCCACACAGGCACTCAACATACACCCACAAACATCAGCCACCACTTCACAAGACACCCCCACCACGTCCACCGACACACACCACATCAGGCATACCCACAGACACCACCACAACAGCCAGTGACAAATCCACCAAACCCTCCATACCCACAGACACCAGCACAATACACACAGACACATCCAACACATCCACCATGCCCACAGACACCACCACAACACACACAGATGCATCCACCACATTCAGCATACCTGCAGACACTACCCCAACAGACACACAAACATCCACCACACCAATAGACACACAAATATCCACAACAGCCATCATACCCACAAGCACCACCCTAATAGACACACACACATCCACCAATCCATTTCCTAGCACCTACACCTCTCAACCCCCAAGACATGCAAATGCCCACATTCACACATGCAACAGACACCACCCAAACAGAAGCATACCTCACACTTGCACACACCCAATACATCTACAACCACACACCAGACAACCACTCCCACAACCTCCAAATCCACATCCCCTTCTGCAGACTGCCCTGTGCTCTCAAGGAGAGTTCAATTTTTGAGCTTGCCCTTTCCCCTGTTCCCTTCACCCTCCTTCCCAAACCCAAGAGACCTCCACCACATTCCAACCCATCCCTTCCACATCCAAGTCCTAACCTGTCACACCAGCCACCCCTGCAAGAACCCATACCCATACCCCCAAGAAGAAGCCCACCCCTCCAAAGGAAATGATGCCCCCTCCCAGTGTTTCCAATGGATTTCCTGCCAGGATGGATAGATTAGTGACATAATATCAATTTAACAAATATTGAGAAACCCGAATGTCAGAAATTGAATATGGAGAACAAACCAAAAATATTGACTCAGTATACCTAATTATAAAAGTCACTAATATCGAGCACACAAATATCATTGACAGAATACAAACTTTTACCGAAAGTGATAACAAAAATATCGGAAACACAAATATTGTCACCTATGAATAAACATATAACAAGTCAACAAAAATTATTACCACAATAGTTATGTTCAAAGTTATGTTCAAAGTTATGTTCAAACTGCTAATAAATCCATTACAAAATCAAAACACTAATTTAAATATAAACTAATTGTTTCAAATAAACCCCAAGCTTATACTAAACATCTACAAATTAAATTAAAATATATTACAACAACCAAAAAATAAACATTCACCCCAGAACAATACTACAACTAAACAATGTACAATAAATACACCAAAAACATTATTATTAACTACAAACATTTAAATACAAACAAACATATAAAATACTAATTAAAACAGATAAAGTCATATTTGAATAAAAGCAATAATATATAATATTACATAAAGAAAACATAAATTATCATTTACCAAACAAGGATTTAACTGATGAAGAAAATTCAAATTATACAAAACAATCTGAAAAAAATCCCTAGAAACAACTCAAACCAATAAATGACTCAAACAATTAAACAAACAATACAAAAGACACACTTAATTATGCAATTAAATACTCCAAAACCAACAAATTTTGCAAGACGACAAAATGTTGCAAGAGGAGGAAACTCTGCCAGATTTTCGCAACAAATGGTTATAAATTAAATTATAAATCTCTAAAACAACACATTCAAGTAAGTAAAACTTCTATTTAAAATGAAAATTAGAAAAAGAATACCTTCTCCACTTCTGAGAGTGGACACAACACATATGCACAGCATAGCGGGGAAGAGTGTAGGATCTGACAGAGAGAGTGCCACACAGCCCACACTGCTTGGCAGTGTTTGGCTGTGTGGTGGCCAGGGCCTGTTGGGACCTTGCCTGGTCCTTCTCTGAGACCTTGCCTGAGCCCACACCTGAGCCCAGCCCATGCTGGACTTATTTTCACTACCCATCAGAAAGGCCTGCATCTGACAGTAAAACAGTATGCACCACCATCACCCAAGACCCCTGTACCTATCCCACACCTGCCCGATTAAACTGCTGAGACATTTAGGGGAGGACACAGAGTCCAACGTGATGCGACTCTTCTGATGGCAGCCCCAACTCGACTCTGCTGATGGCAGGCCCAACTCCTGATACACTGCACAACATATTGCAGGCCAGCTACCACAGAGATCACCACTGCCGTGGAGGACTGTTGCATGGCAGCCACACGTTGAGGGCCCTGTTGCATTAGTTGAGCTGTGGCCCCCAGAGCAAGTCTGACTAAGTTTGGTCATAGCTTAATGACCGAGTGTGCTCCCCTGTCTCCATTCGGCCCAGGATCAGCCAGGAAAGCACTCACAGAGCACATGCCTACCTCATCTAAAATTTATTTTACCTCATTACACATCATTACCAATCATGCACCAGTCATAATTCCCCTAAATGAGGGGACGAGGGATTGAAGTCAGGTCATAAGCTGCTAGCAGAGGGCACACCATGTACAGTACACAGCAGGAGTGTGGCCCTCGAGTAAGAAAATGTAAAGACTCACCCCAAGGCTCCGAACAAACCGTTGCTCTCAACAAGGAAGAGTGTGGAAGAAGTGAGGTTCTGTAGCTGATCCCGCCAACATCAATGATAATCATACCTACCCCAGCCTACATCAGTACAACATCCAACACATCCAGAAGGCCTAGTAGATATCTAATTATTCAACACAAGACACCCTGGCACCCTCAAGACATGTGGAAGGTGCCTTATAGGCTTCCTCATAAGGGGTACAGTCAGTACATTCTGAGGCAGGCACCCGCCTTGATCAACAGGAGACCTGAACCCATTAAAAGTCCTGTCAAGCCCTGTAACCTTGGTATTGCCTCAGTCCTACCTCCACCCTCTTTTAGTAGATATAAGAATGTTCACTTCTAATAAGGGATGCCCCACAGGAACACCAGAGAATGAGATACTGCCTATACTGAACGAACAGGTTGGATCAGTAGCACAAACCACTGCTCAATCGGCGGAACAAAAGCACCACAGCACAGAGCAGCCTGAACAGCTCGGGACACCTCCAATTAGCCAATGCACCATAGCAGGTGCAACGCTCAGGCCACCTCCTATAGGAAAAGAGATAATGGAGTTAATTGAGATACCTTCAGTGCTTACAATAACGCCAGCTAACAATATCAATGGTGGAGGTGAATATCTGGCAGAACACTCATCATATTAGGGCAATTGTTTTCATAGAGGTCTGTGTAACACACATGTCCCTTTTTCAAAGCATTACATTTCAGTGCTCAAACTACTGCAATGTAAAGCTGTAAGCACAGCTGGCTTTGAAAGCAGCCTAGGTGCAATTCTATCAAGCACTAACAGTGGAGGCGACAGAGAAGGCGACAGAAGAAGCGACGTTGCGGGGCCCTTGCACACTCTTCCTCATTAAGAGGAAGGCCATGGCAATTCATTCATGGCTGACCTCTCAGCCTGCTAACTGCAAGCAGGCAAAGCTACCATATCCAAGTTGGGGGTGTCCACTACTCCAACAAGATTCACTAGTAGTATCAATAAATAGGACATTGGCAGCTACAATCAATGCTCTCACGTGACAGTCACTTTAGCTGGAGCTTCAGATGTACATTATGTGGGTCGTTGCCGTAAAGATCTACAAACTAGAGGCTAGACTTAGCTTCCATGGCAACAACTGCCTATGCTTCCCAATTGTGGAAAAACTCAGTGCACTTTCTGAACTTTTTTCATCATTAGTTACTGAGTACACCATCCTCAATCCCTTCATTGCTACAGCCACATTTCCTGACGCCTAGAAACACTCAGAGGTCAGACCCCTCCTTAAGAAACAACCTACTGATAGAGTACAATAATAACTAAGAATCCAGATCCTATTAATTTCCCAACTCACATATTATTCTGCTCTTGATAACGTGCAGTCTTGCAGAAAAGTTACACTACTCACCACTTATGGAATCATTCAGATGAAAATGTTAAAACAGATCCATTCTTGACAAGCTCTGTTGCTCTTGATGATACAGAAAGTACCTCAAGGGGCTAACCTTGACAAGGCTTTCACTTACTCGTATATCTTCACTTGATAATACCTAAGCTATACATCTTTGATTCTGACAATATCTAGACCCCAGCGATTTCCAGAAGTACCGCCTCATCCCACTTCTACCATTGCCCTCCATGGTCCTGGAGAAAGCCATCAACCTTCAACTCACCGAACACTTGGAGAGTGTTGGACCTGGCCCTTTTTTGCAGGCTCATCCCCTAACTTTTTGCCTCCTTCCTCCTAATTTTTCTGACCAGTTTTTGTTGGCGTTAGGACTCTGGGCACTTTAGCACTGCTAACCAGTGCTACAGTGCGTATGCTTTCTGTGTAAATTTTAGGTTTATCCATGATTGGCATATTTGATTTACTAGTAAGTCCCTGGTAAAGTGAACTAATGGTGCCAGGGCTTGTAAATCAAATGCTACTAGTAGGCCTGCAGCACTGGTTGTGGCATCCGCATTAGTAGCACTATAAACATGTCTCAGATCTGTGTGTGCAGTTTTAAACTGCCAATTCGACCTGGCAAGTGTCCTCACTTGCCAGGCCCAAACCTTCCCTTTTTATACATGTAACATACCTCCAAGGAAGGCCCAAGGTAGCCCCATGGGCAGAGAGCAGTGTATGTTAAAGGTGGGACATGTAATGATGTGTTTTACATTTCCTGACATTTAAGCACTGCTAAATGTGTTTTTTAGTGTTGCAAGGCCTATCTTTCTCATAGGTTAACATTGAGATTGCCTTAAAATAACTTTAAAGTGCAGATTGCCTTTGGGAACAGATAGAAATTTGGAGTTTGGTGTCTCTGAACTCACAATTTAAAAATGCATCTTTTAGTAAAGTTGGTTTTTAGATTGTTAGTTTGAAAATGCCACTTTTAGAAAGTGGGCATTGTCTAACTTATCCATTCTGTGACTCTGCCTGTTTGTTGATTCCCTGTTTGGGTCAGACTGACAGTTGGGCTATTTGTGAATCCCCTCTGGACAGTGAGACAAAGGGTTCTGGGGTGTAGCCTGCAAATCCCGATGAACCATCTGTGCTAGAGTGGAGGGAGGAGTGGTCACTTACACCTGTATGGGCTGTGCCTGCCTTCACACAATGTAGTCTCCAATCCCCTGGTGTGTGTCTGGGACCAGGCCTGGGAAGGCAGGATCCTGTAAAAAACAGATACTTTCCTTTGAAGTTTGCCTACTTCAAAGGCAAAAAAGGGTATAAGTAGTGGACCCAAAACCCCAGTCTATAGATTTCTTCAAGATCACTTCTGGAACCAAGAGGAACCTCTGCCAAGGAGAAAAGCTGAAGAGCTGAGGAGAAGTGCTGCCCTTGCTTGTGACTGTGCTTTATCGGGCTATCCGTCAGTTGCTGCTTCTGCCTGTGAAAGGGGACAAAGCCTGGACTTTGTTGTGCATTCCTACTTGAGAAGAATCTCTAAGGGTTTGAACTGAGCTTGCCTCCTGTTTTGAAGTTTCAGGGCCATCAAAGACTTCCTCTGCCAGCACCTGGACTCTCTGCTGAGATGCCTGCCCTGCCACGGTGTGTCCTATTCAGTCCCTGGGACCTTGCAAGGTGAAGTTGGCAGAACAAGAGCTGAAAATCCACACACATTGCCCGCTGGAGAAACAGCGTGCAACACCTGCTTGCAGCTGCTAATGATGCAAACCCCGCGCAGCATAATTTTCTGACACTGTGCGACCGGATTTTCCACGCATTATCCTTGGTCATCAAATTCCTCTTGACTGTGCAGATTTGAGGTGCCTTGCTGGGAAATCGACACATCGCTCTTTTGTGATTAGTAGCATTGCCGACTCGACCGGAGAAGAAACGACACACTGCCTCCCTTGCAAGGAAGGAATCAACACATCGCTGAGTTTTTTGATGCATGCTCGCCCATGTGGCAAACCAGGTACTTTGTGCAAAATCATTGTACTCATTTGAAAATTCATATTTTAACTTGAGCATGTTGGATTTTGCCGTTTTGGTCTTGTTTGATTTAGATAAATATTACATATTTCTCTTAACTGGTTTGGTCTCCATTTTGTAGTGTTTTCACTGTTTCACTGTGTGTGATTGGTATAAATATTTTACAACTTGCTTCTGAGATGAGCCTGCCTGCTCGTCTCAAGCTACCAAGGGGGTGAGTGGAGGTTAACCAGGTATGTTTCTCCTTTACACCGACTAAAGTGAGGGTTCTTGCTTGGACAAGGGGTAACCTGACTGCCAATCAAAGACTCCATTTCTAACATTGGTGATCAGTGGTTGGGATTTGGACTTGTATTTGTACATGACATACAGTGATTAAGTGTACGCTACAGTTTTCAGTGCAGACCATTATGTGACCACATACTACTTGTCTTGGTGTTTTTTTTTGCTTTTTCTCTTTTTGGACTTTCTTCTGCTTCCACATTTTTGGTGATTTTTGATTTTTTTAAATTTCTCTTGGGAACTCTCTGTTCCTTTTAAAACTTGGCACCTTTGAGTGAATCTAACTAACAGGTCTCAGTCTGTTGATGTACAACTGTGTCTGCAAAAGCTGTTTTTGAGTTGGAGAAACTAGAGGAGTACACAGTAGCTCAACTTAAGCAATTTTGTAAGGATCATCCCTGCCTAATCAAGAGCTCCACCAGGAAGGAAGAGGTGCAAAAGGCATTGAGAACCTGGGTGGCAGCCAAGGAGGCTGAGAGGCACACAGAGGAGGAGGAGGAGGGTTAGGAGGTGCATACTTATCCAGATGTGGTAGTGGATGTACCTGTTCTGCCTAGGGGAAGGGTCTCCAGGGCAGGTAGCAGTGTGCGTTCCGAGGGTCTGACTCCTGAAGAGTTGCAGGGCAGACAGGCAGAGAGGGACTACCAGTTTGAGCTACAGAAGATTAGGATGAAGATGGAGCAGAGAAGGCTGGCCTTGGAGGAGAAAAATATGCTCTTGGCTCATGAGCTAAAGTTGAGAAAGCTGGAAGCCATGAGGGCTGAGTCCAGTTTAGATGGTAGCAGCAAAGGTTTCATTTACAGTATGGAAGAAGTGCACATTCCCAGGGACTTAGGTCCATATTTATACTTTTGTTAGTGCTGCATTTGCGTCGTTTCTTGATGCAAAATCAGTGCAAACTTACAAAATACAATTGTAAAAAAGTATAAATATGGGCCTTAGTGTTCAACTTGAGGGAGGGGGTTTACATACACCAGGAGGTCCAACGGTATGAGGTAGCTCCAGTGGTGCACACGGTCCCTGAGGTGGATTGGGGAACTGGCATGAGGTGTCATATTTCTTGTGGTGGGATGGACACTCTACTGTCTCTAGGTGAGAGTGACAGAGAAAGGGGTTCCCCCCAGGTAAAGGTCCTGGTTGTGAAGTGTGGAGACACCCCAGAAGAGTGTGGATTGAGTGTCAGCGACAGTCAGGTGCTGTCTTACCAATCTCAGGAGGGTAATGTGGAGTACATTTCCAAGGCTGAAGCACTGGATGGTTGGGTAAAGGGTAGTTTGCTTACCACATCTGGGGGCTGTGTGATGTGATTGCTGGAGAGCATATGCCCTGTCCTTGTTTTCCAGAGCTATGCCAACACAAGGTGGAGTGTGATTTCTCTGACCCCAGGGAACTTGCACTGGAGGCAGACCTCTGGGTGAGTGCCAGAGCATCTGAAGAGGCATTTTGGGGGTTCTCCTGAGGGGAATGGTCTAGGTATTTCCCAACCAGGTGAGGTGGGAAAGGCTTGCAGTGTCCCAGGTACGTCCCAGTGTAGTGGGATGGGTGAGGGATCCCATGTCCTGTTTCAGAGGAGAAGGAATGGGGGTGGGCTGAGTCCCAGGGTGCCAAAGGTCCTGTCTCCATGAGTGAACACCAGGAGGGGAGCCTAGCCTGTACTGTAGGGCCGTCCGCTGAGGGAGACCCAATAGTGTTGGGAGAAATTGGGGGAGCGGGTGGCTGTAGCCAGCATCCCACCTATTCTGGTGTCAGGCAGCACCACTCCTAGTGAGGGAGTGCAGAGGTCCAGAGAGATGGTTGAGGGGGGCTTGTGGGCCCCAGTGGAGAACCTGGAGGGTAAGATCTGAGGTCAGAGCCCACCAGGAATGACCTTGGTGATACCATTTCTGGGCTGGGGGGGACCAGGATCTGCTGGTGGGCAGAGGTCAGGGGACTGACACCAGCCAGACTCCTATGCAGCCCTTAGGGTAGGTGTTTTCCTTGTGGTGGGGTAGGTGTTCTGCCCAGGAAGTCCTGGATTGCCAGGCAGTGGTCTAGCCTCAGGATGGTGACTCTGGGTTCGATGGTCAGGTTCAGGGGATAAGCTCTGACCTTATGGGGGGTAGGTGTGCATCCCAGAAAGTCCTGGATTGCCAGGCAGTGGTCCAGTCCGAGTGCAAAGACCCTAGGCTGGAGGGTCAGGTACAGGGGGTAAACCCTGACCTAATGGGGGGATGGTTTGCCCATTCGCCCCCCCCAGTGTGACTTCTAGGGGTACTCTCCATGGTGGGGGTGCAGAACACTGGGAATAGGGGCAGGGGAGGAAGAGACTCACCCCTGACCCCAGTTCAATTCAAGTGTACAGAAGGTCCAGGTTCAGGGTGTCTCCCTTGACCTAGAGGAAGGGGCAGCTGCTAACAGTGCCCCTACCATGTTAGAATCCGGAGGGCACTACTAGTGGGGGGGTGGATGCAGGACCCCAGAATGAAGTGAAGGGCATGGAGAGGGAAGCCTCACCCCTGACCCTGGTCCAACCTAAGGGTATAGACCCCAGGCTGGAAGACCAGTTGCAAGTTAACATCCTTGATGGGAGAATTGTGCAGGACTGCTTCTACAAGCAGCCTGACAATTCTGGACTCTGGGGTTGCCGCTCCTAGAGGAAGGATACAGAGCCCCAGAGGGGAAGACCAGTGTCAGGCTGTCATCTCTGATCTTGTGGAAGGCAGAGTGGTCAAAGTGTGCCAGGCACCTGGGGCTACTGCCCCCCACTCTACACAGTCACAGTATTTGGAGAGCCTTGAAAGTCCCGGGGCCTGGCTCTCATCCCTGACAGCTGTTAGTGGCCACTGTGGCTTGCTATCCTGGTGGACAGAGTTGCCCCTGTGGGGGCAGAAGTGACAACCCGGGGTTAGAATGGGCAACTGTGTTGGCCATGGTGGTACTGTCTGCCTACTGGGATACATCTGTGAACAAAGTAAGGTTAGGTGTTACACAGATAGTACCTGCAGGTGAGGACATGGGTCCCCCATGGGTTAGCTTAGTGGGCCCTGACAGTATGGACCGAGGGATCCAACTAGAATTAGAAAGATGTAGAACTGGAACATGCCCCTGCTGTTGTGGGCCAGGTTCCCTGTTCTTTCGCCACAATCAGGGAAGTCTATCAAGGTATTGATTGGTCTCCCCTGGCTTTAGAGAAAAAACCTGCTGGACCCCTCCCAATCAGGATTCAGAGCCAACCACAGCACCAAGACTGCCCTGATCGCTGTAACAGACGATATCCCAACCCTACTCATCAAAGGAGAGTTGGCAGCCTTGATCCTTCTTAATCTCTTCGCAACCTTTGACACCGCCTCCCACCACACTTTCAACAAACATCTATACCAAATTGGTATCAAAGAGGATGCTTTCAGATGGATTGCATCATTCCACGCAGAGCGCACCCAAAGAGTCTTCACCTTACATCCCAAAAACACCATCTGCAGTATCCCTCAAGGTTCGTCCCTCAATCCAACCCTTCTTCAACATTTACATGATGAAGGACACCCACCTCAAGCTCAACACAGAAAAGACCAAAGTGCTGATTTTCAGGAGCCACACCACCCTCTGGAATGACTCCTGGTGGCTATCTGAACTTGGACCCACCCCCACACTGAAAGACCACACCCTCAATCTGGCACCATTCTGGACAGTAAACTCTCCATAAAGTGACAGGTCAATGCCGTCTCCTCAGCCTCATTTGACATTCTCCGCATGTTCCACAAAATCTTCAAATGACTCCCCATCAGCACCAGGAATACAGTGACGCAGGCTGTCATCACCAGCCACCTGGATTATTGCGATCCACTCTATACAGCAGCCCCAGTGAACTCATAAGAAGACTACAGTTGATACAGAACGTTACAGCCAAGATGATCCTCAACCTGCCCAAAAGGGCCCACATCTCCCAACACCTGAGAGAACTCCACTGCCTCCTTATCCATAAAAAAATGCCTTTTCAAACTCCTGACCCACACCTACAAAGCCTTTCATGACCTAGGACCCACATACTTGAAGCATTGCCTGAGCGTCCACCGACCTGCAAGGAACCTCCACTCCACCCACCTCTCCTCGCACAGACACCTCACCTCCACCATTGCCTGAAAAGGGCATGCTCCTGTTCCCACCTCACGTCATCCGGCCCCACCTCCGAAACATCACCCTCGCTGACAGACTTCAAGAAGAAGTTCAAGACCTGGCTCTTCAACTCAAAACCACACCCAGAACCTGTATACCGTCATAGGTGATGAGTTTGCACTATACAAATTCAGCATGATTAATTTATTGAACTTTTTTCATCATTAGTTACTGAGTTGAAGATCAGCAGGCACACCCACGCTCCCCCAAGTCAAACTAGTTAGCCCCTAATGTAGGGTGTAAGAACACTACACAAGCCACCCCAGATGGGATACTCAAACCTGTCAACTGTAGCAACACTAATACTGCCACCGTCAGAATGCATCTGGTCTTCTTGGGAAATGCAACCAAAGCCGAAGTCAACGTACATCTCCAGTCAATCAAACCCAGCGACTATATCCTCCACAGGTATCCCATTTGAAACCAAAGTACCTTTTAAGGCACAAACACCAGCACTGCTGCCTCACAAGAGGCCCCCACACTTACTCAGCCTTGCTTGCCCAGGCTCATATAATAACAAAGGCGGAGGCAAAGCCTGGGTCTCACTCAGCCACAAAAACAGAGCAGAAGCTGTTTCCAATTTTTCAGAATTAGCTGGCTGCCAACAAACCATGAATTGCTCAAGTGCATTAGTACAGCCATGCATAAGTAAAGTGCAAAACCTAGCACTCCTGCATGTGCAGAAGCAACAGACTCAGCCACCTATCATCTGGGAGAAGACCATGCCGAGCTTCAAGCTCTGTAAAGAACACTGAGGTAGGAGTCAATGTCCTGCCTTTAAGCCCAGGCAGGCATCTTGTAACTTCACGTAACTCAGATGCCATAGGTGGAAGGTCATGGCTTACAGTGGTCACCGACCCCATGGAGATCATCCTCCCAATGTGAGCACCAGCTCAACCATCCTAAGCAGAATGTCTTTGGCCACAAATACAGGCCTGGTCCATTCCACAGAACCTACAAACTGTTAGTTTGATAAAAACATCACAGTGTTTATCCCAGAGTAATCTTCATGAGGGAGTATGGCCACTCTAAATAGGTCAAATATCCTGCTAGTTCTGCAACACATTCCAGGATTGGCACATAACATATCAGATGATCTGACACTGGTACAATTTAAACCTCTGAGTTGCATCAAATCAAAAGAAACAACAATTGCCACCTGGATAAACAGTGCCTTTGCCCAAACATTATTTGCTGAAATTACTCAATTTGCCAGTTGAGGCATCCGAGTTCAGGCACCAGAACAAGAAAAGTACCCACATATGCTGATGGAAAGCACCATTATCAAGCCAGGACAAAAGCAAGTAAAGCGTGTATCTCTTCAATACCATCTAGTAATGTCTTTTCAAACTTGAGAATATGGTGTGCTTCCTCTCCAAAGAGGCCAATGGCAACACATGGAATCATAGTAGACTCACAAGCCCCACTCTGCAAAAGTTACTAGCAGCCAACCTGGTAAGGAAGTCTTTAACCCATTTCTAGCATTGAAAGAGCAAACAGATGACACTTCACAATAAACCACAGCAATGCATTAACATTTCTGCAGAGTGCCGACTTGCTACATCTACAAGAAACTCGGTCATTGTCCCGCCATCTAATACTGGGCTCTGCAGAATTCCAGCACCCTTCTAAAAAGATCAACTTATTTGGTAGACCTTCTGGAGGTCTATCCATCTTTGGAAATTTGGAGCTGGTAGCAACATCAGTAATAATAAATCCTACCACGGATATGGTACAGGCTACATTACTGCTTGGCCTGAAGCTGAAGAGGCTTACAACACTGATATTGATAACAAATGTGTAATTCAACTGCAAAGATAGCCTGAGGCATGACAAGATAAGAGAACTTGGGGCACTTTGGAAGACCTAACTCACACCCACCTCATCAGTAAGATAATATTAACTGGCAATGTTAACACCCGCAACATAGGGGACAGACTCACAGAAAAATTCCCTATCAATCCTGCAGGCAATTCATCAACTGAAGTCCGCACAACATGTACTGCCACTCACAGAAAGGCCCAAGTAATATAACAGCATCTCATCACTGGACTACTTGTTCATGAGTTATGCCCTCTTTGGTCTACTTCTGGAGTTATCAATCAAACAGCACAGTCTAGTGACTAGGAAGAACAGCTCGTGTGCTCCAAGAGACCAAGGAAAAGGAGTGATGCTACCGACAATGTTATAGCATAAAGGTGAACGAGAGTAAAAGAACCTTGACTCATGCTACTCACCTCTACAAACAAAATGGATCCAAGGAGTTATGGCACAAATGTGTAACAACCAACAAACTACCCAACAGGAGTGTATTGCAGCATAAAAAGCAACAAGGAGATCTGCAGTGGCTGCATGTCTGAAGCCTCTGGAAACAATATAACGAGGCTGAATTCTAGCAGTATGTCAGTAACTTAAACAGCCACTCTGATGACAGACATAATGGAGACACAGCAGATGCTTGGATTAAGCATATCCAAACACTCTACTGTATGTCTCCCACCAGATCCAGCAATGTCAATCCTCTAGTGCCACACAACAGCATATTACCCCACAACTCGCACACTAGAAACAGGTGTTGACCCCCAACTAGCCAATCATCAAGTCCAATGCAAGAGGACCGCTCCACCATGATTAAAATGAGCATGAACACAAGAAGGGACAGGGCCCCAGACCCGAATGGGCAGCCCTGTCACCTATTCCAGGAGGATTGCACATTCTGGGTTACCTTTCTGACTCCTCTTTACTGGCACTGCAGTGCTTTCACCATAGTCACTAAATCTTGGAAGGGTTCAATTTTACAACCAATGCACAAATCGAACTTGCTTCCCAGCCAAATAACCATCTGCTTTTTGCTTTTTTAATTATTCTGCAGCTTTTGACGACGAGGATAGGAAAATCCTCTTGAACAAATTAAAAAGCAGGAGAATCCTGAAAAAGCTGCTGCATGCTATAATCACACTCTATTCCCAAACCTGGGTTCAAATCAAGCTCACCCAAAATGCGGCAACAGCTATAGTGTACACGGACCAAGCCCTTAAACAAGGTTGTGTCCTTGTGCGCCATGCTTTTTAATCTGTACACCACCGCCCTAGGAAAATCTTTAAAAACTGCAAATCTGCGAGTACCTTAAACTGGGCAGGAGTATCTATCGCTGATGCAGTAAGCCGATGACTAATGGACCACACGGAACTGGGAATGCTTAGAGCCCTGGATATATTAACTGCATGTAACCTCACCCACAAACTAGTGTTGAACTGCAAGAAGACAAGTTCATCATATTCAGGCATTACCCCAATAAACATAAGCTGCAGTGGAGACTGGAAAACCTGAAAATAAGGACCTCTCCCAACTACAACTAACAGGGTGTGTGGTTTGCGAGCAACATCAAGCCGAAGGTGTGTTTCACCCGCACAGAAGAAAAGGGCAAGGCAGCGGCCTATGCCTTGGGCAAACTATACACCACCCTACATAGCCCAACCACCAAAGCCATTCAGAAGGTAGTCAGAGCAAACCTTCAATCCTTCATCTGTTATGGCCAAATAGTCTTTCCAGAGGCTTTAACGGACACCCTTACACTTAAAACGGCATCTTACAAATCCCCTCATATGTCCACAACTCCATAACACGCCTGTAAGTAGCCTCCCGGGTGCTACTTGTGCGCACTGCCCCACTCCGTGACGAAGTACGGAGTCTGGAGCGAGGGGCTTAAAAATAACCCGAGGCGGGGCCGCAAGGTCTTTTCTGCGCTCGAACTACAGAGCGCATGTGTGCATGTTTTATTGCGGCTCCTGAGACACACGGGTGGCAGGCCGTGAAATTATATCGGCCTGCACCCTCTACATTTGGTGACGAGGCGGTGCCCACGCGCTGCGCTTGCCTGCGCCCGCTCCACCGGACCAGAACTTTTGTTTTCCTTTCTCCTGCTCCACGGCCCCAGTGCCCTCGGGGCCCAGCGCAGGAATAAGGCCGGCAGGCCTCAGGAGATCTCGAGGCCCTCCACAATGCACACGTGTGGTGCAGTCTGCTGGGTGTCCTGGCTACTTCTCCCTTGAAGAGACTGGAGGACACACTCATCTCCACGGCACAGCAAAGAGTGAGTCTGCCACCCCTCCTCTCAGTTTGCCTGTCACCGTGTGCTGGAGTGCAAGGATCAGCACCTGCTCCTCCTACTGCCAGCCCTGCAGAGGTGTTTGATCCTGCTGTCAGGGGCAGACTGCGCTGGAGCAAGACATCAAGGCTGCCACCCCCACTCAGTGGACTCGAGGCTGGGCGTCTACGCTGCCCAAGAAGCTGCATCCCTCAGGACGAGGGAAGGAGGTACCCTTACTCTTGTCGCTCCACTCCTCATCCACACCAGGCACACGAAGGGAACTGTGGCTAATTCCCAAGCGTGGTCATGAGCTCCCCACCAGAAGCCAACGCCCACCGCCCAGTCCACCACCATGGATCCCACTCTGCAGGCCCGGATGGAGGAAAAGGGGTGTGGCAATTGAGGCGGTGAACACCGTATGCCAGGTGCGTGCCCAGCAAGAGGCAAGAACTGCTCCAGATGCGACAAACCCAACCACTTCGCCAAGGTCTGCCGAGGCGGGCGACCTCGTACTGGAACCACTCCCACGTGAAGGGCCATGGTAAAGCGGATGACAGACAGGCGGCAACCGTGGCAGCGGCAAACCGACACCCGGACACCACCCAGTATGTCGATGAGGACGAAGAGGAAATATTTTTGGTCTCTTTTGCTGACAGACGGGATCAGAGGCAGCGGCCTCCTCCCATGTACACCATAACAGTCAACGACACTTCGATATCAGCACTCATTGACACCGGAGCATCGGTCAATGTTATGGACGTCGAGCAATTCAACAGACTATCTCCTCCTCCTGAGCTTAAACCCTGCTGCACAAAGATATATGTGTGCGGTGGCGTGGAGCCTCTTCCACTCAGAGGAGCAATAGAAGTCACGGTCAGCAGCGACGGGCATGCCACGCAAGCAAAATTCCATGTGGCGGAAGGAAAAAAGGGCACACTCCTAGGGTGTCACACGCCAGAAGATCTGGAGCTGGTGTTCTTCACCCGCCAGGTGCACGATTCACATGCAGAAGCGGTGCTAGAAGAATTCCCAGACCTCTTCCGCGGACTGGGGAAGCTGAAAGGCAAGCAGTTTCATATACATGTGGACCCGGTTGTTCACCCCATGGCCTTGAGACATCGGACGGTGCCGTTTCACCTGAGGCCTCAGGTGGAACAAGAACTGAGGACACTTGAAGAGCTGGGGTAATAGAGAAAGTGAGTGGGCCCACACCATGGGTTTCACCTCTGGTCATCACCCCAAAACCCAAACAGCCCGAAGCCATTCGTCTCTGTGTGGACATGCGCCTCCCCAACAGTGCCATCAAACGGGAGCACCACATCACACCCACTATGGATGACATCATAGCGGACTTGAACGGAGCACAATGGTTCTCCAAGCAGGATTTGAACTCAGGATACCACCAACTTGAGCTAACCCCGGAGAGCCGCATTATTACCACCTTTTCAACACATGTGGGGCTCCGCCGGTACAGACGTTTACGTTTTGGAGTATCATCAGCGGCCGAGATTTTCCAGAACGCCATCCAAGAGAATCTGTCAGGCCTGGCAGGCGTTATCAATTTAAGTGATGACATTTTGATTTTCTCCAGCTCTCTGGAAGACCATCATAAGCACCTGCAAGACACTCTCCAACGATTGTCAGAGGCGGGGCTAACATTGAATAGAAAAAAATGTGCCTTCTACTGCAACTCCGTTGATTTTTTTGGCTACATTTTCTCGGCGGAATGGCTGAGAGTCGACCCCAAGAAAGTGGAAGCCATAAGAGGAGCGTCAATACCCCCCAACGCCACAGAGGTCAGGAGCTTCATCGGGATGGCCACCTACTGCGGGAGGTTCATCCCCAATCTTGCCATGCTCTCCGATCCCCTCCAGCGACTCACGAAGACCAACATTCCATGGGAGTGGGGTCCGGAAGAGGACAAAGCTTTCCGGGCCGTAAAGGCAGCCCTACTAGACACTGCAGTGATGGCTTATTTTCACCCACACAGGAGAACTGAAGTGGTAGTAGATGCCAGCTCCTTTGGGCTAGGAGCAGTGCGGCTGCAGGAACAGAGGCACCAGCAGTGGACGCCGGTCGCTTACGCCAGCCGAGCCCTCACGAACATGGAAGCTCGGTACGCACAAATCGAAAGAGAGGCATTATCCATTAGGTGGGCCTGTCAGCATTTCCACTTATATCTCTGCTGAAACGAGTTCAGTGTTGTCACCGATCACAAGCCGTTGGCATCCCTCTTCGCAGGCTCCACCAGGCTTGCTCCTCCACGCATTGAGAGGTGGGCTGTTCTTCTGCAGTCGCATCAGTCCCAAGTTGTATTCCGCCCCAGAGTTAACGGTCCCGCAGACTATCTGTCGAGACATCCTTGCTCGGAGGAACAATCAGATGAAGAGGGTGAGCGGGTAGAGAGTTTCGTAAGCATGATAGTGGACATGGCCTGCCCTACGGCTCTCACAGTAGGCGAAATTGCCGATGCCTCAGCTGGAGACACCCTCATAAGCCGGGCGAAGGAGGCCCTATGCACTCGCTCCTGGAAACGTTTCCTGGACAAACAATCGGTGTCTGACACAGATATGAGGAGAGCGATGCAACAACTGTGGAAAGTGAGGCTGGAACTCTCGGTGAGTCCCGAGGGTCTTCTCCTAAGAGGGCAACGGTTGGTGGTACCCCGCAGCCTACAAGGTTGAGTGGTGGATCTGGCGCACCAAGGCCATCAAGGAACCGCGAAGACGAAGGCGCGCCTGCGAAGTAAGGTGTGGTTCCCAGGAATGGACACCATGGTGGACGATGTGATAGGGAAGTGCCATCCATGTGCCATCACCACTCAGGAAAATGTCATTGCCCCTGTGTCGTAACGGAGCCACCCAGCACTCGTCCATGGTACACAGAATCAGCCTAGATTTTGGCAGTTTCCCAGATGGGCGTCTGACGGCTGTGATGGTAGACACATGTACCCGGTTCCCCGTGGTAGAGTTGGTGGTGTCGACGGCGTTCGAACACGTCCGTCCTGTTCTGGAGAAGACGTTCGCTTTGTTGGGTTTGCCGGATGAGATACGAACTGACAATGGACCCCCTTTCCATGGTCAGGAGTTCCATGATTACTTGCTCTCACTGGCCATAACGCATAGAAGAATCACCCAGCAATGGCCTCAGGCGAATGGAGACATTGAGAGCTTCATGAGGACATTTAATCGCGCCCTGCGAATAGGTGTGAGCCAGCAAGAGAACCCCGAGCTTTGCCTCCACACTTTCCTGAGGGCCTACCGTCAAACCCCCCTCAGCACCACGGGGTGTGCCCCGGCAACTTTGCTTTTCAGCTCGCCACCCAGAGACTGTGTACCAGCGGGTGGAGGCTGGCTTCTGGCTGCCTTGGACATATTCAGGACGCAGGAGAAAAGAAGAATGACCAACCCTAAGGCCAGCGCCAACAGAAGGGCAAAGCGCCCCGACCTGCATGTTGGAGACACAGTCATTCTGAAGGACTGCCACCCCGGATGGAAGTTTTGCACCCCATTCGAGCACGATGTTTGGAGAGTGGAGAGCATCATAGGGACCATGGTGACCGCCACGAGAGGAGGACGGCAGGTGACAAGGAACGTGTTGTGGTTCCGGAAGGTGGTGCCCTCGGAACGGGGTGTTGGCACAGGAGACGGAGAGGAGGAAGAATGCAGAGAGTTTGAAACCGGGCATGGTTCGCAGTCAGGTCGGTCGACATAAGAGTCGCAAAGAACCAGGGAGTTGGGCCGCAATGTCCCGGTAAGAGTCAGCTCCCCTGACGAGCAGCCTGCAGGGAGGCCTGAGCCCCGAGATGGATGGACCAGGTACCACTTGCGGCCGAACCCCCATCCCAGCCAGAGGCTGAAGGACTTCCTGTGCTGAAGAGGACTGTTGATGATATATATATATATATATATATATATATATATATATATATATATATATATATATATAATTTCTCTCTCTCTCTCTCTCTCTCTCTCTCTCTCTGTCTCTGTCTTCTCTACTTGGTTTGGGTGATTTGTATTTTGTTCTGGTGTTGGTTGTGATGTACTAAAACCGGGGGGGATGTAAGGAGCCTCCCAGGCGCTACTTGTGCGCACTGCCCCACTCCGTGACGAAGTACGGAGTCCGGAGCGAGGGGCTTAAAAATAAAAGGAGGCGGGCCGTGAGGTCTTTTCTGCGCTCGAACTACAGAGCGCGTGTGTGCGTATTTTATTGCGGCTCCTGAGACACGTGGGCGACAGGCCATGAAATTATACCGGCCTGTGCCCTCTTCAACGCCTTGTGTTTGGTTTGAACGAGCAACCTCTGGAGAAGTGAGCAGCTTTAGTCCGACATTACTCTAGAGTCTGTGCTTTATCACTACATACTATGAAAGAAATAATGAAGGGCATTTTCAGAAATGAGAAGAGCCTGTGGTCAGAGTATCTGCCTGCAGGCTGCTCTAAACTAAATCTGGTCACAAACAATTGGGAAAACCTGGTAAGCCACCCCACAGTATTAAAAACTGTACTGAAAAAACAAGTCATGTTTTTATCCAGGCAGTAAGACTTCAAATCCATCAAAGACTCCAATAGTAACATCCAGGTCATACTGAACTTGCACAGAGAAAAATGCTGCATGACATATTTAAACGTAAATATTAAGAAAGCCTATTCTCAAGCAGATTCTCTTCACAAAACTCATGGCACTCCCAATTAAGAAGTGTAATATCAGCTAGAAGTAATTTGCAAATATTGACACATGTAGACTCTGTCAGTCACAGGAGGGATCACTGGTTTACCTGATCCGCATATGTCCGGCTCTCTTAAATGCACACCACACTTTATAAAGCCACTCTTTTTAAAATATGGTTCACATTTATGCAGAGGCAAATGAGATGCTCTTCAACCTGTTAACCTCCACAGAGCTGGCAAGAGTCATCAAATGTATTGATTTATCTCAAAAGCTGAGGCAAGAAGAACACACATTTGAACCTAGGTGGTCTCAGCAAAATGACATTCTAAATACTGCCAGCATCTTGCACTTCAACGTATGGTGCAAACCAAAAGGACTCACTATGGAGCAATATCGTAATTGAACCTAGGATCGTGTCCATGCAACTGAACGTGAAATAGGGAACACGTTTCTACAAGTAGAACTTTGCACTTTAGTGGACCAGTGCCCCCTGCTGGCTGTCCGTAAGACCCAAAAAACACAGTCTACACTTTTACAACCGGCACTTTGCACCTTTGTGACTCTGTACTCCTTGCTGGCTGCCGGTTAAGTGTCACAAGTACAGGCCCAGTAAGTAAGGCCTGTTAGAAATGGGGTTTTTGGTTGGCAGTCAGGTTACCCCCTGTCCAAGCAAAAGCCCTCACTCTAGTCAGGGTAAGTCACACACAATCCAAGATTATCCTGTGCCCACCCTCTGGTAGCTTGGCACGAGCAGTCAGGCTTAACTTAGAAGGCAATGTGTAAAGTATTTGTGCAATAAATCATACAATACCACCAGATAGCACCACAAAAATACACCACACAGTGTTTAGAAAAATATATAATATTTATCTGGATAATTGTAGGTCAAAAAGAATAAAGTTTGCAATGGGAAATTGTAGGGATATCACTGAAAAGTGATATACAGGCCCTCATTCTGACCCTGGCGGATTGAATCCGCCAGGGCCGAGGGCAGCGAATGCACCGCCAACAGGCTGGCGGTGCATTCATGGGCATTCTGACCGCGGCGGTAACGCCGCGGTCAGGAACGGGAAACCAGCGGTCTCCCGCCGGTTTCCCGCTGCCCATGGGAATCCTCCATGGCGGCGCAGCAAGCTGCGCCGCCATGGGGATTCCGACCCCTTTCCCGCCAGCCTGGTTCTGGCGGTTTACACCGCCAGAACCTGGCTGGCGGGAACGGGTGTCGTGGGGCCCCTGGGGGCCCCTGCAGTGCCCATGCCAATGGCATGGGCACTGCAGGGGCCCCCTAACAGGGCCCCACATTGCTTTTCAGTGTCTGCTTAGCAGACACTGAAAAGCGCGATGGGTGCCACAGCACCCGTCGCACACCTTCCACTCCGTCGGCTCCATTCGGAGCCGGCATCCTCGTGGAAGGCGCTTTCCCGCTGGGCCGGCGGGCGATCTTTTGCAGATCGCCCGCCGGCCCAGCGGGAAAGTTGAAATGCCCCCCGCGGTCTTCTGACCGCGGGGCGGTGTTTGGGCTGTTTCCGCCCGGCGGGCGGCGTCCGCCGCCCGTCCGGGTCGGAATGAGGCCCACAGTGTCTTAAGTCTTTAGAATATAAACAAAGTCTCTTTCAAGCACAAGTACCTGGTTTGTAGTGGAAAAATCTCCTCAGAGGGCCACAAAAGAAGAGGTGCGTGGAAAAAGGGTGTGTGCGTCCATTTCTCCC